>NC_034424.1:3320632-3519333 GCF_002078875.1 Numida meleagris | reverse complement strand
GAGAGGAGAGGAGAGGAGAGGAGAGGAGAGGAGAGGAGAGGAGAGGAGAGGAGAGAGATGAATATAACCTTCAGGTTCACACTACTTGTGGAGAAATAGGTGACTTTAAACAGCAAGGTGTTTCTCTCCCTTCTCCCAAACCCACCCATTGCAGCAGGAGCAGAACAGCTGGGGGAGCCTGGTGCCATCCCCAGGGGCACCTCCTGGCTCCAGCCCCCGGCACTGCTGCTTGGGTTGCTTGACAGAGGCGTGCACGGTGAAATCAAACCTGACACAGCTCAGTGCACAACATAGACCGTTTGCTGGGGATCTGGTACTCCATTTGTCTCCACACTTGCCTTGTGCGACAGGTAATTTAGTGGCAGCACTTGGATGTTGAGGTGATAGATGCCTTGTAAATACAGCAGATAGATTAAGTTATTAGTGTAAATGTGGAAAAAAATCACAGATAGGGAAGGCATTGTGCTCGTTCACACTTTTCATGGAGGATGTCATGAAATGCTCTGGAGTTGGTGCTTAAATTTGTAAATGAGTCCAATAAACTTTTATATGACCATGCAATGTAAGGAAAAGAAGACAGCCTGTGTTCTCTCTTCTACCGCTCCTGTTTAGTTGTGTCTCATCATACAGAATCATACCATAGAATCACAGAATGGCTCGGGTTAGAATAGACCTCAAAGATATCCAGTTCGAACCCCCATGCCATGGGCAGGGTTGCCAACAGAGTTGACTCATCCATGTGTTGTTGCACCTGGCATAAGCTCAAGCAACCCAAGGGTCTCCAGGCGTGCCAGCTGCCACCTCCCTAGCTTCCTTCCAACCCCAGGACTGCCCAGATCCCCTGGCAGCTCCTGATGTGCATGGAGCCTGCAGAGCTGAGTCACCTCAATATTGCCACATCACCTCAGTATCACTGTGTCACACAGCAAGAGGGCAGCCAGAAAGGTCTTATTACAGCCCTAGATGTGGAAGAGAAGGAGATGTAAGACAAATCTGGCCTTAGTCTGAAGCAGTTGGGAGGAACTGGCTCCGCACGGTATTCTCTGCTCTACAAAACGTGCAGCTGCAGCTCTGCAGTGCGTGGCTGGGCCCCCTGCAGTGCCTTTCAGCTCTTCTCAGTGCCACAGCGAGGGATGGAGCACAGGGAAGGCACGAGCCCCGCCGCCCACCGCAGGGGTGAGCCCCAGCCTGGCAAAGGGGAGGGTTTCTGCCATCCCACCGAGGAAGGAGTTGGTCTCATTTCTTAGAAAAAAAGGTAGAGGCCAGGCTCTGCAAACAAAGCAAGTTTAACTTCTATAGCGGAGCATCAGTCCGCTGTGGAGCTTGCTGGCTGAGATTTCTGCTGGGGAGGAAGGTTTGGAGCTGTCAGGGCTGGGAAGGAAGAAGAACATGGAGTGTTCATGGCAGAACAGAGCCCCGCTGATGCCAGGACATTGCAGCATCCTTCCTCCAGACTGCTCACCAAGACCTGGGTCCGAGGGACCTTAGCAGCAGGAGGCAGGTAGCCAGCCCTCGGAGCTGGTGATGGAAGAAGCCACCCCAGGGAGGGACCCTCTGAGATGGGGGGAGAGCTCCCTGTTGGTGAGAATTGGGTTTGTGCCCTTGAGTGGATCTCTTTGAAGTCTGTGGGGACGTCTGGCTGCTGAAGAGCTTTTACTGTTCTCACAGATCTCTGTTTCTTATCCAAATCTTGCTCACTCACATCCTTGGCGCTGAGTTCTGTGTGCCTTTGTATATATGCAAATCAGAACAGTTTTAAATTTGCCACCCTTCTGTTTCACTGATGATTCTCTTGTTGTTCCCTACTAATTTGGAGGCCATTCTGGTGGGACTTGAAGCCTTGGAAAGCTTTGATTCTCTTGAAAAATAATAAATATCTTCAGGATGTATCTGTATTTCCCTTTTTGTGGCACAAAAGAACAGAGGAGACCTCAGAGATGTCAAACAGTAATCTCTCTTCAGCATTAGGAATGAACAGGAAACTACTCTTCCTGTTTGCATACAATATATTCTTCTTTCACACAACCTCTTTAATCAGGTTTTGTGATCACATCCTGGCCTGCATTGTGTAATTCACAGGGCTGGTTTGCATATGCTTTGCAGCTAGTAAATGTGTAGATAGCACACGGAGATGCTTGTGTTTGCAAAGTACTTTCAGCGGTGCAGTGAGCACGGCAGACTCGGAGCTGGGCAGGGTTGGGGCATAGCAGCAGCTGCTCGGATGGCTTCATGCTCCCAACACGTCTCCGGGTGTAGGGATTGTGCTAAATGTGAGCAAACACAGCAAATGTAATAGCATGAGTGTAGGGCTGCGAAGTGTGAGGTTATGGGGTGTGAAGCTGCAGCTAAACAAGCGGATGAACTTGAACAGGGGAGAAAACTCGATGTGCTCGCACGCAACTTTGTTTTACACCTTGCAATCAACCAAAGTGCTCCACAGAGCGGGTTAACATCAGCACGGCTGAAATCACGTCCAGGCAGTGCTGCAGCATCCACACTCACCCACGGGTTGTGCGGAGCTTCTGTCAAAAACTGCACTTTTCAGAGTGACCCTACCTCAGCCCTTTAGCAAAAGTGAATTCTCCAGGCTTTCACAGATTCTGCCCTGGACTTAAAAGCAAATAAAGAAGGCTGAAGCTTGCCAGAAAGCGATGATACCTCGGGGAGGGAATGCGCAGAGGAAAAACACAGACACATTGCAAAATGACTGTGAGAGCTTTCCAGGCAAATACCTGTAGATGAAGACTCCTTGGCACTAAATAAATATGGCTCTGGTGAACCTTTGTCATGTCTTTAAGGTCCCTTCCAACTTGAGCCATTGTATGATTCTATGAGTGTGAATGGCAGGGATTATAAGGAATATACACACATGTTTTCCTCAGATGTGTCTATATTACAGATACTAAAAGCAAGCACTCCCACCGTTAATAAACAAGAGAAGGGGGAGAAAAGGGGAACTGAGTTGTGCAGAACAATGAAGGGTGGATGTGTTGTGCAAGGGACTTGTGGCAGCTCTTCCCATCATCGGGCATCCTGGGCCTGACCCTGTTCAACTGTGCAATGTTTATAGCTGTGTATCAAATCTGGAGGGGGAATATGCTGAGGAGACAGACTCAGAGGAGGAGAAAAGCAAAACCAGTAACTATAACAACAACAAAAAAGTGACGATGCGTTAGTTGCAGAACAAGCTTGGTTATCCTTGAACAGGACTGGTACCTCCTTGTGGTGTGCGGGTCAAATGCACAGTTCAAAATCACTTCAAAGCAAACGCTCACCATGGATTTGTCATGCAGGAATCATTTGAAAGTCGATCTCATTTCCCTCTGTGGTGGGACAACAGGGCTTGAGGATGAAGAACACACAGCAGGTGGGGTGTACCTTGATGTCAGTAAGGTTTTTGATAATTTTTGCACCCGATGTTCTTGGAGGCAAACTAGGAAGCATGGAAATAAGTTAGTTTTAGTGGTAATGGGCAGTGTGGGGAGGCTGTGGGATCCCTGTTACTGGAGGGTCACCACCAGTGGGTTTGTCCAACATGGGAAATCAGCCACAAGTGTGACTGCTGCTGCCTTGCACAAGGACAGGGATGAGAAGAACTCAGCTGTACCTACGAGGCAGGGACTACAGAATTAATGTTATTCCTTCTTGTGGTTGTTGGGGTTGTTTGGCTTGGCTAAATATTTATTAGGTGGCATTAACTTAAAGTAAAATGCCAATAACCATCCTACAGTATTAGGAGAAATTTGCCACGCTGAAGAATTTCCTATCAAAAGCATCCATAAGTAGGACACTAAATGTAGTTTATGAGGATAAGAAAAGCCATCTAGGGAGCCAGTACAGGGAAGCTGCTCCTGTGGCTGGGATGCTGGTGAGGATGCAGGAGAGCTGCGGTTGGTTTGTGTGTTCTGCCACACGTGTCTTGCTTTTGAATGGGTCTGTTTGCTCAATCAGTAAATTGTAACCAACAGCACTTTCTGGTTTGGGTGTTATGCCCAAAGCCTCTCTGCAGCCTGCTAGGGACTCAGATGCTATAAAATGAGGGTTTGTATAAAATATCTAAGATAGATAAATTCAGATATAAGACTGCAAGCATTTTTACATGGAGAAAACATATACCTAGCCTGCCCTTCTGCCTTCAAACAGCTGCTAAGGAAAATGGTTTATTTGCAATGATTGATTACAGGAACCCCATTCCTATATCCCAAACATATTGTACAATCACATCTTCTTTTCATTTGCAAGGACTGAAAAGAATTTTCATATCTCTTCTCCCCCTTGTGATTTATCATTTCTGAGGCTGAGCCTGTTATCAACATGGGTTCACACGAGAGCTCCCAGAAGTCATAACACATTAGCATGTCTTATTAAAACTAGGCTGTGGTTAGAGCTGCAGAAATAGCGGTATTCTTTCTAAAGAAAAAGAAATAATAAAGGATCAAATTCTGCATTTATTAGTTCCTCTCCTGGCAAAGATCTCTCTGGATATCGATCGCTTTCTGCTGTACTGTCAAGGGCCACATAAAACAATTTAGGTGGGATTGAACTAATCATATTCAGCCCATCTAAAAGTTAGCTACTTAGTCTAAGGCACTTGGACTCTTCCTGTAGCCAGTGTCAGACGGTTCATCCCACCAAACACACCAAGCAGAACATGTGCAGTGCAGCTCAGAATGCTCCCAGCACTGCCCCTCCTTCGCAGCTGCTCTGCCTGGATCTAAGCTGACCAGGTTCTAAGCAGCTCGCGTCAAGTCTGATTAAATTCCTTCTTAGAGTTTGACTCAGAGCACATGGGCACAAACAGGAATTGACCTAAGCGAGCCCTGGGACAGCTTTTGATGTTTTGGAAATGGGCAAATCCAGTCCGTCCCCTGCTGAGCTGATCAGGGTGCCAAGATCTTGTTCTCTTGTACCTGCATTGACTTTGGAAATGACGAAAAATCCCAGTGACCTGAATGGGATGCTCCTCTGAGGAAGAGCAGCAGGACTGATCCCAAAGAGAACCATTTCTGAATTAATGCAATGCTAAATGGCAGAACCCCATCAAAAACATCAGAAAGATTCCCAATGGGAGTTAGTTCAGGTATTACATTAGGTAACAGAGGTGTTCTTTTTGCTTTTGCAGATGAATCATGGTTCCTGTGGGTCTAATTTTACAAACTCCCTACAGAGATCAAAACCAACCTATCTGCAATGTGATCTTCCACATGCTACTAACTGTGTCAGTTTGCTCCAGTGGGATGTAGCTTCCTGTTCATTATAAGGGTCCTTCTTCTAATCCATCTCTACAGAGGTGTCTTAAAGAGCTCAAATGAGTGATTAGAGGCATTCCTGCTGTCACTTTAACACACTTCTAAAAGAAAAACTCAGTCCCTGGCTCCCATCTTCAAACACACACCCTTGGTGCCGTGGCAGTGGGCAGGCTCCAAAGCCCCCTGGGAGGTGGCATGTACTTGTGGCAGCATTAACACCTGTGCTCTCCTTGGTCTTCTTTTGATTTTATTTTCTCTCCTATTTTTTTGCTTTTCTTTCTAAGTGAGATAGATCAATTGCAAGTTAGCTTGGTCTGCTGGCTGCATCTAGAAAGTGCCAGCATGTCCAGGGAGGTGCTGGTGCCAGGAGGGGCAAAAGGTCTGAACGTCCGCAGTGACTGCAGTGGTGCTCTGCTGCCCAACAGCATGGCATTATCTCTTGGGATCATGATGTGGCTGTCGCCTGGAAGTCAGCCCACTTCAGGATTTCAAGGCAGAAGAAAAGACAGCAGTTGAGAATCTCAGACACAGCCTGGTCTTGTAAGACCGTTTTCTCACACACCAGAAATCTGTGGTCTCCAGTGTGACCTCTTCCATCCTAATGATGGTTATTAAGAAGAGGTTGTTTGTGCCAGGAAATCAAAGCAGAGGTGGAAAGGGTGTGCTTCAATAATAGCACTATTCCACCATAGTGAGGGGAAGGAAAGAGAAAATGACTGGGCAAAAGGCTGGCTCCCATGGGAGGAGCCAGCAGTGTTCCATCACTTGTGAAGTTTAAGACATCTGGTGTGGAAACATTTATCACCATTATGACATGGAGGAAGATGAAGGGCTGGGAGAAATCCTAGCTTATTTATTTCTCAGAATGGAAAAATACAGAAAAAAAATGGTGGAGGAAGAAGGTGTGTAACCTGTAAGTGGAGCTGGTCACTCCTGGGTGCTCTGGGAACTTGTTGGAGCTCCCAACCGTAGGGTTAGGTTAGGGTTTGTTTTGCCTACAGAAGGGCATGAGCTTATTTTCCTGAGTGGAACTTGGGAACATGAATGTCAAGATGCTGCTGACTTCAGGAGCAACCAAACTCCAGAGCTGGGCATGTGAGATCTCACACACAATCAGCTGGGCTCCAGATGCCACAGTTCTCTTAAATTTGCTCAAATCTCTGCAGAGCAGGTAGCACGTTCTCCTGCCTCATGCTCAGCTGAACATGGGAAGCTTTAAAAATTGAACCAAGTCGTGTAAATCTCGAGGTAAACAAGCCTAGCAGTTATTGGTTTCTAACTTTGTCTCTGGTCAAGGGCACTAAGAGGCACCCCTTTTGTGCAGCATCTCCTTCCCCCTGTGTAGATGGGGTGCTAGAGGCTGCCAGGGATCTTACAGCCGATCAGAGCCTGGAAGCTGCTGACGTACTTTGTTATTGTAATTTCTCGTTCATTGTTTCCTGCTGAGCACAACCATGCTGTCCAATTGCCTGTGGCAGCAAGCAGGTGAAATGAGGCATCAAGGTGAGAGCGAATAGAACATCTACAAAAAATCCCAACAGCTGAAAATACATTAGTACTTCTATGTTCCCCCTTTCCCATACTCTCTATTCACGTCCATCTTCCCCCTACTGCTGTCTGGGCTTCTGTAAATGTGATGTGAATAGCAAACAGCCCCACAGGTAACTGTGCTCTTCTGGACACAACTGTTCAGACGCCCCAGATAATCCTCCACAATTAAGCACAACCTCCTCCATCTCAGAAAATCAGGATGCATTAGAAACTAGGAAAAACTTGAGACCTGGACTGAGCTTCCTAGGCACTTGCTTCTTGGGTTTGGAAACCAATGTACAGTCTCTGATGACTAGTGAGAGTAGCAATTGCTCCTGTCCCTCAGCAACCAGTTGTTCTCCTACCTTCCCAACTCAATGTAAGGCTCAGCTTCCTTTTGACTCTTCAATCCTTGCCCATGCCGAGGTGAAATAGTAGATTGGAGCTGCTTCTGGAAAACTGGGGGCAGTTTCTCCATCCTGCTGGGCACGGAAGTCACCCAACAACCCATGGGGACTGGCCAGCCCCAAGGGAAGTCCTGGGGGGCTGAAACCTCTTGTGGCACCCCATGAAGGTGCCCCTGTCTAACAGCTGTTACCTGAAGCACTGGGGAGGAGGTACTGGGGAGGAGGAGGAAGGGGAGAAAGAAGGGGCAAGCACATCCAAAGTTTAATCTGCCACAAAAAGTTTAGATGCAAAATCTAAACATACATTACTGAAATAAATTCTATAAATAAAGATCCCTAAAGAATTTGTTTAATGTTTCTCCAGTTCTGAATCCTTTCCTTGGCAGCCTGTTCTCCCTGTGAACTGAAAGGGCTGGGACTGCCTGCCAAGCGTTTGAAGACTTCGGAACAGTACATGGGAGATTGCATCTCAAGGATGGAAGCAGTGCAAAAGCCTTCTCCCTGCATCCCACGTCACAGGTGAGGGCTGTTCCTGTTCAGCTAATGAAAAATAGTGGTTTCTGCATGTGCTTTCATGTGAGTGCGTCATGCATCTGTTCTTTTCTTGAAAGAAAATCTTCCTGGGAACTGTCTGCAAGGTCCCTGCTGTTCTGCACCTTGACATCTTTTATTTCTGTATTACTATTATTATTATCATTTGTTCCCTGTAAAGTCGGTGCTAAAGTGCTGGCTCTGAGATTTGAAGTCCTCGCTTCTTGGATGGAAAAGTCTTTGTGGTTTTGAGCCAAGAGTCATCAACTAGGATTTATTTAATAGATAAGTTCTTTTGTGCTTTATTAAGAAACAGAGACACTGAGTATTTGGATTTGAGAATAACTTATTTAATAAAAAACACCCTATGTATACCTATATACTGCAAATAAATAAACTTAGATAGATAGTGATGTATCTATGAGGGCTGATCTTACTGCAAAGACTTCTCAAAAATAAAAAACAAGAGAAAAATATATAAAAAAGAAAGAAATAATTCTCACTTTCCTGCAAGTTGGTTTAGGAGAAGTTATCAGTGGCAATTGTCTCAGGTTAGGATCCTTTGCACTTGAACATGAAAAGAAAAAATAACTTCTGCAAGGAAATAAATGAAGATAATGGAGCAGGTGGGAAGAGGAATGCATAGCTATTGTAGCAGTGGGAGGGTGCAAAGCACACAGCCTCAGGAGAGACACCCGGAGATTCCAGGGTCTGGTAATGACACAGAAGGTCTTTCACCTCCAGGTCAGTGGATCAAAGAGTGGTTGATAGTGTCCATGAGGGGAGCTGGTGGTCATGGACCAGTTTTGGCTGGAAGGGGCACCCACGTTCACCCAGCTCCTTCAATGGCAAATTCAGCTTAGCAGAGGAGAAGTGTCAAAGCCACAGAAAGCACATTCCTTGTCCAGCCCTGACACAGAGCACCCAGAGGTCAGGACTAAGACCTGCTGGTCCCAGTCACTGTGCACAGGGGCTGGTCCAGCTCTCAGGCACCACAGCCCTTCTAAGAAGTTGCTTTTCAGACAAAGTAAGAGTGGAGTTTAGGCCGCTTTTTTATGGTAGACATGTATTTCTGTTGAGCCCTGCAAAGCTGAGTTCGTGGCACTTAATTCTCGGTGTTGCTGAGCTGTTTCCATTGCCAAATATTCCAATTATTTCTGTGCATGCAGCGTACATCCCACTGATGGGAGCACTGTATTTAACAGCTCTGCTATCCATGACAACAAGGCACCTGGGCTGTGAGCAGGGGTTGGGCAAGTACCTGAAAGTTTCCTCCTTCCCTGGCATGCAGTGTGGCTGCAAACTCCACCAGCTTCAACAACGGGCTGTGACTTTGCGAACCGCAAGAAGCTCCATTAGCAGTGGCAAAGCTCCTCAGCACGCTCCGTGGTGCCTCCTTTTCTTTCCTTCCCCCCCTTCTCCCCCTCCATAGCTCCTAATTAGGTCATTCATTCCTAAATCAGGCACACCAGAGTGTCCCTCCGCAGGGGATAATGGGCCCAGCACAGGGAACCAGGACCAGTCGCTTCTCAACCACTGTGCGTGAACGTAGCGACGCACCATGGAACCTCCTGGCTCGGGAATGGAAATCCGGTGTTTGCCACTTGTTGAGAATACTTTTTTCTCCATAAGCCACCCGCGTTCTATATATACATGTATATATATTTTTCCTGTTTTCCCCTCGCTTTCCTCCCCCTGCTAACTTGCGTGCTGCAATTATTTTAAGTGAGCCTTGTGCAGCGCGTGGAGCAGAGAGCTGCCCGCAGAGGCAAGGCTGGGCCTGTGATTGGAGATGTGGAGCTGATAGCCCTCTTCTTGGCACTCAACCATTTCTTTTGACTTCAAAGCAAGAAACAAAAGATGTTTCAAGGACTTCTTTGGAAAATCACCATTAGATATGATGAGGCTTAGGGCCGTTTCCATGGAGATGGAGCCTTTTTACACTGTGATCATTGCTGCAAAATGGAAATGTTCTTTTGTCTCTGCAAGTCTGTTCACTTATTTATATATGTGTGTGTGTGTGTGTATTTCATTCAGCAACAAAAAATAATTGAAGGAATTAGATCTCATGGCAGGTTCCCTAAACTGAGTCACCTCCTTGCCTTGGGAAGTTTTTCTTAATTCTTCAAACTCCTGCATCAAAGCGAAAGCTTCACAAGGGTTTGATTTAAGTGAATATTGGTATTTAGGCCATCAGATTAACAGCCTTTTAAGAGAGGGGACTAACATGCTGCTGTCCCGATAGACTGGGCACGTGATGAACAGCGAGTGATCTGGCGACCCAAAAGAGCAAATCAAATGTCTCTCTGTGACAGTATCACCTTTCCTGTCCTGCTGTGCTTGATGACTTTGCATCTGTTGCTTTATCCTATTACTGTGTCACCACAGATCACAGGGGCTTGGAAATTGATCAGGGAATAAAAACCGTAGGTTCTTCCAAAACTGTATCACATTCCAGAAGAGTAAATGTCTTTATTCAGATGTGGGGGTGGGCCACTTGGACACACTGCAAGTGGACCCTACCCTTCTGCTAGAAGTATGTGAATTTCCTCTTTCTGATGTGCGAATTATTGTTGGGCAGGGTAAAAGGACAGCTGTGGGGAGGTGAGAAGTATGGCTTGGGGTCCAAAGAGTATTCAGTTCTCATTTTTACAGTATTCATTCTGCTTCCAGTGCGACCAAATGCCACATCAGGCAATTTGGAGAATCTGAGATAGCATTTGTATATATTTCTCCATCTCATAATGGCCCATTCTGGATCTTGCCCAGGTCATTACTGAGAACTCTGCATGGATGGTGCTGTCCCGTGGTGTTGACAGCCAGCTCCGTGATCCCAGGGATCCATCCAGCGTGGGGCACAGGTCCGCAGCATGCGATGGGCACATCCATCCCAGAGCCTTTGCCCCTTCCCAGCATCACCGTTCTTCCTCACCACCCCTAAGTGTGCTCAATGGCCTTGCACTCATGATCGCGGCTGAGGAAGCTGCCCATAAAAACAAAGGTTTATCTCCTGCCAGTTTCCCCATTTGTTGTTTTATTGTCATTTCACTGCCAGTTAAACGGGGTTTTCTTCCACTCTCTCCTCACGCTCCTTTTGCTTGCATAAAACATGATGCTGTATTGTGAACAATGCAGGAATACATTACATAAATTTCTCTTTGATATCCAGCGTGTTTCCTGCTGTAATGGAATCGGAACAGAGCAACCTCTCCTCCCCGACATGTCAGATAACTCTCTATCCTCTCTCCATTAGGACAAATGTCTGCAAGCCTTTGAAGAGCTAAAGCACCATAAAGGAAAAAGAAAATGTTAAGGGTGCTCCAGTGGGTATCACTGGAAATAATTGGGTTGAATTAAGTGAAGTGAAGATTTAGGCCAACTAACAGAAATAAAAGAGCAATGTCTGTTAGGCTGAGAAGTCGTCTCCAAAGCTATTAGCCTTGGGAATAGGCTCAAAGGAAGATGGTGTAAACTTTAAAGAGCAAAATGTATGATTTAGGGAGACAGTCTCTGAAGACAGCTGGTGAAAAATGTATGGCTTTGAGTCATTTCAAGCTAGACTGAAATGAAGCACTTCAGACCATAATAGAGTAAAGAACACCTTGTTAGGCTGTGCAGAAGATGCTGACCTGCTGAAACTCTTCCACATTGACTCCTTGTGCCTTGATAATTTGGAGAATAATTCCATGTGCTCTTGTACAGTATATACTGGCTGTTAGCTGAGATGTGCCAAAGCAGGCTACGAATCCTGCCTGGTACACAGTATGAACCTGGGGAAACTATGTACATCACTATCTCCCTGGTCTGGTGGCTTATTCCTAGTTGGAAAGCACACACCCTGTCAAGTTGTTTGTCGGCAGAAACCTGAAGGCAAAATTCTGCTCTTTGACTTATGTTCCCTTAGCGCTCTCTCCCACGCTGCTCTGGGCGATGGCACGAAACAGCCTGCTAGATGTCACTGAGATATGCCTGAGCAGGTTGGCATCCCACATGGTCTAATCCACGCAGATTCAATGAGAGACTGGAAGAAAAATGCTCAAGTGCCACCCACACTTTCTGATTCTGACTAGCAACTGATACTGGAAATGCTACAGATACCTTTGGAAAGTGATGGGAGCAAGATTCCTCCTTTCATTTAAAGGTTTCTTCTATGATTCTTCTTACTATTTCTTTTGATATAGCATTTAATTGAATTTTTATGTTAAAAAGCCTGCCTTTTTTTTTTCTCTCAAACTAGAAAACTATTTTTCCCCCTACGTTACTAGACTTACTGATGCTGTCTCCACAGATCCAGTGTCTAATTTCTCATCTCCATCTGGTGAAGTTCCAGTTCACAGTTCTTACCTCCGTATCTTTGTCCTTCACTGCCAACCTCTCCTTATGTTTTTCTTACGTTTCTTATTCCGAAGATGCTTCCAAAATCACAGCTGCAGATCAAGACCGGAAAATGAACGGCAGGCTGGGGTCATTCCGGATCACGCATTGCTCATGACTCGGACCTGGCTGATGGGACATAACTCTCAGCTCTGCATTTCTCTCTAATCATGTGGAATCCATGATTCCATCCCTAGCTATTCGTATGAGTGAGTTACGTCCAAGCTTTGCTTTCTGGGACTCTTGTGTCTGGATATTTTTGGCTGACAACTGCATTCATTCATCTGTAGTGTCATGCATCTAAAGCTATTAGTAGACATGCTCTTTCAAAATTCCCATGTTCTGGGACTCTCTGTCCCCTTTGCCATAATAAGCACTCAAAAAATTCTTCCAGTTTACTGCTTTCATCCTCTCTCCTGGGTGCTTGCTGATCAGATCTTCTCAATGACATGCTAAGTTGTTTTACTGACGTTGATGCATTATGCTGGACTCCATCAGCCTCACAACCTTTGGGACCAGTCCTAGGAGTCAGGCAGCCAGACAGCTCAACTTGTCTCCATCAATCAGGAAGTGAGACTTTATTGGCCAGAATGAGGGCTACAGGTGTACACCACTGTCACAGTTTTAAATAAACACGATCAGTTTGCCCAGTGCTAAGCAACTCTTTCTGAGAGCGTGTTGGTAAATGTGTTTATAAAGCATGAGAGTCCAATCCATCAGCCCTCAAAGAGCCTAATCAATATATTCCAATTTGATCTTAGAGAAGTTTCGCCTCTGGGAAGTTTAATTTATTTCAACTCATGACCATGAAAAAATGAACAGCCACGGCACTTTGACAAAATAGAAAAAGCGGATGATGTTGTATCCAGCACCCGTTCCATTTCAATTTTCCATTTTACCTGAACAAATCACCCCTACGACTTGAATGACCATGAAAACTGATCGAGCGATGGAGAGAGACTGCAGGCCAAAGGGGAGACTGAAGGAATAAAATATGGGTAGGAAACATGAGATGCAGGACTTCTGAGGTGCTTGGCTGTGTGAGCTTGCTGTGTGCAGAGTAGCCAAGGCAGAATAACTTAAAATACAAGGTCAAATCATTTGCAGTTGCAGTTGCACAAGGCTGCTTATCTAGATTCTGTGACTAGGCTAGTATATAGACACCCTTTCCCTGGAATTTATATGAAACTATTCTTGCATGTTCTTGTAACATTTCCAGTTATGACCCTACCGCCCATTTCTCACGATCCCTCATTTAGGATCCAACTCTGAATCCTCCTTTAAAACATAAGTACAGAGGCTGAACAAATGACCATCTGGAGTTCTTCCCCTGAGCCACATCCAAGTGCTGCAGTGTCTGAGCAAATGAGTGCCAGCAATGGGCAGCTGTGGGGCACCTCTCCTGGGAGCCCACCTGAGTACAGCCACTGTGAATTCTGTACTTATGCCTCCCCATATGAGAAAACATTTGGATAGGACCTGGTTTTTGTGTTTTCCGTTCCAACAAGTTGACTATCCCTTTAGCAGAAATACTAGGTGAAACCTTGCTCGCATGAATGGGTATGTCAGGTAATCCAGTTTTTATTGACAGTTGGTCACCTCTGTTCCAGAGGTTAAGATCACAGTGCTCTAGTTAGATCAATGTACAAGACACTTCAAAGAGCATTTAACAAAAATACCATGTAAAACAAATGAAACATTCATTTCACCAACCCTCTAAGGAGTTAAGCCAAACAAGATACTTGACATGCTTGTTATTTTACAGTATGCTTGGCTTTTTTTTCAACCCAAGCTGGATTCCAGCAAGGATTTTGTTCAGAGCAGTCCACAGGACTGCATTTAAAAGGCACCTTTCTGCATCTCAGTCAAGATGGAGGCTAGGGGAGGAAAGCAGGTGCCATCCCAATGCCAGAGATACTCTCTTTCCTTCCTAGGAATGAGTACGGTGTAAGGAACAAGTTTTTTTCCTGGCCTTGCCTTATGCTGTTGGAAAGGATTTGGGGGAGGAGGCTCTGTTTAATGCTAATTTGTTAAGAATTGAATCTAGTGTCCTCAGCAAATGTAAATCAGTTGTTTATACTGATGCCAGAAAATGTAAAATCAGAAATGAGTCTGTTGATTTTTTTTCCTCCAACTGCATTTCATCCTAATGCTTTCTGCTTTGATGCTTCCTCCCCAATCTTATTTGATATAGCATCAGACCATCTTTTTTATGTCAAACATTTGCTTCAAAGCTACTCATAGCCTGTGCTAGTTGTCAAAAGTTGGAAGCAACACGTTTTAAGCATTCAGCAAGCATTCTTCCGAAAAGAAAACCACTGTTTCTAATGAGCATTTGAGAGTGTAGTGCATTGCAGAAACTGTTTTCTAAGATCTGTCACAAATGATTTACTTTTATTAGTTTTAATGGCCCTTAGCTACAGGCATGGAATATAAGTGAAAATTAAGATATTCTTCACAAGGCGAAAATAGATTTAAATCAGAGACGGTGGGCAGTTCCCTCCCCTAAATGATCCCCACTTTATTTTTGTCTCTGAGCAGACAGCCCTGCTCCAAGGAGATGACTTCACAGTGTTATGGCAGACACATATCCCCCTACCAAGCACGAGCTCTGTTGACATCAGACTGCTCATCAGCAGCACTTATCTCATTCCCATTGAAACAACTTACATATGTTTTACCAGGATTTTGTTGTAGGCAGGACCATAGCAAGATGCTTCTGCTGAGAACCACGAGTTTGTCTTTTCTGCTATTGAACTGAAGAACTCATTTGAAACCAACATTTATTAATTCCCATTCATAATCTCTCTGTCTCCTTTCATTTCCCCCTGTTGCTCACAAGCACTGTCTCAGACATGTTCTTCCTGTTTGCATTCTGGCCATGTTCTCTGTTGATTTTTTTATTTTATTTTATTGCAGTTTTTAAGAACGTGCTTCTCTAATGTCTCGTTTTGTCTCATTTTCAGTGGAGAAGCAGTGGTATAGCTACGCTTAGACTCTTACATTGCAAGGGCTGCATCCACATGAGTCTGCCTGCACGAGCAAGGCTCTGCCAGCCTGGTTGCAAACACCAGCAAAGCTCCAAAAGAAAAGTGTTTCTGCAAGAGCATCTCTCCCTTCCATTCCAGAACCTCTACTTCATTTCCATAACATTACATGTTATTCCTATTCCACAATAGCTTTTTACGTCATTTGCAACCCATGAAAGTGAAGTAGGAGTCTATGTTTCCTAGTACAGCTCCATTGTATCAAAGGCAGGTGTCTTATTATGGCTGTCAGTGTACGGAATTCTTTCTATGGCTTCAGCAGTACAGAAACTCGCTGTTTTAGTCTTAATTGTTCCAGATTCAAACCTTCCTAAAACACCTAAATGAATCAGCTTCATCACTATTTCTAATCTTAAGCAGTTTAAGATCTCTCCTCTGGATGAGTTACACCTGTAGTAAAGACCCATGATATCCAAGGAAATCCAATGAAGGCACTTGATGTCAGGAGCTCTCCCTAATTAGTCTTTGGACACAATTTCCAAGCTAGAAGTATCATTGTATTTTTTTTTCCCTTAGGTCCAGAACTGCACTCTCCATCTGGAACATGCACTCCTTCATCATTCTCAGTAATTAAGCTTTTACATCTAGAACCTAATTGATAACTTTGTTGTTGATTAAAAAGATAAACTGTCTCCAGCTCTGCCCACACATTCACCTGCCACGTGGTATGAAGAGAACAACCTCTTGTTTTCAATGGGGGGAGTAAGCATTTGGGATCTGAAGGCACTGAAGTGGCCAGAGAGGGTTACCCCTAATTTCACCAAGTCAGAGTAATTACTCTGGATTTACTCAACAGGCTTGGAAACACAGTTTGGTCAAGACTGCAGATTGGTGCAATAAAACTGAACTAATTTAGCAGGGTTTCTCCTCTGAGTGCAGCCACAATTTAATGGTCACCTATAATTAGTTAATTCGTTTACTACTTTAATAAATGCTTTGCAGCCCTTGTAAGTGTCCATTAAATGTGTCAGATCCCTCCCTCCTTTCCTCCACACACATGCAATTTCCTTGGCAAGTGAGAAAGTGGAACCAAATCAAAAGGTGAAAAGGGAGATGTTGTATGAAGAGGGCATGCTTTCCCCTGTCACTCAAATTCTTGTGCTCGAATGAGTAAGGTGTACTCAGTAATAATGTTTTAAATGAAGCAGATTCTGTCCCCAGAAGAGAAAGCCAAGTTTCATCCCTCTTTTGCAGTTACCAGGTCCAGTGAAGCTGGACTGACTTAATCTCACGGAGGACCCAGTTCTGTTTTTGACTGGAAATACCTCTATAGCTAAAGGATGATGACACGAAGAAGGTTTGAACTGCATCAACAGAGACACCTCATGCATCAGGGGTCAGGAGATCAACAACACCTGGAGCCTGGAGGAACACCTAACAGGACAGGATGGTTATCTGCTATTCACTTCTGAACTCTTTGCAGTTACTCCAGCATACAGCTCTCCCCATTGCTAAAGATCTGCTATTAACACGTGAATGGTGGCTCTGCCAAATCCTGCCTTCATACATCACTCCATATTTCTGGAAGCTCAGTGGTCGAACTCAAGTTAAAATCACTTTTGAAAGCCCAAGCTATGTTTATCAGCAAACCAATTCTCTTTGCATCCCAGCTCCATTTTGCAAATGCTCAGGAAGCGCTCTGAATCTGGGCACTGGAAGGGGCAAGCCAGAGCAGCCCATGGGTTGCCCACCATTCACTGGTGGAGTGCAGCTGCATGAGGTAGGGCACCTCTGCCCCAGTAACATCAAATCCTCTCTGGTTTAACTGGTCACTGAGAGTAGAGCTTCTGCTGGAGCCGCAGTGCAACGTGTGAGCGTGCAACACGATCTGCTCTGAACTCCACGGTTCGCCAAACATCCACATCATAATGGAGAAACCCTTAATCTGTCACTCGCATAAATCTCCCAAATCCTACCTTAATCCAAACTGTGTGCTTAGAGCATACTGGATTCATCGACTTGCTTGCTTTTTCTATTTAAATACACAGAAAAGACAGATCGGCGGCTAACAGGCAGAATCTCAAGTGGTGGGTTGGAAAATGCAACTTAGGGTTTGGATCTCTTCATCTCCATGTTGCACACAGACAGCAGACAGCGCCGTGTCCACTGGGATTCTGTTCACAAAAGGGGCTTCTATCCCCAGCTCCTGCCTTCAGCATCCAAGTCTTTCTCTCTTTTTGCTTTGCCCAAAGGAAGTCAGAACAGAGGGATGACAGGAGAGTAATACAACAAACTATAACACATTGTGTAATTGAAATGGACCATAATCACTAATATTAAAGATAGTGAATCATTCTAATCGAGCCGTGCTCAGCAAACAATGAAAAATTATGTGCCAGAAAAGCTAATGCTGGTTTTAAAATGAACAGAAATGAGACGAAATGGAACCTCACTCTTTATTCATGAAGGTCAATTTAACGTGATTATTTTTTTCCTGGCATCACAGCTTCATGATTACTGTTGTATACCTCAGTGATATTTTCTAACCTAATAACAGTAAAAAATAACCAGCTGGTGATGATTCTGTTTGAAGCAGAGACTACACGCTCACAAAAATCTGCCACTGAACAGTTGCACACGCTAATCAGACAAGCTCCGCCAGATTCCCAGTAGAGTCCATATTTTGCAAATTTCAACTGGTTGACTACATTGAGAAATTAGATTATGCCTCGGACATTGAAAACTCGGAGTGATCTGCGTTCGTTCATTCCTCCTGGGTGAAATCAAACCCTCCGTAGATCCAGCCAGGCGCTTTTAATTCATCCTACTCCATATCTTCCCATAATGTTTACCATCGCGTCGTACAATCGCTTTAGGGACTCGGCGTTGCAGCGGAGGCAACGGGGCCTGATTCTCCCTGGGCTTGCTCTCTCTTTGTCGGGAGCAACGGCTTTGAGTTCAGTGCGGTTACTCCTGGTGTCAGCCAGGGACAGCCGGGAAAGGATCCGTCCCTGCACAGAGTGATGCCGAAGGAAGGCTCTGCTGACGACACCGGGAGGAAAGCCGGCACCGCAAATAATTGATCCTTCCCAGGTTTGCCAATGAGTGCTGTGACATTCGAGGAGATGGGCAGAAGGAGGGGGTAAAAAAAAAAAAAAAAAGTTAATTAAAAATAAAAAAAAAAAGCCCAAATGTTTCTCTCTGCTCGGAGGAAAGCGTTGTTTGTACTGGAACAAAGCAATGCCTCTTGTTTGGTTTGTTTCTCAGCTGTCTGTAGATCTTTGCAGAAATATCACTGAGGTTTATACTGTACAAACACAGATATTTTTAATAGATAAGTAAATACTTTTTTTTAACACTTAGCTCCTTTTTTTAATTTTGCTAAAATCCCAGAGAGACAAATTAGTAAAGAGGCAGAGCTTTGCCAGGGAGCCTTCATTAGATCAGCACTAATAACTTCTTTCAGCAGCCATGGATAGCTTCTGACATCACAGCTCAAGCTTGTCCGAAAGCTAATTATTTTCCCTGTTATAAAACAAAGGTTCTGTATCAAAGGCCCATAATGTGACACGGCACACGCTCCAGATGCACTGATTTGCAAAATAAATCAACTGTGTCAGGGAGGAATTTGGGGGAGAAATTACAACAAATTGCAATTATACTTGCAGTGGTACACCATTTAAATGCAATTTGTTAAATGCAAGACACCGTGTTTATCTTTTTCCAGGTTGCTTATGGAGGAACAGAGAAGGAAGAATTCTTAGCCATCAAAAAGAGAAAAATCTTCTTCTCCTCCCCCTCACCCCATCCAGCTCCTTCCAGCCTACCAGTGCTATCATGGCAGGCTTTATATAAACGGTGAGTGGTGTCACAGGAAGGCAGATACAACAGGAGCACATCGTTGGAGCTCATCCCTGGCAGAACAAATGAAGAGATGTGCTTAATAACAGAAAGATTCCAAAGCCCCTCTGACTCTGTTGTCTTGTTTAGATTGCTGTCGAACCGTAGCACCGAATTATACAGCAGCGAGACATGTTCTGCTTTGCATTCCTCCTCCATGGGGAGATTTTCTTCCCTTGTTCCCTTTTCACCTCTTAAGAGTCTCCCACAGCCCTACACATCCCACACGCACAGACCTTGGGCACTACTGGAGGCACCTCATGTGCATGGCACCAGCACCTGCAGCCGTAGCAGCCTCGACAGCATCACCGCACAGCCCTCTCCTCCTTCTCTGTGGTTGCATTTTCAATTTATTTACACTTTTTCCCTTCCTATCCACTCCTTAATTTATTTTCTTAGTTCCTTCTGCTTTTATCTCCTTCAGCCCGTGTGTCTCCAGCCTCTAATTTCTGCCACATTTCCTGTTTGAACTTCTCCTGTTCAATCTCCTTTCCCACCTTAATGTTGTCTGCTTACTTTGCTCTTTGCAAACACTTTTCCTTTCATTTCCAGGGCTTGTTTCCCTCAGATTTGTGTCTCCTGCGTGTAGACACACACATACATATCCATACATATATATATACATAAATCTTGAAGCCTCAGTCCTTTGTGTTTCAAAACCAGTCTGCTCCAGGAGTCAGTTTGTTATTCTGGTCTCATTCACGTTATTGAGTTATTTTCTTTGCTGCTATCAGTCTCTAAATACAAGCCAGTAAAGATACAGCAATGATTTTTGACAACCTGACCTTTCTCTGCTTTCTTACACTTGTTTAATTAGGTACCGCATGCAGCTGTGACTTGATCTTTACAGTTTTCCAACCTCCCCACCCCCTACCTGGAGGGGGGGAATAAAAAAGAGAGAGATGTTATCGAAAGAAGGTCATTTTTGACAGCTCTGCCAGTTATTTTGGGCGTCAGAAGGCCAGCAAGTTGTGCGGGAACGGGAGGCCGTGCTGTCTGTGTTATGCTTAACAAGTTAGAGAAAACTTTTGGCAGGAGAAGGAGGGGAATTAGAGGATTTACCGGTCTGGGGAGGGCCTGCAGTTGTTTAACCTTCAGGCATCCAGATTAAACCCAAATCTGATGAGCGAGAGTGGCAACAGGGTGAAGATCAGCCAGGTCTGCTTCGGTAAGTTGGGGTCCCCAACTTGGGGACAGGACAGCTCCCCACAGATCCTCATGCGTGGGGAACTTCCTGATGTCAGCATCAGGGGATGGCCCCATCAGCAGGTCCCAGCCACGACAGCCAAAAGCCAAGGTCACCATTCTCCCCTGAGCAGCTTCTTGGGCAATTAGGAAGGTAGGGAGAGAGGATTGCTGGTCCCATGCCTACACATTCACACGCAACCAAAATCCCTCTGTCTCCATCAGAAAAGTCACACTCTGTGGCCGTGCAATGCCTGCAGGCTGCGGTCTCGTCTTCCAGTGAGCTTTTTTATGAGTTTATTGTTCGCAGCTTCCTACTTATTGTCTGTAACATTCCTATGTCAGTGGTGGTGGCTGGTAGGTTCACCTGTTTTGGTACACGCGCTAACTCAGTGTCCTGCAGTACCCACTCACATCCCACGGAGGACAACTGGAGTCCTTCAGCTTTCCTATGCCCTCCAGTACAGATCCTTCTGTCCTGACACAGGCAGATCTCCCGCTGTCTTCCAGGTGCATACATTACTTGTATTTTGGTATGGATATTATTTAAGCAAAAGGACATGACAAACTGCCTAGTAACGCTGATTAATGGGTGCCCCTGGGGAACAGTGAGGCATGAGATGAAGTTAAATATCTCCAGTGTGCATTACTCAACACTGCCACACCACCTGAAGTGTCTCATTGTGCCTAAAAAATGGATTTCCTTTTAAAAAGGAACATTTTTAATGTTTCACATTAATTTTCTCAAAAGTCCTTACTCTGTGAAAAATATTCCCTATGGAAAGCCACCTCTCCCCACCTCTCCCCACCTCTCCCATCACCACCTCCCACCAAACCTTGCCCTACAGGTGTCCAATGCATCTTTGACAAGGTGAAATACCTCAGCACATGTCCTGATAACCCGCTTGCCTACCCTGATTTATACTGCACACGTGTGTGGTGCTGCTTTGAAAGCCAATGGATTTCTCTTTGGTGCAAAGCAGACTGCAAGACTGCTCACTGTGTGGATCAGAACAGTTCTAAGCTCTTGAACTGCATCCTCAATTGTCCCAAAACACAGTGGACATCAATTCATGCCAGCAGAAGCTCTGACCATCCAAAGTTCATAGTGGTGCTAATGGCACCATTTGTTTGCTAAGCCAGTCCTCATGGACACAAAATCTACACCCAGTGCATGCATCAGTGGGCAGCTCCCAGCATCCTTGGGTTTCACAGGAGCTCGTGGCAGAAGGACATTTCCCAGATTTTTTCCAGTGGTTGGAGGGCTGGCCGCAGTGCTGTTAGGCACAGGTTTTAAGTTATGCATGTGCTGTTCCCAGATCTAGCAGAGAATTTAAGTCCGTGTACCAAAAAATCTTCCTGATGCTTAGTTAAACATACCATGTACAACTAGTAGGACATAGTTCTTTCCCTTCTGGTTTTATTTTTATGAGAATTTATGGATACCAAAGATCAGAGATTTAATACATGGATATAAACCAGCGTTCTCTGATTGTATTCATAGAAGATAGCAGAAACTGTTATCACAGTTCATTCTTCCAACAAAAAGTTCCATGTGCAGATAAGAAACACTTGGTCATTCATCACACACTGGTCCTCAATAGTCCACATAAATAAATACAGAAAACAACATTTTCCGTAAGAAAAAACTCCTCCTTGCAATATATTCACCTAAAATATTAATACACATGACATAATAAGGACTGATAATGTGTCCTCTTAAAAAAATGTATGGTTTGAGTTATAGGGGCACCACCAGCAGCATCTGAGTGTAGGAGAGAGCACAGGGAACTGAGGGGTTTGATACCTGAGGTTGAATTTCGAGATGGTTGATCCTTCAGTCACAGAAATAACTTTCTGTCACATCAGTGTAGGGACTCACAGTCCCTTGGACTAAAAGTTGGGATTCGTTCACCCCAAGTCTGCGGAGTTTTTTCAGTTAAAACGTGATGCTATGAAAGAATGGTGGCTCACTTGTTTTCAGTGACTTGTTTTTTAACCTCTGTCAACTTGCTGGGGGAAAGAAAAAAAAAAGAGTATTTAAATAACCATTGTTCAGTGGCAGAGACCACAGTGCAGGTGTGAATTCTGCACCAGCAAAGAGAGCCTTCCGAGGGAGATCGGCCTTCTCCTGCGATGCCCTTGGGCAGGCTGCAAACTGCTGCAGAGAACCAAATCCCCAGTCTTGTCCTAAGGCTAATTGCTGGGTGATGAATTTCAAGACCAAGCAAATTTCGACAGTCCAGTAATGAGAAGCTGGAATTTGCACTGCAAACTGTGGTGCAGATGTGAGGGGCGCATGCACGCAGGTGGTGGAGATGGCTCATGGGCAGCTCTCACTGCTCCCAGAGATGAAGTGAGCTTCACAGCAACCTCATTGGGTCCCTGGGTTAGAGGATGTGATGACCATGTTTCCTAATGCCCAGAGTCCTGTGCAGCACACTGCTCCCTTGGATTTGATTTACAGAGTCCTCAGGATGCTCTACTTTATTGCAGGGCAGGAAGAGTTCTGAAAAGACTGTGCTTAGGGTCTCATTATCCACTTTGCTTGCTCAGCCTAAAGTCAGCTTGCTCACTGAGTGGAAGGTTCCCCAGGTGCTGAATGGTCAGCCCACCTGGGCCAGCGAGGATGCTCCGGTGGGGTCTGATTGTTGCTCATCTCTGAGACAGGGCATAAAAAACACTGAATCTTGCTTTGCTTCTGCAAAAACTGTAGCTTGGCACAGCCTTGTTAAAAACAAATGTGAGAATGCAAACTGGAGAAGAACTATTTCCAGTGCCCATCAACAGATGCTGTGGACCTTGAAACATCTGGGAGCTAGGCTGCGTAGTTACTGGCATTACTGGGGGTTTTAAATGAATAATTTATCAGAGTGCAGTGTCAGGCTTTTCTGATAACAGGCCGGAGGAGAGGGCTCCAAAGATGGGGAAGTGCAGGTGCACGGCCTTTGTGCATCCTTCTTCACGTCCAGCCTGACACTCCAAACACTCCAAAGTTGAACAAACTCTTTGTGAAGTTTTGAGACATTTCTGAGCCTGGGAAGGATGGGTTCAGTAACAGAGCAGCAAAAAAATGCTGTCTGCCCAGTGCTCCAAGCAGGTCCTCAAGGTCTGCAGACAATGAAACCACGTATCTGAAAATGATTGAGTTACTCAAGTAATTATTAAATTGGATACCAGTCAAATCTGTTCTGCTCTTTATTATAGACAATGATTCACCATTTATAGGGCCATAAATTCATTTGGAAGAAGCATAGCAAACCCAGGCTGGGACGTACTGCAGAGGTCTGGAAGTGAAATTGAGGTTCCGGAGACTGGCTCCTCTCCAGGGGTGAGAAGGGCAGCCCTCCAACCTGGGGATGGCAGCAGGTGATGTACAGCCTGTCCCACTGCTCTGCCAGCCTGGGCTGAAAGACAGATACACAGGGAAACAGGGACTCTGCCATATGCCAGAGGTCTCTTTTCCTTTCCATGATGGTCTCTTATCCACCAGCTCTCAGCCATCTTTTGACTATGCACCCACCAAGCCAGCTGCCCATCTGACAGTGTATTTCACTTTCTTAAAGCAGTTCTTTACCAAGGATTCACACAAGCAGTTGTTTGCTTGTTTTGCCCTCTGGGAAATGGTTTAAATTACCATGCTTTGATCACCTCTTTTCCCTCTGCACACACATGCAGGCGAGAAAAGTAAAAGCACTTCCACTGAAAACAGGGTCTGTTTTGCAAACAATCAATTTTTTAGGATAAAAAAATTAGTGGGGAAAAAATGCTGTACTGCAAACAATTTGGGCATCCTCTTGTTTCCTCCTGCTCTTGTTCCCTTGGCAGCTGGTAGAAGCAGATTTTATTGCTGTCCAACACTCAGAGGCACCAGTGGGGTTTGTTAGACTCAGGAGTTTCACAGGGCAGGCATTGTCCAGGGAAAACGTCTTGCTGCTGCAGTTACTTAGGACTAAAATCTTTACCTCCATAAGCACCTTCCCTTGTTCTTATGGAAGCCCAAATGAAAATCTTTGCTTTTCTAGAGGCCTGGATTACTCAGGTACCAGCCAGCCAGTAACAAAGAAGTGAAGTTGCTTCACATCTGTTAAAGCTGATGCATCTACTCCATTTCTCAGTAAAGACTCTTGTAATTTTTATCTGGTTCTAGATGTTCTTCCTGGACTCAGATTCTTCTCACTGCACAAAGGATTCCCCCTTTTTTTTGAAGAGATCATTTATCAGGAGAAAAAGCACATTTCTTCACCTCTCCCTGCCCCTCAGCAAGACAGTGGAAGAAAATCCCACCAAAATCCCATGGATTACTTTATCTTCGTAATTGTGAAGTCATTGTTTTTCCATCTCTTGGTGACAAGGACTCAGATTTGCAAAACTGTTGAAAAAAAGAATTGTGCGTTTTTGCCAATGTGAACGTGAAAAGCATTAGTGAGTCTGCAAACCTGGATGAAATTCAGTTTCATTTTGCACTGTGAACTTGAAAACCTCAGTTTGGCTGAGAAAATATGTTAGGAAGTGTAAAAGCAGATGCTGCTTTCCAGGTCTGTCATTCACTTTTTAAATGTATTGCTCAATAATCAGTAAAACACAGCTTTCTCAGGTGCTAAAACATCTGGGATTCGACATCTCTCTTAACCCAGATCACTGGGAATTCAGAACTGACTCACCAAGCTGCAGGGAACACAACAGGTAACTTGGCTGAATCGAATCCCGTATGTGGGATGTCCACGTCTCACGAGCTTTAACTCATAGATCCAAGCTGTCAGCAAGCATCTCGTTTGTGAGCAAGTCGGTGTTTTTCAGGAGCATACCACAAAACAGACGGGATATCCAAATAAACCGTGGTCGCACACTTGTCTATGGCAGCGTAAGGAAAATCTGTGTGGGCAATTAAGGAACTGGCACTCCCCGGTCGTCGCCTGTACCAGCTGTGCCTGTGTGCCAAACGAAAGCTGCACTAAAGTTTGACCCACGGGAGTGCATCTCTGAGACACATGGTGGTCTAGCACTGCGGAGGGGCTTTTTTAGAGCTCATTTTACTGCAGTTCTCCCAAGATACTTGCCAAGAAACGATATCTTCTGAGATATCCATGACATCTTCCAAGATTCCAAGATATCTTTCCAGGAAATGCTGGGTTTTGATGCTTGCAGCAGAGCTGCAGGGACATAGCAGCAATCATCACCCTGACTGCAGAAAGACCTTGCCCATCTCTTCCATCTCCTCCTTGCTATTTCTCTTAAACGCTGCCAGCACTGTTGCAGAGACAGATAGGGATATTGTGCAAAATAAGGATTAGACTTTAAAAACAAGTAATTTGCTGGTCACTGATTGTGTCTTAATTAGTATGTTTCTGTCCCTGCTTTAAGTAAAATGGCCCACAGATGGCTTCAGCCTGAGAAAAAAATGCAGTTTTTGTTTTAGCAATCCTGTTTGTTTCCTCCACCGCCCCTCCAGCTACCCTCTAATTGAACAAAGTGGACTTAATTTGAATTAAACTGTCAAAAATCTTCCACTTAAATTGATTTATCAGCCTTCCTGGCTGAAATGGATTCATTTCTGCACAATATATATGAAGTGTGTGTTGATGGATTGCATTTCGGAGAATGGAAACATTTTTTATGCGTCTTCATTAGATTCAGCTCAGGTATGCAAGAGAACAGGGGAGATAAAGCAGGGAGAAGGGAGAAAGAAGAACGAGTGTGCAAGAGCAAGGGAGGGAGTGTGTGAGAGAGAGCTCCCACCTGAGATTTACAACTATTACTTTCCGTGCATGACTTCATGCGTGCAGAGCCAATGCAGCATTCCATTGCCTCATATACCTGCAGGTGTCCTGGGTGGCACTTCTGGCAGATGTCATAGAATCATAGAATCATTAAAGTTGGAAAAGATCTCTAAGATCACCAAGTCCAACAGCCAATCCATCCCCACTATGCAGAGCACTGATAGAGAAGAAATCTTCAACCTTCTCCATAGCCTTCCAGTTCTCTTTCTAGTTTTTCATCAACCTAGAAGCTCACCAATGTTGCAGCTCTGGACTCGTTTGTGATTCCATCCACACTGATTTTCTGGGCTTTCTGGGGCTCCAGCCGTACCATGGGATAGGCTGTTGTCCCAGCTGCCTGTTGGCTGTACTCAGCAGAGCATCCTGGAGTGAGCTGGTGGCTAAGCTGCTCACACGAGTGCTCTATGATCAAGTTCAGCCTACCTGAACAGCCAGTTTAGATTAAGTAAGATGATTTCCTTTCAATATAAGAATACAAGAGGAGATTCTTGCTAACCTGGAAGGTGATAGGGACACTCCCAAGCCACTTGACCTGAAGAACATCTCACAAGGTTCATGACCCGCATTGCAGAGTGGATTGGGAAATCATCATCCTTTCATTTGGAGAAATATGAACCTCTACCTTCAGAAGGAGAAACTCACTTAACAGCCAAGTGGCAGTCTGCTGGACTGGCTGAGCTGGACCCGCAGCCCACTACGGCTGTCTGTCCATGTACCCGGGACAGGCAAATCAAAGCTGTCTCCAGCGAGATGCATTTCAAATGGAGGCTTAATACAGAAGGGCTTTAGAGAGAGAAAAATCAAAAGCTTCAGCCAGCTTCACTAAAAGCCTTTCAATTATAAAAGATTGTTATTGTCTTTATTTCTGTTCTTTTCCTGACCTAGAGTGTGTTTAATGCAGTAGGAAGCATTTGACAAACTCAATTAATTTCCACTTAGAATAAGGTATTTAATCTGAAGAGTTTTAGATGAACTGGGGCAGGTGCAGTTTGACTCTCTGATTGATTGAATTAAACTTCTATTCATTTCCAGCCGTACCAAATCCAAAATTTTTTCAACAGTTTGTGTCTTCTCTTCCAGCTCTGACATTTTCTTTCCCTCCTTCTGGACAAAAGAATGGCCTCAAAAAGTGTCTGGTGTGGAGGAGGCAAAGGAAGAATTGCACTATGGATGAGGAAGGGAGGAGATGACAGGGAGACTGTTACTTGAAAGCCTGATGATTGTGGGAAGTGAGGGATATCTGTCCAGCGAATGGAGGATGGAAAAAATGTTTTTTTTTTTCTGAATGATGTAGCACACAGTGCTGAGCACCGAGGCCTTCTACAGGTAACAAACCGCTGAAAACAAGACCTGTAGTTTTAATGAAAATCCGTCTCCATTCGCCTTGTGGAAACTGGATTGAAATCATTGCGAATGTTTCCCATGGTTTCAAGGAGCTTTGAAAGGGTCTCATGTCAGTGGGAGTGCGATTTCTTATTGTGAAACCTGCCTGCAGGAGACATGAGCTCTGCCTGATGACTGCTGCAGTAACATTCAGTCCCGTATCTGGAACCCTCATCTTTTCTGTTGAAGGTTGCCACAAGGAGATGCCAAAAGTTTGCTCCTTTTACACCCTCTCCCTCATGCTCTTGGACCAGCAAGAATATGAATCAAGCCCTGAAGAGAGCTGTCAGTGAAGGATGATTTTCCTGTGATTATTGCCTGGGTGAGAGATTATGCCTTGTTTTTTTGCAAACTGCCTTATTTGCAGAGCAGAACACATTGGGCTCATGTCCAATTGATACATTCCTCTTCAAACAGCAGATCCAACTACAGAGTGAGATGCAAATTTAATTATTCCACATGTAGGAAACAGAAACAGAATCTCATTGTTAAATTTGTTCTCCTACGTTGGAAAGATAAAAAACAAAAAAAGATGCTGAAGTGGCCTGTGTGAGCAGAATACATTTCACTCCCCAGGGCTGAAGAGAAATGAACTCTGTTCCTGCTACTGAAGCTTCAGTGGATAGAATTCTTTTCTCTTCCATATTCAGCGTTATGATGAGCTGCTGAAACTTCTTCCTCATATGCATGCAGATGCACAATTCCCTCCTCATTTCCAGGGAGTGATTTGGGACTACATTGCTTCCCTTTGAAAGCGATCTACTGGGACGGGAACCAAGCTGGTTCGACCAAGGTAGGTGAAATTTAGATCAGAGCAAAGTCGCTTGGCATAGGCTTAGCTCAGTTAAAACTGCTTTGGGGGCTACTGTGATGTGGCATCTCTTTTTGCTGCTTTGCAATGGGATGGGAGAGATTTCCCATGGTCCCATTTCTCTGCTGATGCCTACAGTGTCTGAGAGAGAAAGGCACCTATTTGGAAGGTCTTGACCACCTTCTTTGTCTCTTTCTCTCTGCCAATTACTGCATATTTCTTCATAGCTCACTTAGATAGTTCTAGTTGTTATGGAGCACAGATGTACTATGGATGTTTCAAATGGAGAGGAGGCTCTTCGTATGAAACAATATCCCCTTGGTACTGAATTACTTAGTCACTCTGAGTATATGGTTTTATTTGGGCAGAAATGACTCCAAGGTCTACTTTGAGGACAGGTTGCTCCATCCATCCATCCATCCTTCCAACCATCCTTCCATCCTTCCATCTATCCAGCCAGCCAGCCAGCCAGCTATCTTATAGCATCTGGTTCCAGAAGTTGGTGCTTTGTAAAGAGGAGAATGCCGAAGGTCCCAAGCATCACCTGCTGCAATAAGTGACGTAATTTCAGGATAGGCCAAGCTCAGAGTCTGGTCTGCTCACGTAAAGGGCAGCCTGAGATTCAGATCTGTCCCCTTGAACTTGCAATTTGGGGACTGCTGCTCTTGTCACAAGGACAGTTTGGCTTCAGCAGTGGACAGCACTGAAAATTTCCCATTCCCAAGCTGAACCTAACTGATGAGGCCTGTCCCAGCAGGCAGCAGCAGGGCGCAGAGCCACACAAGCCCACCTGCATCAGACTGACTGCTGCCCCAGAGCTAGTGTCACACTCTACCTAGTGATGGATCAGCCATGCCAGACCCATTCATTATAGCTCCTATCTTATGATAGGAGGAATAGATCCTGTACATCATCACCTGGAGGAAAACTTCATCTTTTATCAGCCAGTGCATCCCTCGTAGCCATAAGCTATTGAGTAACAACAACACTGGGTGTAGATGGGGAAAACGCCCATGAAAGAAGGCTGTGTAATGGATTACATATCACCACACAAAGCAGAGGCACTCCTGGGACATTCATCTCCTGCTGTTCATTTGCAGATGCCTGCAGGAACTTCTTTTTCCATGAACTGTCTGAAATTTACTTCTGGAGGCATGCTTCCTATCTGCGCACAAATATCAAGAAGATCTGCTTTGTCTGGGTACATTTCCCAACCAGGAGCAGAACAAGGGGCAGACAGGACTCTAGACAAGAGCATTTAGATCCATGCTGTGCATTGGCAGTGTCCTTTTTACAAAGGGTTTCTTTCCTGAAATGACCAGGCAGAGTGTGAGTGGCAGGGGTTTGGTGGTTTTTAAGCAGGGATCGTTTCTGTGAAGTGGTTTGCAGCATAACCCCCAGATAAATGTACAGGTGAGGGGGTGAAGAGATGCAACCAGAGGGCAGCCAGAGGCAAGAATTTTTTAATTAGCTTTTACACAGGAGAAAGTGTTTGTGTGGCCAGACTTTTGGCTCAGGGGAATCCTTAACCCAACCTTGCATAGACTGAGCCTGCTTACTGCTAAAAAAGAAAGGAGGGGAATAGACATTGGGTCACAGCTCAAAGAACATCATTTTCTACCAAACTCTTTCTGTGTTTACCATATTAAATGATCAACACATTTGCACTGTATCAAACTGTGCAGATGTAGCATTAAAAGGTCAGCTGCTAACCTACAGAAGCAGAGAGATTTCACATCGCTCTCTTAAAGATGATACTCTGTTCTGAACGGGTCCCTCTGGTATTCCAATAGCAACATTAAGGCTCCAAGTGGCCTTATAGCGGCTCTCATTTGCAGAGCGTGGAACCTCTTCATTAAGGCTCAGACTCCCACTGCGAAGATGGGAGATGACTTTCTGATGGCACTTGAACAACTGGGGAAATGGAGACACATGGAGATTGAGCTCCTTCTGCAAGAGAAATCCATCTCAGATTCCTTATCCTCAGCCCCTTGTTCAAATTTCAGTCAGGTTTCCCCACAGTGGAGTTTGTGGGACTAAGCCTTCAAAAAAACCCACAGAATTGGGAAAGTTTAAAGAACTTGGATCTCTTCCAGCCAAACTGTTAATCGGTACGGCCAATAATTCTAGAACAAATAAAATGAGAAGATCTTTTGATGCAATGATATTTGTAGTTGCAGGAAAATCAGAGGCAATGAAAGAGCAAGGCATTGCTCATGTCTTGTATTCGCGTAATATCGGCTGGCCTACCCTTGGGAGCAGCTTATAATATAAGAGCTGTATTATTACTTAGACCGTTTGGGACAGATAAGAACTAATCTCCCTCGAACTTCTCTGCCAGACCTGATCCTTAGAGCCTGGAGGTCCACGCATTTGTTTACACTTTAGTTCAGCAAAGGATTTAAGGCCCTGTTTATCTTTAAGGCTCCTGGTAGATGTGCTAACTTTCAGGTATTTTTCATTGGAGAATGAGCCCTTCAGTGAATCAAAGCCTTGTTATGTCCCTGTAGCAGATGGGAGAGGGTGAAAGCCTGGCCCCACCTGCCCAACTTGCTAATGGAAGCAGCTGAGCCAGAATACAGATGTTGCCATGCTTACCTTTATTTCACAGAGGAAACGTGGAGGAGAAGGAGGTTTGAGATTTAGAGCAGATCAACACTCAGAAGACTATGCAAATTACTTATTACTCTGGCTCCAAGCCTGTGCTTAGAGGTACAATATAGGTTAATTAAAGACACAAGAGAGTAGGTGAAAGATGCACAGATTGGATGAAGCAATAGTGGTGTGGCAAATGCTGAGGAAAGATGTCCCATGTGGATCTGGGGAGAGAAAACTGATGCCACAAACCAGCTTTGCTGTTTTTTATCCGAGAGGAAAAGCACAGCATCCAAGTATTGAACAGAGCACTTTGATGTGGGGGAATGTGTCCCTGCCTATGGTGGCTGGGACTGGGTGCTCCTTCAAGGTCCCTTACATCTCAAAACTCTCTGATTTTATGATCCTGTGAAACTGGAATGAGCACTGTTGATGCTGGTTGCTCCCACAGCATCCTCGACATGGAAAAACTGGCACAAATTTGGCAAACTTTGTGTGTGTGCTTTCCTATTCAGGGTGTTGATAAGTCACAGAGGGCAAACAGCCTCATTCTCCACAAATGACGGGGCAGGTTTTCAGGTCTTAGGCCATACTGAAATCATGAAGGCATGGGATGCGTTTCAGGAAGAGAGGTTTCGGTCATACACCTTCTGTTTCCAGAGTCAGAGCAGTGACAGTCATGAGCAATTTGGCAATGGGTAGTCTGAAGTGGCCAAATGACCCAGTAATGTGTCCATGCCTCTCATCCAGGAGGGGTCTTTGTGTGCCAGGGCTTTCACGCTTGTTTTATCCTCACATTGGGGCACAGTAAAGAAACTGATAGGAAATTGTCATTCCTGCAACTTCCAAAGCACTCAGTCTTGCTTTGCATTTCCTGCTTTCTTTTCTTCGTGTTGTTTTTTGTTGTTTTTTTTTTTTAAATAGCTTTCCAAGCTTCTTTACTGAAGCCATAAATATACAAGTTATGAAAAGCCAAAGAAAAAGGTTCTTAATAGGCAGAGGAATGTGTCACTGTATATGCTTGTGTACCAAGTAGCACAAGAGGGGACCTGATCCTCAATATGTTTGTAGGATGTGTCACACATCGGGGACCTGAATCTGATTGAGCCCTCCAGGCACAACTGTAATGTAAATATTAATTAACATTAATGGTCTGTGGCCTTGCCTGTCAGCTGGAAGCCAGCAAGGCAGTGCGCAGCAGAGTGGTATGCATTTATTGCTGGAGTCCCGAAAGCTGTGTGAGTGGTGGTATGGGAGCCCAGCAGTTTCACTCCCTCATTGCTTACTCCTCTCTGCTCCAGTATCCTTCACAGGGAGGGGAATCACAGCTGGAAGGAGGTGCCAGAGCTGTGAACGCAGGAGGAGACAGGCTCATGGCAAAGCTCTCCCCTGCTGCAAGCTCCTCACATTGCAAGCTCAAGGCATGGTGCCATATATTCCACAGGCTGAGAGCACTGCAAGTTTTGGGTCACACTTCTCCAAGCCTGTCTCATTCTCCTGGGCTGGTCTTTGCTAACTGCACCCCAGTTTTCTTGCAAGCAAGCACACAGCAATCACTCTGGGAGCTCCAACTAGAATATCTCTGCTTCCCACTTGGTCCCATACTCCAGGCCCAACTCTCAGCAGCAGCATCTCCCTCATTTTCCCTCCCTCCTTCTCTCTACAAGCACCTCCAATGAATTATTAATTGCAGCTCATCCAATTAAAGGGCTCCTGTGTGTTAATAATTCATGGCTGCTCGTCAGAGCTGTTGGCGGGCAGGCGAGGCAGCACCAGGGTTGGGGCTTCGGTGAACTGAGAGGAGTGAAGTGCAATAAAGAAAAGAAGAAATCAATAGCGTAGCACAGGCTGTACACATCCAGGAGACTCTTTATTATATCTGAAAATTGCTTTCTGTGATTGCTACCATCATTACTTCTGTATTTATTTTTTAACGACTCGTCCATCATGGAGGCTGTATACATAACGAAAAAGGCCAATTGCACTAAAACAGTTAAATTCTTTTAATACCTGGCACTGGTGAAAGCAGTAATGAGTTCATTTTGTCTCTGCTCCCTCTTACAGTGAAACCTGCCTCATCCAGAAGCCAGTTTCATTGCTATCTCTGTAAGTTAGAATAGACCTACTGCTTTTCCCTCTGGAAACAGACACATCAATGATGTCCATGAGTGTAACTTTGAGCTTCAGGTTTTACATTAGTATATAAAGGCAAATTCCATAACATGAAAGTGCCAGCAGGGTATCCATCAGAAGAGTGAGTGTGATGCTATTGCAGAACCAGGGAAGAAAGGAAATGGGCAACCTTTCCCGATGCTTGAGATGAGTTGGCATTAGAGGAAACGTAGACAAATAGCCTGGGATGAGGGCCACGAAGGCTGTACACATTAGAGGGGATTTGGCCTCCTACAAGGATGATCTGAAACATGAAGGAAGTGAAATCGTAGATTTTAGTGTGTGAGCGTTGTCATGGGGAGCAAATCCAGACTGGTAACTGGCCAACCTCCTTGTTGTTTCAGAAAAAGGTACACAGAGAACAAAGGGTTAGGAGACAAAGCCAGAGAAACTCAAAGTAGAAATAAGATCCACTTTTTTTGCTAGTGATGTCAGTCCACTGAAAGGAAATACTCAGTGGCATTCAGTGAAGGGATGCGTAGGTGGAAATCACAGCAGGACTCAGAGCCTTGTGGAAGATAGGCATCAAACACCGGGTGATGGTTTACTGCCAGTAAATAACCCAGGAAAATGGTGGGGACTGCACTGAACAGGAAGCAAGCTTAAATCAAATGGCCTTGTCCTCTGAAGTCTTTTGTCTCTGGAATGATGTGTCTTTAGTAGGGGTCATTCCCTCCTTTTATTAGCTTGGGGACTACGAAGAGGAGGTGAGAAATACTGGAAGCTACGGAGCTCTTTTTGTAGCCTTGCACACCGGGAGCATTTTGCTTTAAACCAAATTTGATGGAAACCATGAAAAATAAAAAAGAAACACTGCTGATGCGTGGTGCAGTTGGTTATACACGTGGGCTGTGAGCTTATTTTGAAAGAAATGATGACTTCGTACAGCACCTACTTCAGTGAGTCTTCAGGCTGGGGCTTTCCACCACGCTGCAAATGCATAATATTGATGAAACACCGTTCCCTGCATGGGGGTGTGATATGACTGACTCGCAGATTTTAAAATATGTAAGAACTTGGAGAGAAGAGTTATTCTCTTTTTAATGTAAGTTATTTTAGTGCTTATTTGAGAGCCCCGAGGAGAACGTGGAGTACAGTCTTCATGCCCCATTCAGTCTTTGGTCTCTCAGCTGCAATTTACAATTAGTGCTAATTTGATTGTGGTTTCTGTGGTATGGATCATCACGTTTTCTTATACCCCACTGATTGGGCGCTGCAAGTTGGTGGGTCTTCCCCAATGGGCAGTAGATAATTTGAGACTCTGACACCATCAAATTCCCCCTATTTAAATGTTTCGTTTGGACCCAGCTCCTGGATAGCCTGGTTCTGAAGGTGCTCAGGCTGACATCCATTCCCTCTTTGTTTCTGTTTCCAGACCCTGAAATCACATCGTTCTTCCTGGTTTTGTACACCAACCAAGGCTCCTAGCATGGGAACCATCTCCTCTGCTCAGGGCCACAGAAGGAGATGTCTGCAAGAAGCAAGAGATGGAAATTTCCCTAGGCATTTGTCAGCACAGATTATCTCCTAGCCCTCATGCCACCCTTGTTTGACACATGAGAAGTGCAGGAGGGGTGGGTGAGACAAGAACATGGGCAGCCTAACACATGGCTGGCACTGCGTGATACTGCCAGCTTTCCTGAGCTACTGCTGTAGTTGCAAACTGCTTTCCTATTCAAAAAGAGAAGAGCAGTGGATGGACATTTTCCCCAGGTTTTTGCAATATCTCAGTTTGTCCACTGTGTACGCACAGATCAATTTCAGAGAATGAAACCAACATGAACCCGTAACATTGCCGAGCTTTTAAACAACAACAAGACCACAATCAACAGCAAATCTGAGCAGAACACCAAATTTCTGATAGTTTTTTATTGACATTTTCACGAAGGAGGAATTGATCATATCTCAACTCTAGAGTCGAGGTCTTTGAAAAATCTAGCCATTAGCTTGCAATAAAAAGGTGGGGATATAGGCACAGATGATGCCCCACTTGCAAACACCTCCCTGGAAGCTCCTGCCCAAATGCAGTTCTCTTCCAGCATTGCTTTGTATAAAATGATTTTTCACTTGGTTCTCTCTGCTGTTTGCTTTATGTGTCTGTTAATACATAATCCTGCTCTTTTTCATCTGGCTTGTATTTTTGTCTTTTTTTTTTTTCTTTCCCTGCTTAGTACTAAACTGCAGCACACACATCGTGCTTTCAGCTGCCTGCGATCTGTCAGTGGGCCCAGGAGCTTAGCCTTAACAGTCTATGTAAATATTGTCTCAAAATTACAAATATTCAGAATGGCAGCAATATATGGGGCTTTTGTTAAAGCATCTTGTTTTATGGGTTTAACTACGGGCTGGGAAGCATGGAGATGTTGACGTGTTATTTGTACAAGGGACACACTCTCACGTGTACACAGAAGCTGACATTGTACAAATAGCAGTTCAGGCCATAAATATCACAGCAAAATTGCTCCCAGATCAAAACAACCCCCAAAAGAGACATGATCGAAATGAAGTCAGATTGTATTACTTTTGGGGCACACACCCTATTATTTTTTTTCTCTGAAGGTGGGTGGAAAACTTCAGTGCTGAGGAGACTATTCTGGATCACGCATTTAGAAAGAAAATATACCTTATATCTAAAAATCTGAGTGCCATGAATATTTAACGCGCGGAGGAAAGAATGATTTTGTCAGTGTGTAAAGCAATCCCAGAGAGGCTTGAATTCTGCCTGGTTTCTATTAGCTTTCCTGCTCTGTAAACAGACTGAGTCGCTTGCTGCAGGAGAGGTGTGCAGGAGCAGGGAGGGAAAGAGGCTTGGGTGAAAGGGGAAAAGCCCAGCGCCGTGGGAGTAAGTGGTGATGGATTTGCTGGCCAATGCACTGCCTCCATCCCCACCTGTCAAGAGGCATTGCCTGCTGGGGTACATGGGCAGGGATATCAGGCTGGGCAGGGGCAGCATCCATCCCCTCCCCACTGCACCAGCACAGTGTTCAATAGCATTTTGCTCCTTCCGTCTTTCCATTACTCCAGTTTTCACATGAGAAAGACCATAGGACTGATACAGCCTACCTGGACCTAGTTGTTGTCCTGCTGTTCTGCAAATGGAGCTAGTTTAGCATCAGCAAGCAGCAAAGATTTCTATCTCTTCCTTTCTAAGTTGCTTTATCCCCTCCTGCCTTTACCAAGCAGGTGCTCGGCACAGCCATGAGTCAGAGCCTTTGTGATGGGCTGCTGGTACCAGGCTGCCATCCAGAGGGGAAAGATGCGGAGCTGGGAGCACCAGGCACTTGCTGGATGGGGAAGCCACACAGAAGGGATAGCTCAGGTCAGGAAATCAGAGCAGGACTTTGCAGCTAGGGCAAGAAGAGGTTCTGTGGGGAGGCAGATGTTCACAGTCGGTTTCCAGACCCTGCCAAACCTTTCCTCCAGAATCCTTTCTGATCAAATTCTGGACCACGAGCAGCAGCAAAATTTGCAAATGAAAAGGAATAATCATAATTTCTGTACACGAAGATTTCAAGCACCTCACCCTCTGAATCTCTGCAGCTCTGCTCTCTCTGCCTCTGGGCTCCTAGCAGCCTCTGGCCACAAATGTGAGCCTCCCTTTCCGCAGGCCCCCAGCCCTAAGCTCACACTGTGCCTCTTGGTCTGTTTGGGAGAGATGGCTGAAACTGCAAAGAGGACAGAAAGCAGTGGAAACTTGTTCATTTCCAGGCTGTCTGGTGTCTGCAGGTACCTGCAATTCTCAGATTATCAGCCCATGTTACCAATTGCTGACAGTGAATAAGATGAATATATCCTGATAGGACAGACACATCTATATAATCAACACCTATTACCTTTTTCCACCAGTGGTATATGTGTATATATGCGCATATAGAGCTAGGCATATCTGTGCACAGATTCAGGTCATTTCTAGTGACTATATATAAATACACACTAGTGTACCTCTCATCTATACAGAAAGTATTCTTCTCTCTATAATTTTTCTCTAGGTCTTCCTTTTGCAGTGTGATCAATAACAGTTCTATTGCAGAAGGTGAGCAAAGTGCCTTGTTAAACTAATAATTGCACAGGAACCAAATCTCCTCTAATAAAATCTTTTTAAACCTTTATGAAATTTCCACTCTCGGGCCAGTTTTCCTGGGAGACCTATAATTACTGACAGCAGAAAGAGAGGAGCATAACTAGCCTCTCTTACCAGCTGCCCGATTGAGACACTAAAATGGGGCTGCACCGAGAAGGTGGCCCCTGTGGAGCCTCTTGATTGAGACACAAACCTGTACGCCTGTGCTGTCCATCTCCCGGCAGGGTTTATAATTAAAGTTGTATTGCTGTTGATATTCCAGCAGCACCTGTAAGACCCGCTGCACAAGGTGCTGTGCAAACAGAGAGACAGCGGAGCTGGCTGCAAAGGATTTACAGCTGTAATAGATAAGGTGTGCTGGGGGGGCTGTGAGAGGGGCAAGGAGGAGGAGGAAGGACGGTGAGTCCTTCAAGGTCGGATGTTAACAGAAAACAGAAGTTGGGGGCCTGCCTGCCAAGCAGCTGCCACTCTGCCAAGCTGCTCCTTCTCTCAGATTTAGTCTCCTAGAAATGAGACACAGCTCGACCTAGGCACGTCCATCTTGCATTTGTGCACGTGATCACGCTATATGACAAAGTGATGCTTCTTACCTGCAGATGAGGTTTTCATTATCCAATCAGGTCCCACGTGGCTGTAGGAATCCCCAAACCGATGTGTTTCTAGGATGAATTCTGCAACCAAAAACACCATGCGTGGCTCCAAGGAAGGTCTGTCTGCAGGTTGCTGGGGTTGGGGCTGGCAGCTGCTCTGCATGACGGTTATGTGCCAGGATGGACTTGTTCCTTGCCAGTAGGCCAAAGGGAAGGACAGCACTGGAGGATGCTGACGGAAGCTGGGAGCAGTGGGGAGGAAGAACCCAGGCTGAAGTGGGGGATGGGCACCTTGTAAAGCGACTCCCATCACAGTGGGTGCAGTGAGGGCTGCCACAAGCTGGAACAGCCAGAAGTATGTGCCGTGCCTTGTTCTCTGCAGTCTAGCACCTGCACTCTGGGGGAAAGGCTGACTGCTTGTCCATGAGGAGGTAACTTCCCAGGAGAGGCTGCTGTTCCTGTGCGCTTTTCACTAGCTTCAGCCCCATCCATCCATGCAGCACTGGTAACACAGGGAAGGGAGGGAGGAAAAAAGAAAGATAGTAAGTCACGGGCAGTGTTTGGTTAAACAGTGTCTTCAGGCTTCAAAACTAATGCATATGGAAGGGGGTGTTATGTAGGGACACTCAGCTTCCTTTCTCTGAGTTAATTAACCTCCTTCACCTCTGTGCTGTTATAGACACAAGCAGTTCTGCTGCATATGTCAAGGGCGTAATTAGCACAGACTGAGCAAACCACACACCCGGCATGGAAGCGTGCCTGCAAGATGGACTAAAGTGAATGCCAGGCACAGGCAAGGCTGGTGAGCCACAGCACTGCTGGCTGAGCATGGCAGAAGGGAATCTGAGCTCCTGCAGGGAAGATAAGGGCTGCCCTTTTCCATTTCCCCCATCTACTGTCCATGGTTACAGGACATTGATGGGAGGTGCGGCCATCGAACAGAGCAAAATCACCACCTCTGTGGCTCTGCCCAGCCCTGAGTGCCCACTACCTCTGCAGTCTGCCCCCCAGTAACCATGTTCCCAATTCCCGTATCTCAGCATGATGCCATTACATCTCTGCTCTACTAGAAGAATGAAAGCCCTTGGCAGGGAAGGCTGAGGTGGAACCCAGCAGTGTTTCACCAATAGAGGGAAACTTGAGGGCAAGTCTGTACAGATGACAATGAGTTGTGTGTCCACCGTTGTTGACCCAACTCATTTCATGGGACCTTGTCCCTCACTCCACAGACACGATGGACCCTTCCATGATTGTTGATCCACTCCATCCATATTGGAGCTTCCTACTCTTCCTTCCAGTTCATCTGTTCTCTTGCTGTATTTCACCTGTCATACAGACTGAGAACAGCCTGTGCTCACCCCGCTCCACAGCCAAAGATTCCCAGTGCTACTGTAGTGCAGTTCACAGTGAATTGAGAATGTGAGAGGAGCAAAACAGTGAAGGCTAATGGTTTCCTGCAAGACCTCACCTCTTCCACAGCCCACAGCTTCAGACATCACCTCCTCCTTTCTCCACAGAATCTCAAAACACACATGCAGAACATTCCTGATTTTTAAATGCTGCTGTTTTAGAGAAACATAGTGCTTGTTCCAGCTGCAGGCACTAAATCATCCCTCTCCCCTGGACATGTGCTGAGGAAGTAAGGCCAGTGATGAATGGGGCTGTCCGTATTTACATTGGGAGCAGAACAGCTGTGTGCATCTCACTGTGCAATGAGTACTCTGTGCAAACTCGGCATCCCCCTTGCTTCCTCCCACACCGCTTGCTGACAGTGACGGATCATCCACTTTTGCAGAGCACTGCCCGGCAGTGTGCGTGACTCCCAACACCTCTTGAAAGCGAGGAGGGGGGAGAAGCTAACCCTCAAGTCATCAGAGTTGCTGTATTTCTTTGGCAAGTCTTATTTCCTGTGGTGACTTTGCAAACAAGCAGGCCACAGAAATAAAAGAGATGAAATGGTAAATAGGAGGTGGGAAGGAAAGGAGAAAGAGCAGCCTGGCTGTTTCTCGCAAGGGACTCCATCCATGATGTAAAGTGTCTGTATCACTTTTCATCCTTCAGGTAAATATTGATATCAATATGCTCTGCATAATCAGATTACAATTCCCTGCATAGAGCTCTTGGGCTTTGGGGTTTAAGAAGAGCTTAAAACATTGGCAAGAGCTAAGCAATGTATGGACAATCAGTAGAGTTTTCTCACCCTTATCCCCACTGATCCTTCCCCCCTTGGTCTATGCTGTGGGCTGCTGCCTTCTCCTGGCATCCCCATCCCAATGCTATCTGGAGAAGAACATTTTGTTCTTCCCACACAATCCTGCCAGTGAACTTCATGCCTCCCTCACTTACCAGTCTGTCCATTTTCCCCATAACCAGTGTCCCTGCAGGAAGGTTTCCAGAGATGACAATGATCTGTGAGGGGCTTCATCACAATTAATACGTCTCATCACACACTTTCCCCAAATGAGCACCTGAGAGGAAAAACATATGTCCCAAATCTGGCCAAGCATTTCAACTCTCCATTGTCCTCCACAGCTGATGGAGATGTGCTGGGTACAAGCAAGAGATTGTGGAGTAGAGAATAAGCTGCAGGGCTGTCTACATCCTATATACCTGGGCAAAAAACAAGAGGTTAAAGAAGAGATTTGAGTGTGATACCTTCATCCAGCACTCTACATGAGAAAGACTTAAACCATAGTGCTAGGATGGGTGGCTCTACTGCACAGAGAAGAGAGATCCTGGCAGTGGGCTGAAGAAAGGTACCTGGCCCTGTGCTTGGGGGTGATGACAGCATGTGAGGCTCTTACCTGCCCTAAGCAGCCCCAGGTGATAAGAACTGGCTCCTTTTGTGCAGCCTTCTACCACAGCAGACCAACAGAAAGCCCATCTTGAGATCCCAACTTGGATCGTCCCACTTGGATGACGTTTCCCTGAGGCAGAGTTTAGCCCCCAGCCTCCATCCACACCTGGAGCCAGTCCAGCCCCACAGAAGCTGGAGGTGAAGTGAGATTCCTGGCTCCTGAGCACATGCTCTGTGGGCTGAAATGCATCTCCTCCCCACTTTATGGAAGTGTTAATCTCTAAAGGGGGGAAAGAATGAACTGCAAATGGAAAAAGGCATTTTCAATCTGCTGGAGTGTCAGGGTAGGGGGAACAAAGCTAGATTCGGGGAAAGGCAAAGAGAAGAATGGCAGGGAGCTGGAAAAGGCTCCTTGCCTTATTCCTATGCTGCTCCACTCCACACTCAGATAAAGTGGTCCCTTTTCTCCAGCCTTCTCCTTTCTAGTCACACACACTGTTGGTTAATTCTCTCCTCGTCGAGATCAGAGATTAGATAGAGCCTGGATTTATAGCTAGTGAAAATAAAAAGAGCTGCTCCTATCAAGGATTCAAATGATTAAATATCCCACCATAGAAATACTTTTAACTTCACTTACAGTACAATTTCACTTACACGCTGATGCAGTTGACAGCGCTAACAAAAGCTGCTTGAGTAATAAGGGGCCTGAAGAGAGAGAGAAAGAAGCTGGAGGAGAGAAGGAGAACAAGGGATAGGGACAGAAATGGAGAGAGAAAGAGAAATGGGATTAGATCGTGCGATGCAAAGAGAGGAAAGGAAAATCACAAAAAGGGAAGGAAAAGAGGAGGTTGGCTCTTTCTGCCGGCAGCATTAAAAGTACAAGAGCTAAACCAATTAAACAATGACAGGAAAGCAAAGGATTAAATGAAGGGCTATGTAAAACAGCTTCTCTAATCCAGCTCATTTACTGCTCTTTATTCTCCATTTCCCTCTCATGTTGATCCTCAGATTCAACAACACCAGAGCCCAGCGCTTCATGCACATGGGGCTTTGCTGGCACTGTGCTGTGCTGTCCCTCCTCTCCTGCCTTGCCTGGCCCTGCCCATGATGGGGTCTGTAGCGTGAGATCCAGGCAGTGTCCAGGGGATGCTCCAGAGCAGACCCAGATCCAGTGAAAGCAGGAGATGGGCACCTGTCCCCCTGTACCCATCACACTGAGAGCTGGCAGAGTGGGAAGGGGCATTTTCAGCCCCTATGCCATGCCTCCTCTGGGACGCATTGAAGCATCTCAGATCTGCTGTGTGGGTCAGGGACTCCTGCAGAAACCTGTCAGTTATGAGGACACAGCAGGAAACTGATGGGGACTAATGTCACTTACCCACCTTCTTCTTTTCCCATCTTTTTTCCATTTGCCCAGTGTCCAAGAATCACTGTTTCCTTTCTGGTTCAATCATGCAGTTTTGATCTCAGCCCCAGGGACAGCAGAAGGAAGGCAAAGTAAGTCATTTGAGGAAGGACTTCAGCACTGGGGGAAGTGCGGTGCCCCGGAGGAGTTTATTTGTGCCTGGTCACTGTCTGCAGGGATGCCGTGCTGTTTGGAAATGACTTTTTTTCCCCTTCAGCACTCCAGAGCTGCAGATCATTTGAATTCACCCTCTCCTTCTCTTTCAGGAGACAGAAAGGCCCCAGTCGTACTTGAAATGAGACAGATGCTTATGGAATTGTGGTTTTAAAAGCATTTTTCAGTTGAGTTCTTTCCTTTTCTACACAGAACAGTCCAATGTGAGCTGACTAATAAATGCATTATCTTTTTTTTTTTTCCTTTCCTAGGAGGGTTTGATATGGCAGCTTCATAGATCAGCCTGGTCTCCAGGGATATTTCTGCCCTAAACAAAATGGAAATCGTCTGCCCCCTCACAAGCCCTCAGTGACTCATACAATAAAGAGAACCCATAAATATTTGGGTAATTACAGTCCGTTCACCTAAATTCCGTAAGTGGCAGAGCACTTTCTCTCTTCCTGTCCTTAAACAGCTGCCGTGTGTTGTTGTTTGCTGCTCGCTCAGCTCCACACGCACCTGCTTCCCCCTTAAGGGTCAGGTAGCGTGGTTCCACTCCACGTGTAGTTAGCACCAGTTGGGGATGTTTCATAACAAAAGCATGAGGTGTTGTGCAACGTATAGCAAGATAAACTCTGCATTTCCTTCTACATGGTCTGCATAGAGCTTCTTGCTTCTTGCCAGGGTGTGGGGGGGGTGGGGGGTGGTTCTTAATGTCCCAACCACTCTTCAGCCTGCTCCCTAGACATCTCCTTCACATGAAGGCCGGTTGCTCTGAGAGCTGCTGTGGGCAGGCTCTCCAGCTCAGTGACAGCCCCAGAGATGAATGCATTTTATAATGTTATTATTACCGTGCTGTTGTTAATATTTTACTGCTTGTTGTCACCGCTCTATGAGGCAGATCCAGCTATACATCTATCTGATCTGGGTGGTCTGCAGCCCTTCGTACATTCCCTGGAACTGTTACAACAGGCTCATGTTACAGCTATTTGACACTGCATAAAATTACCAGCAAGACTAAAGTGTATAATATATATTTTAAAAAGACCATTTCAGTGAAGGCTTGGTCTGTGTTATTTGCTTCCTCCTCATCAGCTCAGGGTGTGCAAGAACACTTTTAAAAAGCTCTCCTGGAAATAAACATGTCTGGAGCAGCATGCCCACCCCACAGCCTGCCTTCCCTCAGCTCACTGCTCTCTGGTGGCCTCTTGCATGCAGCTGGCAGCCACAGCAGTAACAGGGGCGCAGGTTTCCTTCCACCCACCCCTAGGCAGGTGGATTTGCACAAAGCACATTTCTTTGTGACTCTCCAAGAGTATTTCCAAAGAGCATTGGGCAGTGCAGGCTCTCTGGAGGCCTCAAGCACCCAGCAAGCAGAGAAGTCGAATGGCTTCTGACAGAGGAGAGATGGACACATCTCCAGGAGCTTGGGACAACAGAGGGCAGCTCTCCGAGGCCCTGCTGACAGGCAGCCCAATGTGGGGATGAAAATCTGCTAAATTCAAGGAGCCCACCAAGGGCAGCATGAGGCCTAAGGGAGGTCACCAGGCCCGACCGCCTCCAGTGGTCACCAGGCCTAGGTGCCTCCTGAGGGCCTGGGAGGCCTACAGCCTGACATCAGGCCTTGTCACTCACACAAGTTTTTATTAGAACCTGGTGCTTTATCAAACACTTCATTTTATCTATTTTTCATCCCCCCTGCCTCCCTCCCATTTCCTCCTGCTACTTAAAATTTGTTTCTTTCCTTGCTATGGGTGACAGTGCTTCTAATCAGCACTTTCCTTGTCTAATTGCCTCATTGCAAGCTTCTCCCTGAACCTGTCAGACACAAACTCACACTTCTTGCCTAACTTGTCACAAGAAAAATTGTTCTTTTCAATGTATCTGGGTAGAGGCACAAGGACACCAAATACTCTGGGGAGAGAGGGATGGAGGAGTGAATGGCTGCAGGTACTCATTACGTGGTGTTTCTAAAGGCTTCTCCAGCTTACCCAGGGACACACAAACATGGAAAAAAGAAAATTCTCTGTCTCGAAGACATCACAGTCCAAAATATGTTGACACTGAAAATTCCCTGCAGAAGTTATACCTGCTGTGACTGTAGCAGAGAATGAGTGAATTACTTGGGGAAACAGAGCACCCATGGCAGCAGAGATTATTTTGCATGTTAAAGGAAGATCTGGTGACTTTGAATACTAATACCCAATTCTTGTAAAAGTGTCTGTTGCATAGGAACCTGCTTGCTGACCTAGTCCCTCCCTGTCTCTATCACATCAGATGTGCGTATAGAGAAGCAGGTTGTATGCTTTTTCCGTTCTAGCGCTGCATTCATGTAAGAAATTTCTGTCCTGTTCACACCTGAGCAGAGCGTTGAGTTTTTCTCCCACATTCAAATCCTGTTATTCACCTAAATTAGATTATTTGTGAATCACATTGATGCTCACCCCTGGTGATAGCAGAGTATTTCAGGCCAGCATATTTGTGGTTGTCATCTTATCTCCTGATAAGAAGATAACAGTGTTCTTCCACGCCACTGACATGTTAGTTTTAGAGCTGGGAGATTTGCCTATCAAAGGCTGGCAGGAAGACAGAGTGGGGTTGGACATTTCTGCAGCTCAGCTTAGCGTTTCCTTGCTGAGATAAATGATGACCTTGGGCTTACCTCCACTTGCTTTGCCTTGGACTAAGCAGGGGACGAGGTTGATGTCACAACTTAAGAACTTGCCTGAAGTAACTTGGAGGATTCCAACTTCATGGCTGCTGTATTATACTGATGACATACTGGTCTCATCCTTCACATTTCATCCCATAAGAGCAGATTCCTTCCATGGCACAGGGCAAGCCACTTCTGACCAGTGTCACTTTCACCTCAAGCGTTATTCAGAAAGCAAAGTTTTATTTGCCTGTTGGGTAGGCAAAAGCAGAGAGATATTAGCAGGGCACAATTAGAAGGTGGAGTGGAGTCAGGGAGAGATAAACCATGGGCTACTGCTAAGTCTTTTACCTGTCAAAAAAATTACTTTAACCTACACATTTAGGTTATAAAAATATTTCTTCAATCAAGAAAAGATCTGCTGTTCACAAGGACAAATTAAAGGCAGCATCTTCTTCTTGTCTCAGAAAATTAGTTTAAAAAAAAAAATGTGGGGATTCCATGGCAGGGGAGAAGGAGAAAGAACACGTGTGCCTGAGCAGAGTCCTTAGCCCCTGCCCCATGTGCCACTGCACTGCAGTGGAGATATAGTACAGCTCTTCTTGCTAGGAGAAAAATATCAACTCTATACCCAAATTAAAGCATAGAAGCTGTCTGCTGGTGACCAGAGTTTCTATGTTTCTTCTCATCCAGGTAATCCCAAGATAATGATGTAGGATAATTGGATGGTTTTTTTCACTTACTTAAGATCAAGGCTCTTCCTTAAGACCAAATTCCAGCTAGCCTACATACAAAGCCAAAATACAACCTGCTCTCTCCTAATTTGATGACCACTGGTTACTCCAGCCAAGTTCCTCACAAAATGCTAGATGGGATGCATGTATGTCTTAATGCCTAATTATAACTCCATGTTGATGTCAGTCTCTCTGAAACAAGATCCTACATTTAAACCTCCTTTACACTGCAACCCCTGCTCCCCTCCCAGGTTAATAGTCAGCAGCTTCAATTTTCCAGTACAGAACATGCATCTCCCCCCCCACACCCTGGGTTGCCCAGCCACTGTTGCACTCAGCCACCTCCATTCCCATTGCTGCTTCACAGGAATCTTTATCAAGCTGCTGTGTGGTTCCTTCAATTCATGACAAGTAACACAGAGCTCATCTTGGTCCTTATTACTAGGCTAATAATTCTTTTCCTACACTTTTCAAATCCCTTGCTGCCTGAATATAGGATACAAATGACTAAACATATGCATTTCATGTCATTTGTGGATCATTAGGTCTCACTTAAGCGGGTTTGCATCACTCCATGCTCATCTTTACCATCCTCACCTAATTCTGGGCTTTGGCCAAATAGCATTCAGGCTTCACTTCTTTTCCTTCACCTTCAGTTCTTTGTGTGTTATTGAGTTATTTAGGCACTTTTTGGGGGGATGATTTGGAAATACACATTGGAAAATGCACAGGGAAATTTTACATTTGTTAAAATTTATTTTTTTTTAAATCAATATGAAATATATCTTTTTTTTTTGCCAGAATAAGAATGATTAAAAATGCAACACAGCTTAAGTATTGTAATTTTCTAAATGAGTTGCTCGAAAACAGTGCAACAAACTATTAAACATATTTTACTTATGACACAGTGAATTCCTTCTCCTTGAATAGCTAGGTTCTCTAGGGAAGAATTCCTCTTGCACTTTTGATTCATGGTGCATCAGACTCATTACAGGACTGGAAGACATTTTAGGATATGCTCTTTGGAATTCTGTTATCCCCATTTTTGCAACATGCTGGCTCTACTACAACTCCAGCAAGGAATGTAGTACTAAAGATAAACAGGTGTTTAATACTGAAAAAAAAAAATCAGGGAAATTCAGTAAATCCAAGCAAAATATTTAGATTGGTTTTTTTCCCTCCATTTGAAATCACTGCAATGGAAATGCCCAGAATAAAGCCTTCTTCCACTTTGGAGCTTTTTTTTTTTTTTTTTTACAAATGCCTGATTAAAGTTCTTGTTGCAAGCTGAAGTAAAGACCTGGGGCAGGAATTCCAATTTTAACTCTGTTTTTCCTTTTATGGTGACAGAAAGTTAAGAGCTGGCAAAACTAGGAATTAAAGTGAGACTCTTTTCCCACATATTGATCTCAGTGGGCTCATACTAGTGAGCCATTTTGGGCAGGTACATAGAAGGGATCATCACTGTTTAGTTTGAGAACAAAGCACAGAGACACTTCTACTAATGAAAACCAGCAGGAAATTCTAGCTGTGCCCAGGCTCTGTTTTTGCAGAGATTTTGGCATCTCCTGCTCCATCAGAAGTCATGGATAAAGAATCTGACCCATTCTGATATTGCTATGAGCTGTAGAACTGCTCTGTTTTTTGGATGTGCCTACTATAATGCTTCTCATCCTCTTTTCAGCATTCAGTAAGTACAGGGAAACCCAAGACATATCCTTCCCCATTGCTCTTGTCACCTTCTTCCTTGATATATTACCATGTGTCCATCTTCTTGCTCTATGTGTTATGACAAAGACAAAATCTTCCCTTCTGTGGTGCTGTTGGGGCATTTCATCCATGAGGAGGTATGCAGTATTTCCAGCCAGTCCTGTCTGTCCATCCAGGCTGTCTATGGACAATCAGTTCAGCACTCCCAGGTGTAGAGTGCCCTCTTTTCATTTTTAAGGCATGTAATAAAGTACAAAATTAATTCCATTTCCAATTTATGCCCAAAGCCACCACTCTGTGTTCTTCCAGCTGCGATTTGATTGGATTTCATTAGATTCTTTCCCATCAGAGCAAATAATTTTCTTCAGTATTAGGTTTAAGCATTTCTGGGCTTGTGTGGGTTTCAGGGGTTGTTTTTACATAGCTGAAAAATTCCTTCTAATTTTTGTCTGTCTGGAGCTATTGAAACAAAAATAAAGAAAAGTGGGGATCAGCCTCTTCTCACGGGTAACAGCAATAGGATGAAGGGGAATGGCCTCAAGTTGTCCCAAGGGAGGTTCAGGTTGGATATTAGGAAAAATGTCTTCTCTCCAAGAGTGGTTAAGCACTAGAACAGCTGCCCAGGGAGTGATGGAGTTGCCATCTCTGGAGGTGTTCGAGACATGTGTAGATCTGGCACTGAGGGACATGGTCAGTGGGCAGTACTGGCGGTAGGTGAACGACTGGACTGGATGATCTTAGAAGTCTTTTCCAACCACAGTGATTCTATGATTCTACGATTGTTAAAGTCAAAAGCACAAGTTTTGCTGTTCTATAATTCTTATATTTTACTCTTGCTATTTTTTATTAATCCAGTGTCATTAAAATGAATCATCGTGAGATCCTTTTGGCATCTTTTGAACAGATCTGGTAAAATCATTTACTTACCAAGATCCTCGCAGGCCTGCATTTACTAACAATTTCAGTTTGGCAGCTGTCATTAAAAAAGAAAAACAGACTAGACATGCCTAGATGGGCTGGCAAATACCTATCCAACCTCATGCTTCCAGCAGGAAAGAAAATCTCCCCCCCGCTCTGCTGATCCTAGCTCTGAGAACAGATAGGCTTTGTGATAGGGCTGGCAGGGAAGAAGCCCAGGCTCTGTGAGGGCAGATAACAGGTGCTGCCCAGCACACGCAGTGATGCCAGAGCCTGCGGTAATCACACCACATGGTCCTGATGCGTCTGCGCTGCATCCTCACTGCTCTCATCGCCTGAGCTGGGCTTTAAGGAGGCTGGGTGTGGTTCTGACAAAATGCAATGCCAGAAAAGGGGAGCCGAACAAATAAAATACTAAAAATTGAACAGTGGAAAGAATAAAAACAATATGAAATGGTATAAAGTAACAGAATAAATAGTAAAATAATGTAACATAAACAATGTAAAATGATAAAGTGATACAAAATTATGTAAAGTGATATGAAATGATATAATAAAAGTAATAAAAATGATGCATGATATATATACATGATATTACATATTATATGACATGATACGGTATGATATGATGTGCAATAAAGGAAAAAGTGAGACCAGAAGAAGACAAGCTGTGGAAATCAGAGAATCATAGAATCACAGAGTGGCTTAGGTTGGAGGGGACTTTAAAGATCATCCAGTTCCAACCCCCCTGCCATGGGCTGGTTCCTAGCCATCAGATCAGGCTGCCCAGGGCCCATCCAACCTGGCCTTGAATGCCTCCAGGGATGGGGAACCCACAGTCTCTCTGGGCAGCTGTGCCAGGGCCTCACCAACCTCTAGAGTAAAAAATTCCTTCCCAATATCTAAACCAAATTTTCTCTCTTTTAGTTTAAAGTCATCATCCCCTATCCTATCTCTGTCTGACCATGTAAAAAGTTGGTCCTCTGACTTCTTAACCACAGAAGAAATAAGGTGGTGGGGAAAAAGCAACACAAGGACAATGGGGCTGCATTTAGTATATACCTGAATCCCTCCCCAGGTCACAGGACTGAGCTGGCCCTGATGCTGGTTTTGACTCCACGAGCTGCAAAGCAGCACCTGGGACATCTGAGCAGCTCTGTGAGGAGCCCAATGCAGAGTACACCCAGCTGGATGCGTCCCATCAGCACACTGCCATAACCCAGCACGTGCTGCAAAGAATTTCATAGCAGTTGCCAGTTTCTTTAAGGTCTGAGATCACAGCTGGTGACCAATTATAGAAATAGAATTATAGAAATAACTAGCAGGTGACCGGAGCCATCTGCTCTTTGTTTGGCATTGCCTTTCTGCTCCAGGAGCTGAGCACACCTGCACCCCAGGATGGCTGAGTGCTGGCAGCCCCCGGAGAAGCTGCTGCTCCTCCTCCTCACCCTGGGGGGGAAATAATTAATAACCTCCATTTAATTTCTTTGGTTATTTGTGTTGAGAAAAAGCAGAGACAAGAAGATACAGCAATAAATAGCCATTTATCACCACATTTTGAGCTGCATGATGGGCATGGGATGGAGGGTTTGGCTCCGCACTGTCAGGGTATCATGTGGCAAAACCCAAGTATCTCTCTCTTCCCCTTGCTTCCTTCTCTCACAATCCCCTTGTTTTAATCCTTTGCACTGAGGTGTTCTGTGCAGAAATGATCATGGGAATGAATTTTAAAAGCATTATTAATTTTACCCTTTTTTTTTTTTTTTTTTTTGGAGTTTGACTTTTAGCTTAAGTCGAAAATATTTCGGGTCTTTAGAGCCATAATTAGACATATTGTCCTTAGCCAAATGCCAGATAATTTGTACGCACTTGAGGTAAATCTTTTGCTGGAAAGGTAGGCAAATATTGAAACATGTAATGAAAACAGAAAAAGGCATGAATAAAATAACCACACAACTGTTTTAAATCTTTTAAATTACTTTCTCTTCTGCCTCTCATTAGTAAATATTTTAGCTATTCTTCCATTGAACAAATCCTCCTTACATGGCCTCCATCTTTCTCTCTCATTAATGTTCTTTTTTTTATTTTTAACAAGTTATAAAGGTCTCGTTATTTCTTAAACTCACCTGCGATCTAAGATCCAGATGCAGGGCCAGAGAGAGAGAAATGGCAGCATGTTAATTCATTCCGGGCAGGGATTTTTTTTTCTTCCTACTTCGGGCTAAAAACATTCAAAGTAAGTGCGGCACTTTGGGAAATGGCACATAAAGAGACTTTCGTGGGAGAGGAGAATGAAAAAGGATGGAAAAGTCTAACAGTGACAGAGGTAATCAGAGAATTTACAAATTATTTTTTTTGACAACGTAGACAGCTCTAGGAGGCTGCCTTCCCTTTCAAGATAAAGTCACTTGTCATTCTGTTAGAAAAAGACAAGGGATGTGTCAAGAGTTATTTGAAATGTAAAGTATTGTTTTTAGCTTCTTTTTCTCTCATTATTGTAGTAGCAAAGTACTTGCTGTACTGATGAAGAGATTGAAACTGCAGCAGGACCGAGGGAACTGGAGATTCCCAGGGCTGGGAAAGACCAATGGGGAAAAGAGCAACGTGAGGACCCACAGCATTGAGGACATGGGGCAACGGAGTGGGTTTGTAGCAGGAAGGAGGGGAACAAGGAACAGTGACCTTTTCAGAGGAACCCCAACATCGGAAGAGAAATCCAGAAGCTCTTTCTCTGGGCACTTCAGGTATCCACTGCACACTCCCAGTGCAAAGTTTCACATCAGCTTTACGTTCAGTGCCAGCCTGCTGCAAGTGCCAGCATTCTACAAATGCTCCCAAGCCCAATGGGACCTAGCACAAGGAATTCCTGTCCCTGGAAAAATGTTTTTCCAGTTCTCCCTGCAGAAAGCAGTCCCAGCCATTACATGTTTTCCAGCAAGGGTTACCCAGGCAGGCAGTTCTGATGGACACTCATCCCAGCTTTCCTCCTTTCACCTCTCCCCGTGTTGGCTGCAGTTTGCAAAATTGCACCGGTGGCTGATAAGCATCCAGTAACCCGTGGCAACCAAGTTCCGTTCTAGAATGTTTTTCTGGTAATTTCATAAATGATGGGGCATTTTTGTTTTTATTTTGGTTGGGAATAGGAAAAAAAAAAAAAAGGACAAGACTAGAGAAAGGCGCCAGGCTTGTGGATGGGCATGTCATGAGAGTACGCATGGGCCCAGGTGCCATGGGCACCCATGTGCTGCAGGGATGAACTCTGAGGTCAGGCAGCATGGATGTACATATCTCTCTCCCTCCTCCCAGGACCTGGGGAGTGGGGTATCCGACAGCCATTTCTTCCAAATGTCACCCTAGCAATGCAGTTGGCTGCTAAATACCGCTTACAGCACGAGGTTGGCAGATGAGATTAGATAGACGTACAGACAGGCTGGCAGACAGGGAGACAGATATTTGTGCAAGTTGCTGTTACAAGATGAGGCTGATTATATTCCATTCTAGATTTGATTAGATTGCATAAGTAGACAGGCCAGCAGAAATGAGCTGCCTGGTAGAGCAGGACATTTAACTAAAGGTCAGACAAAATTGCCCTGGAAACTGGTACGTACAGCAAAGTGTGGAGGTGGAGCTCTCAGGGCCTGTTTCTTTTAGCGAGACAGAAGAAATTTTAATTGCTAGAATTTCTGAGAGCTTTGCATGCCTGTAAGCACGTCCATACTGCGGCACACGTACTGCCTTACAGCACACACATCCCACTCCAGCACCCCGAACCCTCATCACCATCACCCCAAATCCTCCCTGCATGGCCACGGGCAGCCCTACTGGTCCGAGCCCGAGGGCAGGGGATCTTAGCCATGCCCTGCTGCCCTGCAGTGCTGGAATGGAGAACAGGACATTGGAGAAATGCTCTCCGTGGTTGTAACCGAAAGCAACAAAGCCAGAACCGCAGGAAACTGCCACTCACAGGCTGTGTTGACAGCATCTGTATTATTTTTTCATATATACTTTTTCCTCTCTAAATTAACTTTTCCTTTAGATACATTTTTTTTTTCCAGCAGGCCAAATAATTGGATTTTTCGTTGTTAAAAGAAGGGAACATAAATTACTCCTGTTGGGTGCAGATTAGGTTACGGGATTTCTTTTCTTCTGTCACCGTCAATGCCCCAGTGTCAGAGAGCTTTAATATTTAATGCATTCCTAATTAGTCTCCATTGGCCCAGGGCACTTAACAAAACCTGACACCAACCATAGAGTCAAGTTCATTTAGAGAACACAATTACCCAACCATCATTTCCATGCAGCAGCTGGATTACCCATAAAATTCCCTTCCCAACCCCCATCCCTACTCCCACCTTCCCACAGTCACAAGTTAATTACAAAAAGAAAAAATAGCATTTGATTCCAGTGACAGAAGATACAAATTATCTCATTTGGTCAGGGCAATGACATTTCCAAGACTCCTTTAATCGCTCGGAAGCTCTGCTGCATTGAGCGGCATTTACCGAAGGATATTACTGCTTGTGTCAGTGCTGCCTTGATGCCTTGTTGCTTTGCATGCTCAGAAGATCTGAAGTTCATCCTTTCCTAAAGCACTGGCTGATCATTTGGGAAAGGAGGAATAAAGGAAAGGAAAATAAAGTGCAACTTTATATAACAATTATTTGCTCAGGGGGCCTCCAATCAGCAGGCATGGTAGGGTAGAGGGAACGGGTGGCGGTAGGTGGCAGAGCAGCGATGAGAGGGGATGTGCTGAGCAATGAAACCAGGGCTGAAGGGAGAACACGTCCTCGGGCTGGAAGCTGAGCCCATGCATGGGTTGTCCTCATGCTCAGCTTTTGGGACCTAACCCCAGTGCTATCCAGGTGCACTTGATAAATCCAAGACAAACAATCTCTGAGCTGCTGTCTGGAAGCACTGACCTTTTGCTGCTGGCTCTAGGGACACTAGCAATGCAAAGTTCAGCCCCATGCATTCCCATCTAGAGGAAGACTTTGGCTCTTTGCCCCACAGTGCTCTGGGTGTAACCAAGCCTGACAAAAAACAGACACAAAGCAATGTGTTGGGATGTCACTATTCTGAGTGCAACAACTCCAGCCCAACAGCCAAACTCCAGAATCCTCCAGTATCAGCTTTTGCTGCCACAACAAATGACTCTAAGTGATCTAATGATCATTTAGGTGCACGAACAACCAGAACATTGCAGCAAGACAAGTCTCCTTTGATTTGAGAAACATTCTCTGCAGCCTCGGTGCTGCTCTTGGCCATCTCCTCTGATACCTGCTGGGCACAAGGCAGACCAAAACACTGCGGACTAAACCTTTTTTGGATGGAATAATTCACTGGAACCAAACAAACTGCTTTGAAGGGGTGCACTGGGTCGACTTTCATTTTCAAAGAGTAACTACAGAGCCTTCTGATGGACGGTATCAACAAGTACAGATAATAGAAAAGATAATAGCAGAAAAATCTCTTGCCCCGTGTCTAATTTTAGTGATAACAACAAATGCAAAATGTACGCAGCAAGCTGAGAAATAATTTAATTTGAAACCTGAAGAAATTGTCTGCTATAACAAAAAGGAATGAATTAAAAATCAGCATCCATTGACTTCATTGGAAACTTCTTCTTACCGATGCCATACAAATCTTTTTTTTTTCTCCCCAAAAGAATCAAAGAATGGTCCAACTCCACGATCTAGAGGTGGCTGTTCAATGTTCAGGAAGTAACTTCCTCCTCAGCTCTGAAAACTTCTGAAACCAAGCACTAAGAAAGCCCATTCCGAGGAATGATGGCATTTCAATGAGTGAGGAATCACCACTTTCCTCGTTATTAGTGCTGTGCATGCAGCTTCATCCTCTGCGTGTTAGAAGGCAGCAGCTGAAGGGTTAATGGGGAATATTAACTTGTTAGACTGTTGATCTGCCCCGGGGCCATCGGGAGCTTAAATAGGCAACAGTTAATTAAAAATAAACTGACACTTTACTTTAAGGATAGTTTTAATAACCATTTATAAATGTTACATTAAAAATTCATGCACTGTTATCAACTCCTGCTAAGGATTTACAGCACAATGGAGGTGTTATGAATGTTTTATAGCTTCTGTGGAAAACCTCTTTCTGCACAGATATTTTCAGAGGTCTGTGTGTCGTTCCTGGGCTGCATCATGCGTACCCACAACAACAGCAGCATGGCAAATAGCAGCAGCTTCCCAAGATGCTCAGGCCTAAATTTAGACTCATAGATGGCTTGTCTGTAGGCTGACCTATCAGAAGCGTTGAATATCTCAGGAAAGTGTTAAAAAAAAAAAAAACACAGCAAATTTCTGGATTTCCAGCCAAAATTCAGCCCTGGTGTTTAGGACAGCCCCATCAGCTTTGTGCGCGCTGTGCAGTGGATTGGATTTCTGCACTGGTACATCGCAGCCCCAGGAGGGTCACGGTAAACAGCTGGGGGCCTCCGAAAGTGCAGCAAATATGATTACAATCTAGAGCAGAGAAAACAACCTAATGCTCCAGAGTAATCTTCATCAGCCTCTCCAAATGTATACACACACAAGCAAACACACTCACAAACACATCCGCCTGAACACAAACACCTCCTCGCTGTGCGTCTCTGTAAGCTTAGCATGGCATGTTTTTGCTCCTGCTTGCAGCAAAACCGTTGCGCTTTGGCTTAAGCAGAGCTTGTCCTGGAAGGCAGCGAGGAGCTCTAAGCTGAGCACTCGATAATAGTTCTCCCGGACCTGCTCCCTGCCCTCCTCCCAGCTGGGAGCTGGATGTTGGTCCTTCCGTGTCACGGACAGACCCACGCACAGGTGGGAGGTGGCAGGGGGCTGTGATGAGGTACATCAATGGAACGTCTGATCATCGTCATTAGCCATTTGGAAATGTGCTCCCTCTGACAACAGCGCTGCCCCTTTTGTTTCAGCTCTCTGCAAACACAGCGTGATTGAAGCTGGCTGGCTGCACGCTTAGAGAAAACAGATTTAAGCTTATGCTTACCTGCCTCTCTGTGCCACTTGCAGCTCACACGGCAATGGTACCTCGGGGGGATGCTGCATGCTGGGGCTGGGCTGCCAGGACCTCAATGACACCCATACACAGGAGTGATTAAATGTGCGAGGTGAGGCCTGAGCACCTCCTTTGTGCTTCATGCTGCCCATGCAAACACAGGTCCTCGCTGTGCAGGCTCTGATGGAGAACAGCCTTCAGAATCTGCAGCCTGCCACCAATCAAACTGGCATTCACCTTGCTTGCTTTCTCTTCTTTCTTTTTTTTTCTTTTTTTTCTTTCTTTCTTTTTTTTTTTTTTGCTTTGCTTTAAAGGAAAGGTTCCGAGTGTAGGCTGTGGAGCCTGGCAAGAAAAAGTTAAAAACGAGTGAAAAATACATGGTGCCAGGCAGGTTCAGAACTCTAATTAGGGTAATTGATAATACAATGCTCCAAGGTAACAGGAGCCCTTAAGGCTTCTATGCAAGCATCCCTGAAGAGGTGATAAAGATGGAGGAGGCATTTGCCCAGGTTCACCTCATCAAATATGCACCCTTCCAAGCAGCCAGACCCAGCTGGTCTCAGCCTCCTGCCCAGCAGCCTGCTCGGGGCTGGCTGTCCTGGCACTCCTTGCAGCAGGGCTGGCACTAACACCCCACCAAGGGCTGAGATGGGTCAGTGAGAGCGGTGACAGTCACAGAGCATCTGTAAAACATTGTCTTCTCCATCATCCTGTACTCTCACTCTTCCTCTGCACTATTCCCTGAATTATTCTCATCCAGGGCAACTTCTCTTTTCCCTCCAGTGACGACAGATATGTTCTGATGGAGTCATGAAGGGCTGCTTCTGCAAGGACTTCAAAACGCTTGTTTCATTCGCTTGGTTCCTTTCATCCTTTGTTGGCCCTGGGTTCTGTTGGACTCCCAACTGCTCCCCAGCCTTGTCTGCTCACATTTCTGCTGAGAATTTGGAGGCAACACAGTCAAAATTCACACGTGATACCCAGGCTGAGAGCTGCTACTTCCCAGCTCACAGAAGCTCAAAGAGACCCAGCGTGCACGCACACATATATGCAGCTGTGGATGCCACCATCACACGCTCTGAAGCAGCATCACCTGAACAAGCAGACGATGTGCATGGATGTACTGATGCACATCCCATGTGTGTGGGCTTCCAGCTGCTGGTGGGTACTCTCAGCAATGCTCTGAGATGGCCTCTTTGGGCACACAGGCTGTCCACACCCTGGGAGCTCCTGGGCATGCTGCAAAAAAAATTCTCTCTGCAAGACCCGGAGCCTGGAGATATGGGACTCACTGCTTTTAGCACTGCCTGGGGATTTGGGCTTCCCACCCTCTGCACTCACATACATGCAGCAAGCCCTCACCTATCCTCTCTGGCACATCCCAGCCCACAAATAAGCAGTTATTGCCCAGCTCCCCGCAAGCTTACTGCAGGAAGGTGCCCCTCCCCAGCACCCACTCCTTGCCCCATCTGTACTGTACCCACAGGAAAACTTGGAATCTTACGGATCTAATTCGCACTTTTGCACCAGATCCTGAGAAACCTGACGCATGCACTTTGCCCAGCGAGCCCAGACTTCTGGCAAAGCCACGTATGGATGCAAACAGTGATGGAGAGACTGTCACACAGGGAATGTGAGCTATGCAGCGCTCACAGCCCCTACCTGGTCCAATTTGCTGCTCGTGTTACTGTCACCAGAGGATTGTTGCCATGTGTTCACTCACCCAAATCTCCCTGCAGCATTTTTAATCTAATCTTCTCTGTAACTGCAAGGTGAGGGTCATTTATAGCTATTTTTCATAAAAACAGTATTTCAAACCAAATAACAATAATGCAGAAGAGGAAAAAAAGAAAAAGACCCTGAAAACTTATGGAGAGCAGCGAGCAGGCAGCAGTGAAGCTCAGAGGCTTGTCTCCCTCTGCTGGCTCCCAGGCACAGCAGGAAAGAGTCAAATTGCTTTTTTAGAGGAAAAATAAAAAAAAAAAATACAACAGAAACACCAAATACAACCACCAGCTCACTGCTGGGATTTGTGTCCGTGTTTGTTTGGGTGGTATTTTGTGCTACAAGGAGAGGAAAGGAAAAAAGGAAAGAGCGGCCAGTGGTGTGGGTCTGATTTCAGGACAAGGTCTCAGAGGCACAATCCCTCTGTAATATCTCATTCCCAAATCAGTTACTATCTGCAGTTATTATCCCTACCTTTAGGATTTTTTCGGGAAACTGAGGTTGCATTGTGTTGTTAATATGTGCATCTACAGCACAGTTGTGGGTTTGGGGTTCTGTGACACGAGCTTTGCTAAGCTGTGTAGATCTGAAGCACTTTCTAAATATCTGTGATGGTTTCTTTCTGCTTGATAATCTGCCTCTTGAAATCTTCAAGAATGGGCATCTATCGTGCAATGAAATCTGTAAGAACACTCCCCGAGTCCTATGATCATCCATATTGCAAACAATTAAGGGCTTTCACTGCCTTGATTCTCCAGAAATTACTCTTCTTTTGGGGATGAAATGTTAAAGGAAATCAATGCTGTTAAGAAAAAGACATCATAATTCGCCAGGGGGAAGGGCAAACATGGTCATTTTCAGCCATCATGAAAACAAAAATTGCTATCCCTGGCTTAAATATCATTGTGATGAAGTTGTTTTTCCAATCAGATTCTCATTTGTGCTGGATACTTTACCAGAATATTGGGTCTAACCACAAATAAGATCTCACTGGCATTTATACTAATACGCCTGGAGGAAAAGCTGTATAAAGTCATCATATTATCTCTATAACACTGCAGAAAAAGCGGAGAGATTTGCTGTTTATGTCGCTTTTGCTTTTCAGGCACTTTCCCATTCACGCGCTCTCCAAAAGGAGCTGCCCTGCAAAGTTCTCAGCCATTGCATTGGGAAGAACCAGGAGCAGTGCCAGCCCCGTGCCCAGAGCCTGAACCCAGCAGGCAGAGTGAGGAGGGGACGGTGAGTACCCCCAGAAAACACCAGGAGCAGCAGCTAGCTCCTCCATAGACACGTGGGAGGGAGCGGATGACTACACACGGAATGCTGATGGATGGTCTGCTTTACACCTGAGATTTTCAGCCTGGAGCATGAACGCTCGAGGCATCCATGGGCTCGTTCTGAGAGGTCTGAGAAAGCTGGAGGAGGAAAGCGAGCCAACAGAGAAAGCTGGCCAACTGCGAGGGCTTATGTCAGCCTTCCACCTCCAGCAGGCAAAGCTTCGGGGGGCCTCAGACCAAAATAGGACGGAAATCAGCGTTTTCTTCCCCAAAAAGGTCCGCCAGCCCCATCAGCACCACCAGGTGGGGTTAGTCCAGCGTCAGTACGCTGCCGACGAGCGCCAGGTAGTGAATAATAATTGCGGGCCCACTCCTGCAGCAGTCTCTCCATAGAGGTTGCTTATTGACCCAGTGCAGTTTAGCTTGTGAGGTGCGATGAAATCGCAGCCGGAGGGCTTCTGGCAGTGGCTGCAGGCTATAAAGCTCAGGTGCCATACTCAGCCTCTGCTGTGGGCTCTTCTTTATTCATGACGTGACAGGCAGAGGATGAGGTGTCAGGCATAACGCTAACGTTGCCGGGCACCCATTGGTTTGTACTGCTCACAAAACTTTGCCTTATTTAGGAGACGATTTGTGTATTTATAATTAATATGGATTAGATATTATTATCTATGCAATATGGCAGGCAAGCAGTTGAGAGAGGCTAACAGCTGTTCAATAATGCAAATGATGCGCACATAAATTACAGTTTAGTAATGGGATATTATTACCAGTGCACACAAAAGTTCAGAACCCAGGGGTGGCAAATATAAATAACCATGGCATGGAAGCATTCCCAAACTTTCCCCAGGCTTGCAGCTGAGGTACAGGGAACAGACCTGGGCACCAGTTCCTCCTACGTTCACCAACTGGCCTCACTGTTTGCAGCAGTTATGAATGAATGGAAAAATAGCACAGCTGGCCTCCAAACAACCATCTAAGCTTGTGTGCTTGCTTCCAGCCAAAAAGAAATACTCCCAGCACTTTGTTGACACCCAGAGTTTGTGAAGAAACTCAATCAGCTTTGACAAATGTTTTGTTGGGAAGGCTGGTCTGCTCTGAAAATGAGCCTCCCCAGGGAAGGATGTGCCTGTGTGGCCTCTTCTTTGATTTTTTCCAGTCCATGCTATGGTTTCTTCTTTTCCTTTCCAACACAGGCTTTCTTCTTTTCCTTCCCTTGCCAGCAGAGTTGGGGCAGCTGGAAATCCTGATGTGCTCACCAAAAGTGGACAGACCTCTCTGGGAAGCAGAGGTGGTTGGACCTGGATTGATGTGCTTGTCCCTCCATGTGAGCAACAAATCCAAGGTCCATACAGGCTGCACACCCTGTCCATGAGCTGCACAAAACAGAGAGCATGTTTCTCTCTAGTAAACTCCAGATGAAAATCTTGGCTTTATTTTTCATGGAGACACCTGCTTCTAGACCCAGATCTCTGCCAGCAAAGTGCCCAAAAGTAAGGTTTCTCCCCTGATTTCTGGCTCAGGGATTCCTTCTCAGCAGCACCCTGTTAAGACTCCTGGAAGCTTCAGCTGGAGCTTGAGCTTTGCTGGACACTGGAGCCCTGCAATCCCCCGAAACCAGGACACAGCGGTTCTTGCAACTTCAGGACTCCCCATCGCACAGACACAGGGGCCCCATCCCTCTGCCTTCCCAGCACCTGTCTCAGCAGGGATGAGGGATGCAGGTAGCCACTTTCCTTAACGTGAAACCCAAAAGAAACAAAGGACCAAGAGGAGCTGGTCATGGAAGCAACACATCCACCTTCTTGCTTGAGAGCAGCAAACAGGCACAGAAAGCACCGCATTCCAGCACTGCCTCCACCCTGCAGGTGGGGAATGCAGTGGGACTTGTCACCAGCTCTTCATGATCTTGTTAAGCCTGTCTAGCGATGTAAAATGTACTGACAAGAGTCCTGTTAACACAGTGAATCCAAATCAGCTCCTCTGCCAGTATCCCCATAAGGAGCATAGGAACAAGGGAGAAGCAGGGCAGCAAGGAAAGATTTGACATCGCACTCCCAAATCAGCTGTCACACAAAAAGGGATAGCCGGAGGTATAGAAGGGTGGTGGGAGAGAAAAGGGGAGCAAGAGGGATGTAAAAGCAGAAAAAAGCGAGGAAAAATTGCACTTGTCTTCAGGACTGAGTCTGCACAGGACACATCTATGTCAAAAATCTTAATGACTCAGAGGAATCCTTTCCTTCACCAAATCATCCTGCAATGTGGTGCACCTAAGCCATGGCACCCGCTCACTTCTGCTCTGAGCAACAGCTGAAATCCACAGGTCTGTTCTCCATCCCAGCTTGTAATTCTGCCTGCAATAGCAACACGTGACCGAGGGAAAAGCGCGGCATTTCCCCAGCATTGTAAATAAGGCTGAGATTACTGATGGCTAGAATAGGACTGACTATTGCAATATTTAATTTGCTGGGTGGGCAATTCATTAAAACAGATATCTAGGGCTTTAATCACTCTGCCAGGCTGCCATCTGCTTCCCTCACGCTCCCTCCTGGCTTAGGCCGGGTCTCGATATAGGAGGGGACAGCTTGTGAGAGGCTCTTTGGGGCCTGTGTCATAATTCATCTTGTGCACACAGCAGAGCAAACTGCTTGGTGCAATGAATCCTGCCACGTGCTTGCAGCAGCACTGCTCCTGCTCCTGCGCCGACAGGGGCTGCGAGAGCAAAGGGCATCCAGAGGTTTGGGAACGGGGCTGGGAACAGAAGTTTGGGAACAGGTCAGGGAACTGGATCCCCTCACCTCCCTGCCACGTTAGTGGGGTTTACAGGAAGCATCTGGCAGCATTTACTGTGATGTTATTCACAGATACGAAATCAATTCATCTCATCACCTTGCTTGCTGTGGTTCTCAGTGGCACGGGGCTTTTCCTCCAAAACCTGCACTCTTTCTGTCTTGTATACAACCTTAGAAACAATACTTCCACCCTCCAGGTCACTTCTATCAACCACCAAAAGCCAGGACCTCAGAGTGCTCCCAGGGAGCCTGACAGCGACCTTGTCTCCTTCATGTCACCCACTCAGACCCCTGTGCCCACCCTGACAGCATCCAGGTGGGATTTGGCTTTGAGACTTCCTCTTACCATGAACCTTCTTCTTTCTCAGGGCATCCCCAGCCAGCAAGTCAAGAAGGAAAGATCACCATGGGCTGCTGCTCACCTGGCCACACACTCAGCAGGAGGTACTGTGCTGCATGCTGGATTATGGACCTTGTAGGAATGAGAAACAATATCTCAAACGTTCACACTAGGGTTTCAATGAGGAGAAATATCATCTTTACTTATCTTTCAGCTCTTGGTTCTTTGTGACACACCTGATACCTAAATTCCCTTCCAGGCCAGGTGGGCTATGTTTAGCTGCCTTTCCTTACACTAAATGCTTGGCTTTTTCTCAATCACACATGGAGCTAGCTAGGCTCTTGTAAGCAAGGCAAAGACTGAGCTGCACTAAATATTTTAACACGTTTAGTGCTTTTCTCCATTGACACATCACTAAGCAACAGAGTGAAGCCTCATGAGATAGGCCTCTAAGTCTGGCTTTCAGAGACAGCCCAGCAAGGGGAGAGAAACATTCAATGTATTCAGATTCCCCCTGAAAGTCTTGAGAAGGCTCACAGAACCATATGCCAGCAGAATGGAAAATATAAACATCTCATATTGAGATAAGGGACTTGGGTCTCAGGAAGATTAAGAGGGAAATGAAGAGGAAAGAGCGGATGGCAGTGGGGCAGATGGGGAAGAGGAAGTATTTCTGTGGTATTTCTGCCATAAGGACCGAAGGATCCCATGGATGACAAATTAAATATGTTATTATTCTTGGGCAAGATGTTGCCATTTTTGTTTGCTAAGGCTCCCAATTCTCAATCTACTTATCTCCAATAGCTGGCCTACACAAGGAGCAATTTTGGCTAGGTTAAACTTTGGGAGGGAAAGATTCTCAAGTGGATTCATGTGTAGTGTGCAAGGAATTTAGGTGGACTTAACTGGAAATGGGCAGATTGCTCTGGAGTCCTATGGAGCCAAGAACAGGGATAAAATAGAGACCTTTTCTTCCCTCAAAGAGAGGGGTTTAGAATGCATGCAAAGAGTTGTGGGGCACACCACGTAAAGCATCACTGGACAAAGCTCTTGTATCATGGGGAGCAGGGGCAGAGCTCAGGATTCCGCCTTCATTCGAAGGAAATGGTTAATGCTAGCTGAAAATTGTGATGATTTTAGTTACAGGACTGCTGGCACCCACCTGGTGCCAGGGAGCGGCACCTGAAGAAACTCCACAGCTGCACAGATTTAGGAAGCATTTAGCCAGCCAGGCAGGAGCGTGTCCCAGTGAGAAGTCCATCTTAACCCATAGGGGTTCAAAACTAATTTGTCTGTTTGATTTCCAAGAAGTTGATGCCTTCGGTGCAGTAAATGAGTCTTGTAAATGGAGGTCACAGCAGGGCCTGTTGTTTGCTTTTGCTCCTGTCAGGAGCCAAGCAGAAAGGCTTTCACACACCACTCTGCATTTCAAACCAGCAGCAGCAGCCTGGGAGCCTTTAAGTAGGCCCTAATTAGCACTGATAGATTTCAGGGTGCTCTGATGCTAGTTGCAGTGCTGGGAGGCAGTCTCCTTCATTGCCTGAATGACAAAAAGGTTTTCGCTGGGACTTCCTTGAAAAAGCTCAATAAAAGTGGTTATGGCATGGCCATGGGCCTTGAATTAACAGGCAATCCAACAAAGAAAAGAGGCAAAACAGCAACCAATTAATGCTGCTTCCTGAGCATCCTCCCAAAGACAAACTTCCAGAGAGCTGCAGGTTTGCGCTTCAGCTGCTTACCTGCGTGTTCTCCAGACCTTTGGATTAGCAAAGTTGGAGATAAGTTCTTGTGAAGAAATGTGTCAAGTCATAAATTCCTGGTACTTTTCAGCTCCCCTGTGGATGTGTTTGATAGTTTATGAACTGCTGCAGAATTATGATGATTAGGTTAAGCTTCAGCAGCTTGTGCTTTTGACTTGGCATGCCTCCAGTTGTGACAAGTACATGTGTGTCAAAAGGCTCTGCCCTATGTGTCTTTGACTCCTGGAACTGTAACTCTGCATTGGTTCTGTTCCAGCATGAGGAGGGGGAAATAATCCTGAAATAGTCAGAAGAGAAAAATTATTCCATGAGACTTAATAAATCCTAGTTCGCATGTGTTTGTGTCGCTGTTTCACCCCCAACACTTCCCACTTTGAGTCACCTTGCTAGAGACATTTACCACCTTAATCACCCACTCCATTACCTTGGGAATAATCCCCCCCCCCCCCCTGCACCAGCTCTGTGCTGAGCTGGATCTCTAAGCTGCAATGTGCTATGGTAGAGCTGCAATGCAATGTCTGCCTGGCCCAGGCATGCTGATCAAAGGGCTGCCCACTATAGTGAATCGTAGTCTGTCTTGCTCAGAGGACTACATCCCTCTTATTATGGTTCTATATGAAGAGAGGAGTAATCTCGACTCCACTAGTGCAGTGGAGGTACAGGCTGTGTGTAGCAAATGGAAGAACACTGGAGATATCTTTGCTTTTCTGTCATCTTCACATACTCTCTAGTTGTAGCCACTGGAACTCAGAGTATACATGAAGTGCCATGTGAAAACATTTCAGTAAGTTTGTGTGTTGCCATTCGGGAGGCTGAGTTCAAAACTCGGCTCCAGTACAATGGCCTTGGAGAAGTCCTTGCTCTGGTTTCTCTATATGAGGAACCAGTGCCGTTCTGTGGGTTGTTTTTCGCCTTTTTGTACATTGCACAATCTACACGTGTCTGTAGGTGTCCTAAAGCCATGGGTCCCAAACTCATCTGTTGACCAGTGCTATTCTGCTGCTGACTGAGCATCACTCTCCCTGCCATACTGGAGAAACTCTCTCATACACAACAATACGCCAATGTCTGCACAAGATCCAAGACGATGCTCTGACTCTCAGATGTGACATAAGCTGAAATTGTGTGTTCTTTTTGGATCACTGCAGTGGTATTAAACTGAAACAATCAACAACAACAAAAAAACCAACACCAACAGAGAAGTTTCGTGTTTGCAGAGTTAATGCAGAAGGGCAAAGGGCTTTGTCTACAAGGGAAAGGTATGCAAAAATGAAGAAGAGGAAAAAAACAAAAACTTATATAGCTGAGGGAAAAAAAAAAGGTCAGTTAAGAAGGGATTTAATTGATAATGGTTTAGATAATGTCAAGTGAAGTTTCTATTCTCAGCCCAAGTGCAGATGATGAGGCGAAAGGACCAAATGTAGAAATTAAAGAAAATACCCATTCAAAGCTAAACTGAGAAACCTTTTGTCACACAGAGAATCATAAGCGAGTGAGAAGTCCCAGCAGGAGAGGTTCTCAAGGCAAAATAACACTGGGGGCATTCAGGAAATAATTAGCTGGCTTCCTGGAGGGAGCAAGTAGATGTGTGTGAGGGAAGGAGGAGTGTAGAGGAGGGGGGATGACTGGAATGAGATAAGATTCTAATAGAAAGAATAGATGAGGAATGAGAGGGGCCTTTAACTCATTCTTTGCAGGGGGAAAAAAGTAATCAAGTCAGTAAAGGAAGAAGATCTCGTATGCTCAATGTAATGAGCTCCTCTGGAGTGCCAGTCTAGATCAGATGGGTGAAATGAGGCTCCCGTCTCTGCCTGAGATACCCCATCCCATCACACAGCATCAGCCCTCCTGGCAGCCACGTGTTGCAGAACAAAGTGACCCATGGGATGCTCCTGGTCCCTGCAGCCCTTCATGTGTGCTCGTGGGCGTTTGCTCTCCCCAGTTTGTGGTTCTGTTGTTACTAGGCTGGACCTGAATGGCTCTCACATTCATCCCCATTTTGGTCAGAGATAGATGCATTTGTTGACAACGTTATTACTGTTGTTGTGGATGCTGAGGCAAGCCAAAGCATTTTTGTAGGAAAAGTCCTTCCAGCTTTCCAGTTGGAATTGTTATTATCACTTTGATATCGTTACTTCTTTGCATGAACCTTCTGCTAACTCTTGTGCAGGAAGATTCTGCCACAACTGCTCTCATCTCAGTAGTTTCTCATTTTTTTACTCTAAAAGTGATAAATGATGATGCGTTTAAAATTAATTTTCATTCTAGCAGCTCGTGACAGCCTCTTTGTCTGTGTTACCTGGGACAAAGCAAAAAAATTAAGGAAGGGATTTCATGGGTTTTATCTTCAGTGCTTACATGGAAAAAGATCTAAAATGGCGCCAAAAGATGCAGGAGCCACATAAAGGCATTTGTCTGTATCAAATACATCTTCTGATTTTCTCCCTTCACAACTATTCCCAAACTGAAATATGTTCTTTTTTAGAGAATGAAGGCTCAAACCTTCCAATTTCTACATATTCTTCATGCAGGCAGCACGTGGCTCCCACCACCTGCCTGTGACCCCCTAATTGGAGCACTCACCTTCAAGGAGAAGAGTTCAAACTTTGGGCCTATTCAACAAGTGGCTTTTCAGCAGGAACTGCTAACGAGGGCACCAATTAGCACTCACCGTACTAGTGGCTTTTGCTGTATGAGTAGGAGTCCACTAGGAACTGAGTGAGACTGCCTTAGGATCTGACCTGACCACTGAGCTCCAGCCACTGAACAGCTGCCAGAGGGCAATCACCGCAAACCACTGCCAACCTCTGCTGGGGCTGAACCACTGCCTGATACCCATGTGCCCCCGTGACAGTCTTTCCTCATCCTCAGGAAGCTTCCCTGTCATTAACTGTCCCTTCTTTCACAGTCTCACTCCAGCCTCAGTCTAAAAGAGGCAATCTGTGCCAGTCTCTGCCCCTACTTTGATTCAGTGTCATGTTCATAGCACATTCCAATAAAAAGTGGTTTGCAGACTGCAAGCAACCTCTTGTCTGGAGCATTTCAGAGCTGCCAGCTATGAAGCATGGGTGGGAGCTGTGTCCAAGTGCACAGGTCAAGCCACTGAGAAGGGGCTGAAGAGCCTTGCTCGATCTATGAGGACTGAAGCTGTGGAATAGGAGATTAGTTACCGTCAGAGCTCAGACATCGTTGCTAGAAACCCTCCTCCAGTCCATATCTCAGCACCAGCGGTCTAGCTCAGCATACTGATTGTCACCCTGGGTGTTTTCTAGCACAGTCTGAAGCACCACTTCAGTCTCAACAACCCCATGCTCAGGCCTGTCCCCAACAAAGTGTCCCCACTCTACACAGGTGTAGGAATCCAGAGTGGACTCCCAAAGAGCAGTTCTTCTTTTCTTCTTCCCCCAGATGACAGTGGCTCTCTGTGGGACCTGCTTCCCCACACGATTCCCCCAAAGCAGGGGCATCCTAAACCATCCCTGCAGGAAATCACTGCCTGAACAGAGAGCAGTTTCATCCCTTGCTGCTCCTGTGCAGTCTGTTTCCATTCCTTTCTATCACAGCCTGCCAATGCAAACAGCAAACACGCAGCCCAGCACCAATCAACATTAGGAAAAGGTCACTGAAGCCTAAATCACACTCCTAGGCTCTCCCTAAGGAGATGGAGGGGAATTAGCCACTGTGGCTGCAAGCTACAGTTTAAAAGGGCCAGACAGACAGGGAAAAAGCTTCCATCTTCCCCCAAGACCGTTGACAAGGGGCAAATTAATGGGGAGATACAAAGACTGAAGATTAGTATTTGAGTGTATTGAAGGAGCAGAGATTGTAGGAGGTCTGAGAGGGGACAACAGAGAGTTTACAAACCCTTTAATCTGGCAGATAGCGGCTGTCAGGGATGCATGTTCCAACCTGCTCCATGACACTGTAGATCATGTTAGCCTTTGTGCTGGTTTAATTGGAGCTTTGCAGTTGCCCTTGGTCACTGCTAATTGCCTTAATTGAAATGGCTCGCGTCTGCGCGAGTGGGAATACATGCTCGTATGGGTTTAAGAGGAAAATACATCCTCAGCGTTCCTTGCCATTGTCCAATGAGCTTGGGCTGAATGATGTGATTGCATCAGCTGCCTGCTGTGCTTTAGAAAAGCTGGCTGGATTTATTGCAGGCTGATAAAAACCCAGCTTTGGGCTGCACTGGTTGCACTTGGTTACTTAAAGGAAGGGGAGAATAGAAGGGGAAAAAAAAATAGATGTTTGTGTAACATTCACCCTGACACAGGGGGATTTCCATCCTCACCCCTCCTCCCTGCACTCTGCATCTCCTCTCTGTCCAGCTAAGGCTTGTGTGTACAGCAAACTGAATTAGACCAGGAGCCCCCATTTTCTGCATGGATTTTCTGCAGGCTGAAGGCAATGAGGCAGGTTCATTCTGAGAGACTTAGAAGTATCTCAAGGCTCCTCTGAATGGAGAAGACGTAAAGTCATCTGTTTCCCTACCTCTAAACACAGGAGAAAACGTATCAGGAAATCAAGCACACATCCCAGTGCATCCCTGTGCCCTGTTGCTCAGCCCCTGTCCAAGCAGGAATTGTAATACAGTAAGGGGCCTTAGGACAGCAGCAGTTATCTCTTCTCTCTAGCAAGTGCCTCTTACTATAACCAATTGCCTATAATGGCATGAATTCCCCCAGAAAGCAGAGTCAGTTACTCCACCACCTTGCTGAAGACTCTAATCTCCCAGCAGCCATATGAAAGCTGTGATTGGAGTACAGGAAATCCTATACTCAGCAGTGAGAAGCCCAGGAAAAGGGCAGGGTTTCAAAAGCACCTCCGTATGCGTCATTCCCATACTGGCAGCCAACTGCCTGGCATCTTCCAGGGTCTTCTGTTCTCCCTCATTTAAAGTGCTGAACTCAGGGCCATGTACTCTGCTGGTGCCAGTAACCTCGGAGCTGGGTGCCATGACACCAGGGCCAAATCCTTCAATTGTATCTGGGCCTAAATCTCCAAATCATTGCAAGGACCTGGAAGCTTGCACAGGTTTTGGTATAAGGAAACTCTGGCAGCCCAAGAAGATGCATCGCTTTGACTTAATTTATAAGAACTTGGACAGGGAGAGAGTTCATTTAATTGAAAGATGTAATTATCAGGTGTTGAAGGCAAAGAGGCTCATTAATTTCTGAGACATGCTGTTGACTGAACTGTTCTCATTTTCATTTTTCACTCCATATCAAGGCTGAATCCATTTGCCAGGGCAGGCTGGAAGAAACCAGATCACTGATGGCCTTTTCCTTGTTTTATTTTCCACAGGACAGAGATTTCTCTGTAGCCCAACAGTGGCCACAGGCCGTGTTGGCCTGCCCTTGTATGGCAGCTCCTGTGGGGAGACCTTGCCATGGTGTTATTAGAACTTGGACTCACGTGACTCCCAAGGCTACTTGTAGCAGCATAGATTGGGATAAAGTGGAACATGATGGATTGCACGGGCCACATCTGGTGATGAAAAGGAAGCTATGAACTCCCTTCACACCTTTTCTCCTTCCTTCAGCTTTAATACCTATATCCAGCCTTGAAGCAAAGAGGACAAACATGCTTGGAGGACAGAGGAGGAACCCCATGGGGGACACTGGCTCTGGCTGAAGGCTAGCTGTGTCCTTTGCCCAGAAATCCAGGTCACAAACCTCTCCAGCTGGATTTGCTCAGCCATCCCACCTCTGCTACTTCCTCACCTCTGCCCCCAACAGAAACTGAGGCTGCCTTGCCACCTCCCTCCTTGCATTGGTATTCCCTCTGGCTTGCCAGTCTGCACTCAGATTTATGATTTATTTAGAATTGGATTACACAGAGGCTCAAGGCCAGCACTCCCTAATCTGTCACCGTCCCTGCCACGGCCGTACACAAACATTTGTTTTAGCTGCATCAGCATCTCTGGCTCCTGAAGAAGGACGCCCATTGCTAATTGCTATAGCAACCACAATTCAGGGTTTGGGCATTTTTTATTATTTTTTTTTAATACTCCTATCCCTGCCGAGAAGCACTGGCATTGTCAAGTGATAGATATTTATAACTTAATACAACAGTGGCACATCGAAGTTACGCTGTTGAAATGCATCACAGCCAGAGTTGTTCTGTTATTTGTTTTTGTGCTGAATAGTAGCAAGCACTTTAAGTTATTGTCCTCACTCCCCCATAAAAAGGGAAAAGAAGGGCTGTATAATTGTTGCTCGTATTTATAGCAATTGGATGCAAAGTGCCAGGGTGCAAGGAAATCTGCTTTCAGAATGTCACTCAAGATGAGATTGAGGGCTATGTTCCCTTCAAATACTCTGATCGTGAACGTCTGCACGGATCGGGAAATGAGGTTTTTGGGTTTGGATGAACAAACTGATTGTGCCAGGGATATTTTTGGCCCCAGCTGGCTAAAGTTTGATGAGCTAAGATGTGGAACCAACATAAAATAATGAGTAAGCCCTCTGAAATTACTGAGCATGAGTGCAAACGAGGAAACAACAACCCATCTGTAATGCACCATGACATGAGAGTTTGCACTCAGCCTTTTTCCTACTGCTGTCCAGGCAAGGCCCTGTGGAGAGCTGTTCTTCTCAACCCCCTGGAGGGATGCGTGGCCAGCTGACCATACACCTCTTGTACTTTGGGATTGCTCAGAGAGAATAGGACAGGAACCCAAGCCTGAAGTGTGAGGTGTGCCACCAGGTCATGGGTTCACCTTGAAGGGGCTCAGGGGCGTGCCAGAGAGGAAGCTATGGTGTAGGGTTAGGTAGACTGGAGAAAAGACCAAGCAAAAAGTTGCTGTTGTGTGGGCTGGAAGAAAAGCAGGAAAGCCAGTGCAAAAGAAATAACCTGTAGCAAAAGAAAGCTGAAGGCTACAGGGGTCAGCTGTTTTGAGAGAAAAGAGGCTTAGAAGAGTGGCCAGGAATGGGCTGTACTGTGAAAAAATCTGAGTTGCTTGCAACTGCAATGGGGCCTCCATTCAGTGGCCTTTGCATGCCAAGGGAAGCTCTGTGCACAGGTGCAACAGCATCATGCCAAAAGGAAAGCCAGAAATCAGTGAGGGTCTCTTCTTCCCCAGGTCTCAAAGCTTAGTTCCCATTGTGCTGCTAATGCTTGTGTGATCCTGGGCTGTGGTCTTCCCCAGTCTCTTGTAAGTTGGGATAATCTTTGGAGATCAGGTCGCCGTCCTTACACTGGAGGGGAAAACCCCAGGCTCAGCTGCTCCAGTGTGAGGCATCTGACGCTATTTCCCAGCAGCTGTTAGGTTGACAGGGAACTGCATAAGAAGCAGTTATGGGGCTGCGGTGGAAGGAGGTAGGGCATTTCCTCAAACAGCTTTAGAACTCATCAATGATTTGATTTGCTTTCTGAGAATGCTTTAGCTCAACAAACAATTGCAAGCTACACAGTCGCAAGGTAAAATGAGAAGCCCATGGGCATTAATTATATATATAGATATTAAAAAAGAAGCTACTGCTTAATTATTGTTTGCAAATCTCAGTATTTAAATTGACTTATTTGCAAATGTCTGTTTAGAAATTGACTTTGTAATTATAAAGTCGGTGCAGGCATATCACAGGCCCTGGAGGGGTCTCTAACGAGGAATGATAATGTACTAGGCAAAGTGAACTATCCTGAGCTGCATGTTAATAACCATGAGGTGCTTGGAAGGGGGAGTGGAGGGTCTGCAAGAAATCCCAAAGCCAACAAAAGAAGAAGCAAGAGACGGAGGATAGAGAGAGATGGTTCCACAAAGCAAGGGGCTAACGTGTTTGAGAAGGGGCTTCGGGGAAGCAGGCAGCTCTTCCTGAGGCCCCAGCAATAGCAGTGAGTTGGTAGCAACCTCTGTTTCAGCTCTTGAATGAGAATGAGGCAGGCTGTTGGCAGCCAGGCACCGGCTGCTGCAGAGCTGGAGCTCCCCACCAGTGGAAATGACACTGCTGGGCTTGCATCCAGCCATCCCCTCACCACGCTCCCATGTAGCAGATGGGACACTCACACTGGCAGTCGTAAGTCCCTCAGTGGGCACGTCTACGTGCAGTATGAGGGCAGCTCACACTGCTTGCTCTCCAGGCTATCAGAAAGTAGGGTGGTTCCCAGATCTAATATCCCCTTCTTGGACTTGAAGGCTTGTTAACCAAACTCTGTGGCAGAGGGCGAGCTCCATGAGAGGACAGCTCGTATCCCCAGGTTCCTGTGGCTGGGCTCTGCCATGTGAAGCAGGTGACCTCTGATGGGTTGCAAGGTCTTCTGGGTGAAGAGTGGTATATTTTCCAGGCCACAAATCTTTGTCAGTCCCACAGCATGTGCAATAACTCTTAAGATTTAACTTCTGCACGTGTCCAAGTTGTATAACTACATCAAAGGTGGAACGAGAGTGTTCTATCACCTTTTCCTCTTCATCATCCTTGACAAAAGCACTGCCAGTCTCCAAATCTAGTGGTCTAGGGTATTTCTTCTTTACGGACCATCACCATTAGCTTTATAGCCAGCCACTGGCCCGTGGTTCCTTGCATAGTTCATTAACCAAGGGGGAACAAAGCTTGGCTGCTGAGCTGCACATTAGCAAGATCAACAGCTGGCAGGGTGCAAAAATAATAACTAAAAAAATTACCATAAGCAAAAGCTCTGGGTTTTTGACTCGTCTGCTATGCACAGTCATGTTATCCCTTATTCGTGAGCATTCAGATGGTGCCAGTATATTCATGAAAATGTGGCAGCTTAAGACAAGGTCTGAAAGTTAAATAGGATCCAGGATCCTGCTGGAACAGAATAATATTACACTTTTGAGTGAAACCATGAGTGAAAGTGTGGTCCTTGTGAAATTAAAGGCGAACACCCGACTCCTTTTTTGACATTGCTGGCAAGGCAAGGGAACTGTGTGAATCAAAAAACAACAGTTTCCCTGACCAAAATAGCTGTGTCGGTATAAAGCACAACTGATGGACTCGACGTCCTCCTGGTACGTGTTTCTAAATGCTAAGCATTGCTCAGTGTTTGCCGTTTGTTCCACTGTGCAGCTTGCGCCTATTAAATACAGAATAAATTCTGCTTGGAACAGCAGTAAATGCCTTGCTGGAGGGAGATAAGAAGCCCCACCCATTATAACCAGTGACATGGAAGACCTAAATTCCTTTGTGTCTGCTTGAGTTGGCCAGAAATAAGCTATCTACCATGCAGAGGCCAGGTAGCTGTACTAAGGCTGAGCTGTGAACATAAATAGCCACTGAGATCTGTTCGTAGGCACAAGGCCCTGGACAGTTTTGTTCAGCCTCTATGGTGAGAACGTTCTGGCTGTCCTGCTCACTGGTCCAACGCATTTGGTTTTCAGTTATGCCAATGAAGCATTAAAAGAAGGAAAGAAAAGAAATAAGAAAGAAAAGCAGCAGCTCATGTTGAATTAAAAAGCGGAAAAAACACCTCCAAACATCCCGACTAGATTTGAAAATGAAATGTAAGCTTCTTGTCTCATTATTTAAAAAAAAATTGCATTGCACCTCAGTACCAACTCATCTAACAGAGAGATGATCCTTGTTCAATTGCACTGGCCTCATGAGCAGCCTTCACCAGCGCTCACGTTCCTCCCCAGTTGGGTTCTACTCAGAGATCCGCAGCCTCCCATTTATTTTTATTTTTCCCACAATCCTTCAACCCAAGGGTTGTGCTAGGACAATAATTGTTCAAACAAGAAGCATATTACATCTCCTATTCGTGCATTAATTGAAGCCATCCAAGTTCTCACCAAGTTTGTCGTTGATTCAGAGTGAATGGGACCTGCAGATAATTAATGACTCTCAATGACAGTTCTTGAAAAATTGGTTTCTGGCAGCAATCAGCATATGTTGGATAGGTTTCTATTTTATAAGCCCGTTCTCTTCTTAAAGACACAAGAAGCAGGGAAAGCAGGCTGTTCTTTTCAATATTAATTAGACCATCATTTACTTGGAAAAGAGAAGTTTTTGTTTTAGATACTTACGTGTCAGCTGCTGAGAATTCTACCCTAAGTCACTTAATAGCCCATTAAGAAATTGTTGTGATGACTAATTATTTATTACAAATTCAGAAACTGTTTACTAGATAACTCTGATTTTATTAATTAATAAGATCACTGCTTACATCCCAAACCCACAATGACTATTCTGGCATTGTCCTGAAATACAACACGTGAAATATGATACATCTTGCATTTTCCTATTAGAGTGTTTAAAATTCTGTCTGTGGAATATGACTGTTCTGTGCTTCACTGTGGACATATCATTATGTCAGATTACAGCTAACAACTTACAACAAACACTAATAAGGGGTTTGATTTTACCTTTAGGAGCAATGGAGCTGTAGACATCCATGCCTTTGCATATATCTGTGCTACCAGCCAAAATAAATGGTGAGAAGCCACGATACAGCATGGCTAGCCAGACTTAGCCATCTGGTAAGATGAAGGCAGGATAGATCTCAACTCAGGTGAGCCATTAGTGCTCAAATCCACCCAATGGACCTGAACTAAAGTTGAACCTGATTAAAAGTGCACTTCCATTGCATACCTGTAGAGATCCTCCTGGGCAAAAAGTCCCATCCTTCTGCCCATTATCAAGGAGAATAGGTATTGCTTGTCTACTTCCACTAAAGACGAGCTTCAGTCTGGGTGTCAACTATGCTCAGTTTCCTAGGAGTGTACTCACAAGTTCAAATCCAAATCCATCTCCCTCAACACAACCATTCTAAGGCTCTTTCCAACTTGCACGCCCAGCCTGGACACGGCAGTGCCCTGCCCAGATGCCACAGCTGCCCAGATCCTCCACGAAGGCCTCTGCCCAAAGGAGCCCGCAGTCTATATAGCTTTCATCAGTTCCAGTGGGCTGACCTTGAGGAGAGCACCTCGTACTCCCTCTGTGTGGAAACAGCACCACGTCTAATGAAAATCCATACTGAAAGGGTATGCAAAGATCAGACTCGATTAATTCTTTCCAGAGGTGCCCCCACAATGTCAACATTGATCTGCTTCTGAGTTGCACAGTTTTCTCTCAGCTGACAACCATATGCCAGTCAGAGCTCTGCTGTGTTGTAAATTGTAACAGATATGGAGATGGGATCATTAAAATACCTAGAGAATACGCAGCAAGTCATTGTTTTGCTGCTTTTGCTGAGAAAATCTCACAGTCACACTGAAAAAGTAAATGTTACAGGCCAATCTGATGGCAAAGAAGTTAATCCTACAATGAAATTGGATGAAATGCCTGAGCATGGGGATCAGCACATGGGTCTCTGTGCTGCCCGTGCTAAAAAGTTGCTGCTTTATGAAGCAGGCTTGTATGGCAATCACTGAAATACATGGGGATTTTATTTCCAACCTTACCTATGGGAAACTATAGCAGCCTGCTCTGTAAGTGCTCGCTCTCAGGGTGCCTACATCTCACACTGCCCTTGGGTGGTACTACATTAGACATGGGTTAGGGCTCAATCACATCTTCTTACCAGAAGAAGGCAAGCTCAGCACCATCTGTCTTCCTTCACATGCAACAGGACCTGGTGGAATCACCCCGGATTTCCATGAGCCTGGAATCACACAACCACTGGCTTTTGGCTCAGACCTGCAGTGTGCAGCTGAGGCATGCACCAGCCACTCAAATCCACTTCTCTTAAACTTGGGTTGAACCTGAGGACATGAGTTTAGCCCCGTCACCACTCAGCCGTTGCTTGTTTGATTGAGTCCAGGGATAACCACTCCTAATGGCCTACGCTAATAGGCAGGAGCCTTTTTTCATTGTAAATATAGACCTTGGAGGCTTTTGCTCTGGGAAAGCCTACTTAGCATCTCCAAGTAATGACGACCTATTTTAAGAATGACCATTATTATTAATAAAATCCACCAGTCAGGACTCTGTCATTTTGCTGTACTTTTTAAGGCCAGCTTCACTGCTGCCCAGAGATCCACCTTGTTTGTTCATCTTTCATACTTTTTGGATTAAACCTAAGTCAAATTGAAACAATTTGTGGAAAACAAACAAACAAACAACACAAACTTCCCAATAAGAGAGTTAGAAGATGGAAAATCAGAGAAGTAGATTATTTTTTTCTTAGGGCCCTAACTCTGAAATGAAAGCTTTGCAAATAACCACCACATGGCAAAGCCAACAGATGCACTGAAGATATATGGAGGCTCCTGCTGTCCTAAAGGTCACAGGCACACATGAAGGATCTCCTTGCCAAGGTAAGTGGAGCCCAAGAAAAATGCATTGAGGATTACTCACCTTTCAAAGGAGCTGCAGACAAATGAGTGCGGCCTTTCAAAGGGGCGGCGTGATTATGACCGCGTGCCTTCCTTCAAATGCCTCTAAAGGCAACAGGAAAAAAAAAAGTCAAATTAAATCATCAATTCAGCAACATCTTTGCTACTCATCAAGCTGGCATTTCTGGAGGAATAGAGGTTGAAAACAATCCAGAAAGAGAGGTCTGCGCAGAACTCGGAGTGCTCCCCACGTGCTAATCTGCTCTCTTCAGTTCTCACGTCTCACCTGTACTGCCCATCTGCGCATTTCCAGCACTGCATTGAATAACGTGTGCACGTTGCTGAGCCCGCTGCTCCGGCACTAATGGCTGTGACTTCCACAAACACGGCGGCCAAGAAGACATCACCCAAGTACCTAACCTCATCTCGAGAGCGGGAGAGGGAGAATTATGAGAACGAGTTTTAAGGAACAGAAAGAGAGAGAGACAGAGAGATTTTACTGCTCAAGGGGAAAAAAAAAAAAAAAAAGAGATTATAATTGAACTGCAGAAAATTCTCCGCATCGCAGGTAATGGTGCCTGGGTTACCTCTCTTTATCTGTGCAATAGAGATTAGCAAACGGGGTCATAAAGGGAAATTAAAGTCAAATAAATTCCGGGCCAGCACTTGGTAAGTACTGATTTCCTACCATTTAGAAAAGGGAACATCAGGGCAAATGGAGTGGTGCAGCATAAGGCAGCAGCCAAGGGAGAGCCACGCTGCCATGAACACCGGCTCCCGCGCCACAGAGTGCCCTGGGGGGTCTGGGAGCTCCCTGCAGAAATGACAAGAAGGTTTGGAGGCTCTTACCCCAAGATTTCCCAACACATTCAAGAGTTTGATTCTCCAAATGTGGTGGGAAAGAAAGACCTCTGGAAATTAGGTTTCTGTAGGTGTCTCATACAGAAAATAAATAAAACACATAGGGAGAAGGCAGAAAACAGCAAACAAAAGACAGCCCAAAGCAGACAATACCACAAATCACTTTGGATCTGTTGAAAGCTCCTTTCTGCTCTTCTTAGAAGTGACTGTTGCCTGTTGTGAATGTTTTTCCTTGGATTTCTTAAGTAATTTTTACTGACCTTCACAAAAGTTTTACAGCATTGCCAGCCGGTAAAATATTCAGGGAGCTTTCTGAAGGGAAGATGATGTCTGTATTGAAGCATCTTCGTTCTTTTCTTGGAGTGCCAAATTAAATCAGAACTCACCTTCCTCCCCCGGGCTGTACGTGGCGAAGAGGACAACCAGGATGGGTTGGGCTGTCAGAGCCTGTGAGCAGGCAAAGAGCTGGACTGCACCCCCAGCCTGCCCACTGCCCACTGTGCTGATGGAGAACACACTGCACATCTCCTTGTCAGGTCCCATTCCTTGCAGTACTGTGGGCAATTGAGCCCGAAGCTGGCCTGGCAGCTGGTAATGCAGGACGGTTTGCAGCAAGCAGCAGCATCCTTATCCCTCGGAACTGGGGTGGTTGTATGCACCAGGGTTATTACATTGTCTTTGGAATGTAAAGAGCCTGCTTCAGTTTCAGTGGGGCAAGAAAATCAGTTTTGCAGGAGAGAACTGGGACAGAGAACTGGAGGATGAGTGAGTGGATGTGGGTAGCAAAGATGGACAGAGATCAGAGGGAGAACTAAGCCCATCTGCGCTCTTCTCCACTCACTCCTTTCAAGGGAATGTGTTCCCAACCATCCATTCCTTCACTCCCTCCCTCCTCCCCCGCCACATATTCTCTTGACTTATTTGATGCTGTTTGAAATCAAGTACTTGGTTTACCCTTCTCAAGCGGAGCTGATCTCTCCCAGCATGACTCTGACTGCAGCGGGAGGCACAGCGGGATGCTGGATATGGAAACCTGGCATTAGTATCACTTTCAGATGACAGCAGATCAGAGAGCTGGACCTGGGAGCGAATTAATATAGGGCTAGGATTCACTCAGAGGGTTTGCTGCTGTCACACTCCTCTCAAGATGTGAGAGAGAATTAATGTGAGGGGCTGAGATTCACTGTGAGTGCTACGGCAGATGCCTGTCATTGCAGGGAGCCTGGTACCAGGGTGAAGGAGTACGGGGAGCGGGTTTGCTTCAGGGCCTGCAGGTGTCCCAGAGGGCAGATGGAGGCCAATTTGCTCCCAGGGCTGTGGGTTAATGGTTTGATCCAAAATCTACCAGTGAGGATGACCGAGGTTGGGTTAACCTCTAACACACAACCAGCTGGCATGAGGTCTTCCTGCTGCTACGTGATCCCAAGGGATTCATACTCTTCGCTCAGGGATGATGCAAATGAGAGTGTCATGGAAAATGCTAACGATGCCCCCGTGTCTCCAGTCAAGCCATCACCCAAGGGACAAGGCACACTTGGAAGCACTGGAACCCATCTGTAAGTGTCCCTGGACAGAGGACAGAGCATTGAACACAATGGGCACCCTAATCACTGACTGTGTGTGGGCAGGGAGGAAGCTTGCTCCTCCGCATGGAAGGAGAACATCTACATCACCTACATCTAGGAAACAGAATTTGGCTCCATGTACAGCAGATACTGGTTGCCCAACAACACAAACCTTTCCATACGTCATCCTTAAAAAGCAGCATTGGATGTTCTGGAATGTTTTATCTCACTCTTTGAATCACAAGGAACAACCTACAGCTTTTGCCCATATGTGGTCATGGACCTCCATCCTGTTTTGTTTCAATGAGGTTGTGAAGGACTTGGGCTGGGAGCAACATGTTGCTCTAAATAATTTCTGGTGGCCACCATGAGCCTGGCTTTATTTGCTGTGGTCCACAGAGCATCTCATAGTGCCCAGTAGCAATGCACCCTGTGGGGACACATGCACCAGCACTGAAAAGTGGTGCAAGAAAGATGAAGAGAAACACTGCAACCGGTTGACCCACATTTTGGGGAGATTGGCGGTTATTTAGAACAAGGCATCCCTGAGCCAGTGGCTCTGTGGGGCAGGAGGCAAAGGGAGGATTTGCTCCCTCTTTTCAAAAGGAGAGAGGTTTGGAGCCTGGAGCATAAACACAACCGAGGATTCTGAAAATAGACAATATCCTTCAAACGCAGCCTAGGGATGAGATCAAATGATCGTACACACCCGATTTCTTGAGAAGAGAAAACAAAACAAAACAATAAAGGGAGGAAGTAGACCCTTGGAAGCAAAATGAAGACAGAACAACGGGAAACTAAGCACTGGAGGAGAAGGCTTCAAATAATTACCCTGTGCCAGCCTCTCGCTGGGAAGCAGCATATGCTGGAGGAGCCCAGGGTGGGGATGCAGGATGCGCGGGCAGGAGGAGGGCGAGGAGAGGAGGCTTCAAAGCAGCTTGTGCCACGCCAAGCTCGGAGCCGCTCCAGCTCCAGGGAGGTCAGCGAAGCGATGCCAGGGATGAAAATATCCGCCTGCTTAAAACAAATCCCTTCCTTCCATTGCGGAGAGCACCTGGTAATAAGCAGCAGGAGAGGGACTAATGTTGTAGCAGGTATTTGGGTCACGGGCTGTCACTCAGTATGGGCGAGCAGTGCGGGTGCACGTCACTCAGGGCTCCTGCTCAGAGCAGCGTGGAGCCCCTTGGGGAACTTGGAAATGGCATTTAAGTGTTGGAGATCAGAGGTCTGGCTCAGTGCATGCAGCACAGGGCACAGGGGGGTCAGCCACTTGGGTTAGGGATCAACAGCATTGCACTGAGGCTGTAATTTCCCAGCATCGTTGACGAGAAGTTAGGAGACAGTGAATGGTGAGAGAGCTGCAAAGAGTTGAGACAGAAGTGCTGCCTGGCACTGCACGTGGTTTGGGAAGCAAGGCTGAAGCAGGCCAGGGTTCTAGTGGTGGCCAGGTTTGTGTTGCTGTTTGCATGCTATTGTGCCTTTGTTTCTGACACATCTGTACCTTTTACTTTTAATGTTTAATTTAAAAGCGATTTTAAATGATGCTTTTAAATGGAAGCGTCTCACTCTTGCCCCATAAAGATAATTAAATATCTCATCATAGAATCATAGAACCACAGAATCATTGAATCACTGAATCATAGAATAGCTTGGGTTGGAAGGGACCTCAAAGCTCATCCAGTTCCAATCCCCCAGTCACAGGCAGGTACCAACCACTAGAACAGGCATGAGAACCATTGGCCCAGGGCCCCATCCAAGCTGGCCTTGAGCACCTCCAAGGATGGGGCATCCACAACTCTCTTTATAGAGAAGAAGAATGTCCATCTCTGTCTTGACAATGTCCCACATGCATTTCACTTCCCTTTGAGGGTGCCATGTATAGGAAGCACCTGTTTGCAGCTCTGTGGCTCAATTCATGCCAAGCTATGGGGTCACCCCTGTCTGGATGTGCCCACGTGAGGCAGGGCTTTGCTTAGGAGCTGCCCTCAGCCCAATGGTTTCCCCCATTCACCTCTATATGAAGAGACTGCACAGGAAAGGGATTTACCTGTAAATCTGTAGGACAGCAGTTTCCAGTTTGGAGTCTGAATCCCTGGAGGCCTCTGTTATTTTGCTAACTGCTGTGACAGCGCTGACATCTGCTGTGTGGGGTCTATGCCTCTCCTGGGAAAAAATGCAGGGAGTCAACGCACTGCAAGATGTGAAACCCACTGCTATAGGCAGGCATGGTGCCTTCACCATTTACACAATAAAAATACAATTAAACTGCATGAGCACAAATGCACCTTAAGCAATCGTGTTTGCTAACTCAACCCAATCATGCCTAGCCCATCCACATGTGTTTATCTGCCCTGGCTGTTGTGGCAGCTCTTAGAAGCATAGAAAGCAGCAAGCCCCACCAGAGGGCTTGCAAACTGCCCAGAGAAATGCTCTGTTAGCAGAAAAAAACATCTCCCCAGGCTCGTCAGTGATACACACGGTAACTCGTTAAGGCTGGATGTTCTGTAAAGTTCTCTGAAGTGGCAAATGCTTGAGCACGCACCTCTTCTCCGCCTCCCCCTGCTCCGATTCATCCTCTGTGCCCACAAAATGAGAAAAATGTCATTCCTCCAGAAGGCTCCTCAGCAATTCTGTTATCGATCCCCCAGCAGTTTCATTTCAATATCGACCAGCTCCATGATGATAATTGATGAGAGATGCAAGTGATGGAAGTATGAAGACAGAATGCTGAGCAGGTCCTCCAGCACCAGTGGTGGGCACCCCCTCTCTGTGCCTCATCCCCATCTCCTTTGATATTTCAGAAGGGAAAAGAGAAAAATATTTATTATGTTGTAGGGTTTTTTGGTTGTGTTTTTATTATTATTTTTAAGAACGTCATGCTAGATCTTGCAAGATTCCAGCTTGTGTGAATGGTCCAAGTCAATGAGCATGTTTGAATGGATGAGTTGAGAACTCTGTCTATGAGGGAGAAGAAAGAAAAAGGTGAGACTAAAGGTGAAACATTAAATTCACCAGCTCAGAAAGCAACAGGCTGGAGGAAGCATCGGTGTCCAGAAGAAATAAGCAGCCCTGGAATATCACCTTCATTAAGTGCTCCAACAAACAGGGATTGCTGCAGCACAGTCCATGCTCCCATGCTCATCCAAAACATACCCCATCAAGGGAGCTGGGGGCTTGTATCCCTGATGCTGTAACTCCCTCAGTGATGGACTCCTAATATCACCATGCTAAGACAGCCTAAGAGATGCAGCCTTGCCCCATGGTGCGTGCCCCATGAGCTGAGAGCTACAGCAGTCACAGGGCAAAACACAGACGTACAAATGCAGACCAAGTCACGGAGGTCACTGGATGCATCAGGTTTCTCATGCCTGCTCTGCTGTGCAATTAAGACCATAAATAAGGAAGAACATCCATATCTAAAATGGCAAAGGAGGGAAAATAAGAGATCAAAGAAAACCTAATTATCTTGTCAGGGAGAGCAGTGAGATGCTTTACATCTCCTGGTGGTACAGATGGGCCATGGGTGGAAAGCTGTCAGCCTGTAGCCCCGGAGTGGCGGCAGTGCAGTGTGGTGATGTCTCTCTTTGTCCTCCTGGGGGAGGGCTTCAGAATGAAAGCTGGGCTGCACTGAACGCTCACGGATGTCATAACAAGATGGTGATGTACTCCTCCTCACACGGCCCCGGATCTCCTGCCTCTGTCTGTGTTGTGCACATCGCAGAGCTCTGGAGCTCAACAAGCTCAGCTCTAACCCAGCAAAACCAACCCGGCCCCTCAGAGACGCAAAACAGATGTCAACAGGTTAGAGAGCAGCCAGCCAGCCACCAGCCCCAGGTGTTCCCAGGGATGTTCCTGCAGCCAGAGGTGGGATGGGAGCAGGGTTCTTCGATTAATTCACCTCATTTCACGTGCTATCACAATTACTCACAATTTTTACCACCCAGGAAGCTTCTCTTCTAACAACCTCCTCCTCTCTTCTCTTGCTCCCTGTAGACCAGGTGTCCCATTTCACCTTGATTTCTTCCTGGTGTTGTTGTTCATGCAGGGGAAAACAGCTCGCTTGGTAGCATTTCACACTCGGTTACCAGCAGCGAGGATGACATTTGCAGGAGCCCCCAGACAGTGCTGGTACCAGCAGTGGTACAGGCTCCCTTCCGTAGCCCACGTGCAGGGCTTAGTCCCTGGTGGGTGGAGCAAGAATTTCCAGGAAGGTTTCTGCAAGGAGTGGTTCTCTGCTGGACTCTGCTGCTGCAAGGAAGGTGCTGCCTGAGATGCAGGTAAAGGTGTTTTTTCCTGGAGATCCTGAAGACGAGGGATATCAGATACCACGCTCTGCACTTACTTCATATGTGAAATGGGATGTCTTGAGTGTACACCCAGAAAACAAACCAGTAGGTTTTTCCTATTGCTATGCCCAAAAAAGCCATCTCTGGTTGAAGAGGTTACGTATAAAACGTATTTCTTTAACGCTGCCCCACACAGCTAAGTGCTATGCAGCTGAATTTACACAGATCTCCATCTTTCCCACCCCCAGTTACCAGCTTGGTTCAGAAAGCAGAAGTGTATTATGCCAGATTTCACCAACCCCTGGATCCAGCTCCAGCTCTGCCTGAGAACATCTCCCCTCCCCTCCCACCCACCACCTCTCAGTCTTTTCAGGAATGAATGCAGGTTTAGGCCATGCCCATGCTGGGCCATGTCTTCGAGGTGGACCTTAGGCTTGAAGGATCTCAGAACCCAACTCTCAACATGGATACCCCTCAAAGCCAAAAGTCACTCTGGGAGTGGAGTAACAAGCAAATAGCAAGGCTTCATTTCGTTGGTTTTACACAAATGTGTAGGTTGAGCTCCTAGTGGCTGCACTCAGAAATTGCTCTGAAACGACCCGCAAATAGGAGCAAGGTAATTGCAATGTATATTCTAATAACTGCAGCTATAATAACACCCCCTCCTGCCCACTTTCCTCTTTAGGGGTGATCTGCCAAAATGAGAAACAAAATTACTGTGTCTGTTCAGCAAATTCTTACTGACAAAATCTTTAAGAGTTGACAAGAGTAATATACTGAAAATTAGTTTAGAAGTGTTTCAAGTTTCAAAAAATCAATCAAAATCAAATTAAGTTCTGAAGACGCTGTCTGTAGAGTTTAGGGAAAATAGAGATCAGCTGCAGCAACACGGGATCGTGGGCTCAACTTCTGAGCAGGAGAGTTACGTCTGCTGTGCCACCGCCTCTGGCTCAGGGCAGGCGCTGCCGTTGGTGCTCCTGCTCATGTGGGGAACAAGAAGAAGAAACCCAGTCAGAGCAATCTGCATTGGGGTCCTCAGCATGGCACTTCCCCATCCTAAGGCTATGCTTTAATCAGGGGGTCATCAATTAGGGGTTAGAGACAGAAAGAATCATAGAATTGTTAAGGCTGGAAAAGTCCTCTCAGATCCCCAAGTCCAACCCCAACCCATCCCACCGTGCCCACTGACCACATCCCTCAGTGCCACATCCCCATGGTTCTTGGACACCTCCAGGGACGGTGACCCCACCACTCCCTGGGCAGCCTGTGCCAATACATTACCACTCTTTCTGAGAAGATATTTTTCCTAATGCCCAACCTGAACCTCCCCTGGCACAACTCATCCTATCGCTGTTACTGGGAGCAGAGGCCAACCCCCAGCTCACCACAACCTCCTTTCAGGTGTAGAGAGCAATGAAGTCCCCCCTGAGCCTCCTCTTCTCCAGACTGACCCATCCCAGCTCCCTCAGTTGCTCCCCATAACACCGTGCTCCAGATCCTTCACAGGCTGCTTCCTTCTTGGCTGTGAGATCTCAGATATCCCAGTCTTATCCCGATGGCCCCGATGTCACCCAAGCAGCCTGGGTGAGAACATGAGAAAAACTGCTCGAGAGTTCGCGCTGCTTCTGAGTGATCTTGGGGCGAGCAGAGCACACGGCTTGCTCAGACATTCTGTCCTTTTTGCCCTTCATCCATATGGCACTCTGACCCCTTCCTGGCCCTGTCGATCCAAGAGCTACTGACCTACAAATCCTCAGCCATCTGCTTTGCAGTTCAGGCTCAGCCCAGCTATTCCGCCTTGCTGTTTCAGCACTCTCTCCGTGTGCATGGGGTTGCTTTAGGTTTCCAATTATGTCTTTCTTAATTATATTCCTCCTTGGGGTCCTGGAGGCCCTGGAAATTTTCCCCCACTCTGTCTTTTCCCAAAGCTGTGAGTCAACAGTTCAATTATAGTCTCTTTATACAGGCATGAGAATTTGTTTCTTGGGCAAAGTTCCTTGATAAGATGATATGCTACATAAATGTCTCTAGCAAAACACATTTCACAGTGAATTTATCTCTGCACAACTTCCCTGCCTTATAGCACCTTATCATTCCAAGACGTCTCAAGGCACTTTCCAAAAGGTGTGCAATAATAATACTTCACAGTTATACACAGCCTTTCATGGGAATATCTCAGAGTGCTGTATGGAAAGAAGCACTCAGCTCCATCAAACAGCCGGGACTGCTGAGGCAAGGGAGGAGGGAGTCAACTGCCAGGTGAACTGGGAAAATGCAGGGCTTGTGATGGAGCCCAGGACCCACAGAAACCCCCTTTCCTGGAGGGTCTTCCCTCAATCTTGGAACATAAATGTACTTTTGACCCTATTTCTCCTCCTGAGATTCTGTCTCCAGCTCTTGTGCTCCAGCTGGGTATCAGTCCACCTTCCTCCACCCGCCTGCTGGAAGTTCTTCCTCTCTGGTGCTTTGCTCTGTTTGTTTGAGATTAAGCTACAATTAAAAACACTACATGAAAGTCAGCCATTGTCTCTGTCCTGGGGACATCATGCAGCTGGATTCTTGGTGGGCTGCTGGGTTTGGTGGCAAGCAACCATGCTTGAGCCTGCTGCCTTCCACCACTCAGCCCACTATGGCTATAGACACAAATGGAGCAATGTGTATTCTGACCCCACAAGAAACATCTCCTATTTCTGAAGTCAGGGGCAGGAGTGGTATCAGAGCTTTCTTTTCTTCAGAAAAGCACCTACTGCAGTGCCCATGGGGTGCTGGCACTGCTGGTGCTCTCCTCCATTGCTGTGAGCAATTGGCTAAGCACCTTTTGCTGTGGTTCCTTGCCTGGCTGGATGACAAGCAGAAGAGCCATGAATAACGATGAGTATTTGCCTCCTCAGAGGTGAACTTCCAGCCAAATAATCATTTTTCTTCCAATATGTGAAGGGCGTCAGGCCAAGAGCAATGCACTGGGGTCCTGGTTATTTTTAAGGGTATGTGATGACTGCTCATGAAGCTCCCAAAAAACACACTTTGAAGGCACAGCATCCTGGATGCATAATCCCTATTTCATCCAGCTCCAGCTCCTGGCATTGACCATTCCCCTCCCAGCCCCAGTGCTGATCTGCCATGTACCCATCAGCCCGGTGCCCTTGGCTCCAGCTCTGCTTGTCACCTTCCTCCCCGTTTTATCATGTTCAGCAACCCCTCCTCTCCTTTCTCCCTCCCAGCTCAGCTTATATCATCAAAAAATCACTTTGGCACCTTCACTGTCAGCAAGCGGCTGTTTATCTGCTATATCATTGGAAAGATCTCTAAAGCCAGGCTTGGAAAACAGCCCTTCGTTTTTTTATTTTTTTTTTATTTTTTTTTTTGATGCAAGATCATCTGAGAGGAGGATGAGAAGCAAAAAGAATATGTTTTCCTTGTACAGATCAATATGACTTTTGCCTTCCTGCCTTCCTGCTGCCTTTGCTCACTTTCTTTTCCCCCTACTTGCACTTTTGCATTTCCAGCCTTCCTGAAATGTGGCCTTCCTGGTCCTGGGTGCATCAGTGCACATTCCTGCCTGGCTGGAGTGAGCCCCAGGGACAGACAATTCACCAAAGAGATTTCAGACCCTTTTCATCTCTTCTTCACCCCGCTCTTTGGCAGCACCATAGAGAACTCCGCTTCCAGTCGTTGAGAGCCACTAAGTCAATTTTCCATCTCTTCTCTTTTCCCTTTTTGGGGCAGAAACAATCGTGTCCTTCTCTCGTGCACCCTTCACCTCCGCCGGTGGCAGATTTACTCCTGCCCAGTTTCCTGGCAGCTGCTGCAGCTGCAGCACTGAATGGGACCGCACTGTGCTGCTCGCCTGGGGTTCACAGGAAAGCAGCAGTTGTTGGGGTCCTATGGTGCAGCTCTGAAGACCCACGGTCAAGCCAAGATGGGCAGACTCATTCCTGAGCCTTATTGTCTCCAGGTGAGCTTGGTAATAAACTAATGTTATCACGTTATACTCAGGGAAACTGAGGCATCGCTTGGTGGAAGCACTGTGATGGCACAGGGAGGGAGCAGGATGCTCGGGGCACCCAGTTCCCCCAGCTGAACCATTAGGGATGCTTTTACTAAAGGAGAGGCTGAGAAACGGTGGGCAGACTACCCTCCAACCTTCAGCCTGCCACCGGGCACCAGTGCCAAGCTCATTTTCAAAGAAAAAAGACAGAGCCCTTTCTCTGATCAAAACCCAGCAGCAAGCCCCATCCTGTTAATCATACCCAGAGACAGGGAAGCACTTCTCAGATGGAGATAGGAGGGGGAGACAGGTTGTTACTGTAATAGCAGTAAAGACGCCCACCACTGTGCTAAATGATATATTTATATGCACGTCTGTAATGAGAGACTGTTCTTGTTCCCAAAGCACCGACAGCCTGAAGGAGAAAGGAAAGCGCTTTCTCCAAGGTCACCGAGCAGCAGTGACTGTGTCCTGGTTTCAGAAAGTGCAGGGATGGGTTTACCCACAGCCGCTCTCCCTTCAGATACAACGTGTTGCCAGGCAGCTCCGAGCGCCTTGGTCAGCCAAGCCAGGCTCTGAGGGCTGACACATCCACACAAACACGTGGGGAGTGGGACAGGGAGTGGGACCTTGTCCTGCAAGAGGGGAGCTGCCAAAGCGCCTTGCTTCGAAATGAAACCAGGAGTGAACAGGATCCCGAGAGCTGAAAGGCGGTTTGAAACTACACCTGAAAAAAAATAAAAATACATAATACAAAAAAAAAACACAGAGCTGCTGTGTTCTGTCCACGTCCAGCCAAGCACCAGGTGCTGTCAGAGATTAGACGCCTTAGCAGATAAAAGCAGGTAATAGGGCCCTACCAGATAAGGACAATAGGAGGAGAATAAAAAGGAGGGGAAAAAAATCCAGAGGTGAAAAAGAGGTGGAAGGACAGACAACAGCACGGATAGCAGCAGATCAGAGACAGGACAGATCCACCCAGGGGAAAGCAGGGCTCTGGAGCCAGGAGGGGAGCACGGGGACTTGGAATCTGCAGGGAAGTGCCCTGGGCACTGGGGGCTGTGCCTCTGTGCCCCTCATGGCATCCCCAGCAAATCCGGGGTTGCTGCTGTCCTGATAAATAGCATGAGCTGTGTCACTGCTTCTGAGGGGTCACCTGGGCAGTGCCCCAGCACTGTAGCCAGGCTGGAGCTGCTGTGCACAACAGCTGCTGAGAGCATCAAGAGAGACATGCCTGGGCTGAAGCTGTTTGGCTGGGAGATATCCATCTTGCCACTGAGACACAGCCATCACTGAAAGGTATTATTCTGCACTGAATGCAGCAAAGGATCATCACAAACAACTCTGGCCCTGCAAGTCAAGTGTGATCTGAACGACTCCCCTCCAACTCCCCTTCTGCTCCCACATTCCTCTTCTCCTCCCTGTGCCCCATGGGAAAGGACAAGGATGCTCAGCCACTCCGCAGGGAGCACCACGCTGTTTGCAGCATCCGAGTGCACTGCATCACTGCCGGACTCCTGCCCAGGGACCCCAGTATGAATGGGAAGGAAGGAAGGGCAATCATGCAGCAACACTCTCCCTCTCCTCTCACCACCAAAACTTCCCCAGAGTGAACCAGGACCTCTGAACCCCTTTCAGGCTCAGAGTCTGTTACACAAGGGCTCTCAGCCTGCTCGCTGCAGAGGATGCTCCTGCACAGGTAGCTCATTTCAGTGCCATTAATTACAGCTTGTGAGAGGAAGGGTCATGTTCAGGTCGGCCGTTTTTCTCCTTGTGTCATGACCCAGCCACCTACCTGGGATGCAGAGGCGCATCCTGCGTGCTGGGTGCCAGATCCCAGGCTTCAGGCAGGGACCTGAGTGGTCCCACAGGAAGGGCTCAACTCCTCAATGAATGCACCTCACAGTTCTTTCTGCAACAGGCTCCTTGGAAGCCCCACTGAAGGATTCAGTGGGTTAAACTATTCACGGCTGCCTTGCGCTCTCTCCCTGAAAGAGAAATACATGCTGCTTTCTGTGATCTATCTTCTGTTTGAGGAGCCTGGTGATTCCCAAATCTGCTATTCTTCCTCATAAATGTGGTATCCTCCTCACTTAGTAGCCTCCTTGTTGACAGCTTAATACAAGGGGGCTCTGAAGCAGATACCGAATACCTGGAAAGGTCTTGGAAACCTGGAGTCCTGCAGCAAGCTGGACTGCATCAGTGGAGAAAACTGCATTCAGAGGGAGCTTACAACCCAGCCCTGGTCATTTGTGGCCAATAAATCTTCTTTTGATGTTTTAAAGGAGCTGACACTGATGTCTGTGCCCCAGTAAACTTTCTTTCCTCCCTTTCTGGCTCACATGCATCTCTCTGGCTGGGAAGGACGGAGACCAGCAGCACGTGCAGCATTTGACAGGAGACTCGGACTTTGATTCACAGCTCCACTTCCCTAAACTTTTCTGGTGGAAAACGGGGCTGTTTTGCATAAGGCAGGCATATGTTGCAGCTTTGGCACGAGGAAAGCCAGTTGGCTTTTCCTTGCCAGACTTTTCCCACCCTCCTCTGATACCATCTGCCTCTGCGAAACGCTGAAATTCCCATCTGTCAATTTTACTGTAAACACACAATTACCCGGGCTGCCGGGAAGGAGTGTGGCTCAACCAGACCCTGGCCATCGTGGAACGGGCTGAGCTGGGACATGAGGACCTCTGGCTGTGGACCCTGGCCATGGACAGCACGCAGCCCATCGCAGCCAAGTTCTGATGTTTCCACTTTCCTTCTTATGGCCATTGTCCCACCAGGAGGAGAGACCACCTCAGCCACCCTGCACAAAACCTCAGCCCTGCAAATCTCCCTGGGGCAGAATCCACACCAGAACATTGTCAGCACTAGCAAAAAAGCCTTCCCGTGCCTGTTCACACCAGCAGTGTATTTGCTGTCAAGCTGATCCCCTGCGTGCAGCTTTCATCGCACCAATGCCCAGATCCTGCGAGTTTGAATTATCCCCTCCAGGGTCTGTGAAGCTGAAAGAGAGCGTGAGCCCAGCAGGATGAATGCAAGGGCTGCAGGGAGCTGTGGGTTGGGGGCTGGCTTTGGGGCTGGAAGGGAGCTCTGTGTTGTTAGATGGGCTCTCAGTCCCTGTGCGGTGCCTCCAGCCCAGGAGCCGGCTCCACCACCTGTTTCATTTAGATGAATGAGGAGGGAGAGGGCTGTGGGGCGGCGGAGGAGCTGGCAGATGGCATGTGTTCCCAGAGATAACATGGGGCTAGTTCAGAGGTCACTAATTGGGTTCCTGTTTGCCTTTCATATTCAATGTGAATCAAAATGAGAACATGCTGTTCAGTGCGTGGTGGGCTCCCTCCCCAAGGATGCTCCCTGCATCCTGCGCCCTGCCCACCCTCCCCCAGAAGTCCTGTGTGTGCTGTTCATTGACAAACCAAAGTGAAAGGGAGAGGAAGAAAATAGCCAGGAGGAGCGTAAAGAGGCAATTAACACATTTCTCCGCCAGGGCAGGCCCTCGGGCCTGCAACCAGCCCTTCTGCACATCATAGAATCATAGAATCGTAGAATCATTAAGGTTGGAAAAGACCACTAGAGATCATCAAGTCCAACCATCGACCTGTCAGCACCATGCCCGAAAAACCATGTCCCTCTTCATGGTGTTGGTCCGTGCAGCCAGCACAGGAGTGCCACACCACGTGCAGGTGATGTGGCAGCAGGGCCTCCTTGCAGCACAGGGCGCAGTGTGTGTAGTTGGCCAACTCAACGGGAGACCATAGGCTTCCTCTCCATGTCCCACATGCGGAGCCACACATCTCTGGGTCCCCTTCCTACCACAGCCTGCAACAGACTGAGAATCATCTAGGCTGGAGAAGACCCTCAAGATCATCACCTCTAAAACTTTCAGCATCTAAGGTTGATGGTAGAGCTGCGCAGGGGAGTCCAACCACAACACTCTCAAGCAAAGTGCATGACCCTGTTATTACAAGTGCCCATCCCCAGCCTTAATTTCTGGTGCAGAGATACCTCTAACAGCCTGATTTGAGGAAAACCTCAAAATTTTGGAGGTAGCAGCACACTGTTAAGTCTCAAGAGGAGTTTCAACCTTGAGGTAGGGAGAATGGCTCCCACTCACAGAGGTTCCCAAAGTACTGGTACCTGGTACCCCAGAAGGAAGAACACAGCTTCTCTGGGGAAGTTCTCGAGTTCTGCAGCCTCCGCAGCCCCTGGGGTGCGTTCTGCGGTGAGATGAGATCTCACAGGGAGAAACTCAGGAACAGAATGCAGGAAGTGTGCACACAGGCTCCGAGCGTGGAAGAGGACAGAAGTCGACTGAGAAAAACAGAAAGCGCTTTGGAAAGGAAAAGAAAATCGAAAAAAAAAAACCCAACCAACCTCCTTTTCAAAGCTTTTTGCAAATATTGCTTTTTCTCCCATCCCTCATTTTCCAACAAGCTGCAATCAGCATTCAATATTGTCACTCAGCACCCGATTTCACAGGGGCTAGGTATCCACAGCGCGCTGTGAGAAATACATAAATACATCTGGCCACGTAGCACTGGGGCTTAGCTGAGAGCTGAGCTCCTCTGAAAATCCGGTCAATCACGGTGACATTGATTTCAGGACAATTACTCCTGATTTACACTGGTGTAAATGAATGGAGTGGCATTAAAGTGCTGACTGGGGAGTCCACGCACAGGCAGAGCTCATCAGGAAGCCGAGTTCCCGTTCTGTGAAAGATGGAGATTAGCTTCCCCATCCAAATCAGGACCAAAATGGTCTATTTTTCTTAAAATGGAACTAAAAATGGGTGAAAAAAAGGCACTCGGGTTCAATAAAAACTTTGTTTTTGAATGCGTAACATTTATCAGTTTGACACTTTGAAATGTTATTCATATCTCATAAACACGGCTAAGCCAACTTCCCCAGTGTCATAATGAAGCAACTGGCTTCAAGTTTTCTTTTTGCCCAACTAAAACCTAATTGGGTTTGGGGAGGACACTGCGTGTCGCTGACCCCCACCCCATTCACCTCCTGCATCTCCACTCTACTGTGCAGTGCCTGTAGCAGCACATGGAGGGATGGAGAGATGGGGAGAGGAAAGGAGAAATGTCAGGAACCTTGAAAAGCAAGAAGAGGAGGGGAAGAAGCTAAAGCTCTTCGAGGTTCCCTACTCTGGATTTTAAAATACTTTTTACCTGGATGTATGCCCTGGACATAAATCACTGTTGCTCAGGATGAATGCAAGCCCGTAAGTGCCACACACGCTAATGACAACATCCATCAAACACTGAGCTGCTCCATATTGTGGCGGTCTCCGGGATGCCCATGGACATATGGACCCAACGCGCTCCAGCAGCCCCATCCCAGCCCTGCTGGGGCAGGGGCAGCCCTCTGGTGCTCCTGGAAAAACACACAGTGCACAGAGTAACCCCGCTCAGAGGAGCATCTTGCTGCACTTTCCCCTTCTCCTGAGAACATTTTACTTTGGATTCCCAAAATCATGCAATCACTATGGTTGGAAAAGACCACTAAGATCGTCTAGTCCCACCACCAATCCATCACTAAACCATAAAATACAGGTCTCGACCCCACAGGAAAAAAATGCAACCCTCCATCAGAAGTCACCGCAGCAATGAGATGCATCCTATGAAGCAACCAAGTTCCCGAGCCTCTCCCAGGCAGTGGCTTGCTGCTAATCCTGCTCTCTTGCAAAGTGCAATGCATTAGTTTAATTGGCAAGGAGAGCAGGGCAGAATGCTGGGAAGGGTTTGGGCCAGCAGGAGCTGCTCCATGGCGTCACAGCAGCTCGGGTGATGGATGGAGACTGCACCGTGCATTTACCCCTCTGGTCCCCGAGTGCTTCCCTTGGGAGAGGGCATTGAGCAAAACAAAGTTTTCATAATTCTAATTCTGAGGGGGACACTCAGAGCTTTGTAGATCCAATTCAGGGCAAAATCCCAACCCCAGAAGGAAGGATTTAAAGCCAGAAGGGAAGAAAGCGACCTGAAGGGGGGTTCCTGCATGTGAAATGCGTTCAGTGCAGGGGAGCACTAAGTCCGTGTGTCCAACGTTTCATAGCACAGCCTGAACCATCACACAGGCTGCTCTATAATTACATTTATCAAGAAACGTATTTAAAATGAGATCTTTCCTGCAGACGTGTTTCAAGTTCAAGAGTACATGTTCTCAAGGTGAATAGTCAGGAGCTGGAGGACCAGGAACCTTGCAGGATGCGGAGCGAGGCATCGCTGCGTGCTTCCCAGCAGGAATCTAAAGCTGGGTCTGTCTCACACCCCCGGCTGAGCTGATTTCTTGCCAGACCAAACTCTTTCCCTCTAAAAAAAAAATCTGAAAGAACACATCCTTATGTCAGCACTGAATAAAAAAAAATTAAGAAATCCAGAGCAGGGTAACCTTCTCATTTCCCGGCTTTGAGCTTTAAGAACAAGGTAAGCAAAGCAATTTCCTCCATCTCCTAATTTAGCTAAGTAAGCTGCAAAACTTGGGTTCGATTTGAAAACAGAAGGTACAGCTACAGCCACAAATGAAACAGTTTTCATTAGGAAAAAAAAAAAAAAAGGAAATAAATGTACTACTCAGATAATGAGAGGTTAGAGATTTTGTTTGCTTGCTCGCTTGTTTCCTTAAAACCTATCAGAAAGTTAATTTTGTGTTTGAGCTAAAGCAATTGTTTATGAAGATGTTGATTATAGTCATCTCGCTGCTCTCCCATGGGCACTGCGGGAGGAATATCAGCGCAGACTGAAGGGGGACGTGGCATTACCCAAGTGAAAATCAGCATTAGTTTTGGACTGAGTTCTGAATTGCTCAAAATATTCATGAGCAGGAACATTCGCTCAAATGGAAATAAATAAAAGTTTATTGAAATATGAAACTGCAAATAGAAACGGCTGTTTTAGGCCCTTCTCAGCAATTATGCGGGAGACATTCATTTCCTAGCTTTTATATGCAACTAAAAAGATGCTTTAAAGTAATTTTATAATTTATTTACTCAGGGAAAGCCCAGCTCAGCAGCAGCATCTGCTTTGTTTTAACTCTTCTCTCTAAACCTCAGTGCAGAATGCATTGCCCCCCAGTGCTTGCTCTTTATCCAGGTTCTAGCTATGACCCAGAAGAAAGGCTCCTGAGGTCACCGTGGTGGCCAAAATCAGCACAACACCCCTTTGCCAAGGCTACTTCATGTTGCATGGTTGGTATTGTTGTCAGACTTAGGAATATATCAGAAAGGAATGGTGCTGGAGAGAGGAGCATGAGCAAACAGAAGCTGAAGGCTGGTCCAGAATGATGACGCTCGTTGCTGGTAGAGCTTCCTTTGGACATCTCCCAGCCAAGGGCTGTAACAGCCTGGGGAGCAGACACCAAAATTCAGTTTTCAGAGCAGCCAGCGGGAAACACTGGTCCTCTTCTCTTGCACGAATGCCCGGGCCATGCTGTAGTTTGAAGGCAAAGATCTGGCTTTCAGAAAAGGAGTCAGAGTGATACATGTCATATTCATCAGAGCTGCTGCTCAGGGAGGGGTTAGAGACGTAAGAGTGCAACAGAAGTGTTCCTCAGGTCTGAGCCCAGCTGCACCACACAGATAGGTTTTAAAATATACACAGTGCCTACCCTGTGCCTTCATCTTGTCAGACTGAGCCAAGCCAAGCTGAGTTCTCAAGACACTTAATTTCATCATTCCCTTATTTCATGGGTGAATTTCATGTGTAGAAAGGCAAAGAATTAATGGTATGAGTGTGCTCTGCAGGTATAGGACTGAATGAGATCAGGATGGAAGACACCTTCTTCCTTGAAAAAATTCAAGTTATTTTTTAAATTCATTTAAGGGGGAAAAAACCTTCATTCCTTCATCCTGAAAGGTCAAATATTTTATTAAAAAGTCGGGAAAATAATTTCTTGGATGAAGAAAGCTGTTACGTTCTACTTTAAGAAAAGTTTAACAACTTCTCAGCCACACCATTCTCCTCTCAGGAGAATGTTCAGGACGAGACCGCCAGAAGCTAGAAATGAATTGTGATGAGCAGCAAACATTGCCTTTCCTCCTTGAGTGGCAGGAGCTGGGTGGTTGGCTCGGGGCAGAGTAGAGAGCTCCGTAACACCCATGTGCCCTTCTGGCCACCAAAGCACCCACATCTCCCACATCTCCCATCCCCTCCTGCCCCACTGGATGGAGCTGGCACCAACCTGAGCACCCATCATTCCTTTCTTCACTCTCAAATCTCTTTACATCAAAAAGGAGAAACCTGAGCTCTGAGGTTTCCTTTTCTACCTTCACAGGTGTTCTGCATGACTTGGTTTGTGTCTGTCAGCCTGACCACGGTCCTCTCTCCCCATCTATAGAATCACAGAATCATAGACTAGAACTGCAGAATAATTTAAGTTGGAAAAGACCTCTGAGGTCACGAAGTCCAACCCCAACCCATCCCACCATGCCCACTGACCACATCCCTCAGTGCCACATCTCCATGGTTCTGCAACACCTCCAAGGACGGTGACTCCACCTCCTCCCTGTGCAGCCTGTGCTGATACATCACTACTCTTTCTGAGAAGAAATATTTCCTGATATCCAACCTGAACCTCCTCTGGCACAACTTAAAGCCATTACCTCTCATCCTATCCAGACGTTCTCCTTCCAACATTCACCACCCCCAGGCCCCACAGACTGCATCCACCTGGGTGGGATGTCTTCTTCTCCTTGCAGCCACCCTGTCCTTCTCCCAGCTGCCATGTGCTTTCACATTTATTCCATTCTGAGCTGCTCGTTCTCTTATGTCACATTCATAGGGAACTGCTTCACTGGGATTTTCTCCCTGGAGGTGTCCAAGGCCAGGCTGGATGGGGCCCTGGGCAACGTGATCTTGAGCCTGATTTAGTGGCTAGCAATCCTGCCCGTGGTCAGGGGACTGGAACTGGATAATCTTTGAAGTCCTTTCCAACTGAAGCCATTCTATGGTTCTGTGATTCCATGATTTTCAGTGGGACTGCCTGGGAGGAGCAGGGGGAGAAGCAAACACTACAGGGACGGCAGTGCCGGCGTGTGTCAGCTTGCATTTGTTCCATGGAGAACTGAGGAAGAGAGGAACACAGAGGATGGAAAAATATATCAGTGGAAGAAAAATAAGCAGATAATAAAAAATAAGTGGGCATGAGTGAGGGAGTGGTGGAACATGCGAACAGCATGGGTCCTAATCTCGTTACGCCTTTGGTTCGAGAGGCTGATATACCCCTGAGGACAGGTTGACATTTTGATGCTCCTAGTTAGGGAAAACATGAACTGGGGGAAGCTGCATTAACAAGCAAATAAATTTATGGTCGGCTGGCACCAAAATGAATCTCGCTGTTTGTCGGTGGCGTTTTCTCAGTGATGAATGAGGAGGGCAAGCTGCCGGCAGAGCATCCCTGCTGCCCCTCGGAGCCAGCGCTCGGCACTGGGGGAAGGTCATGGGATTCCCAGCGCTGGAGAAAGGGAATGGATAAACCACTCCAGCTGGGTGCCCAGCCTAGGGGCTGGGTGTTCTGCACCTACAGAGGGCTGATGCTGGGGGGTCCTTTGGGACAGCCCCCTGGTCTCATCCAGCCTCTGCTTTTGGGGTTTGAAGCCCCACAGAGGGCTGGGGAGGGGTTGGGTGCTCGGGGGTCCCTCAGGGAGAGGCTTCCTGCAGTGGGGATGGAGCCCAGCGCTGGAAGGCACAGCTGCGTCCTTAAATCCTCGTCTTTCTGCTGTCTGGTGAAAAATAAAACTTCACAGAGTCTTGCATCTTTACACAGCGGATAGGGAAAAAAACACAGAAAGCCGTGAAACATGGACTTTCTCCACTCCCCCTCCAGCAAAGGAAACCTTTTGCTCTGAAAGCTCCCTCCAAGGCACCGTGTGCACAACAGGGGTGTCAATCACAGGGCTTTGTCTCGCGCTTTCAGGATCCAGATCAAAACTCACCGAAGACAAAACTCTTCTCACTGACATCCGTGTGTTCCTCATTGCACTTTTATATTCCATTTAAGGATATGATTGAATTAAACCTTCCAACCCCTCCACATGGGAGAAGGGGAGGAACGGTGCGTACTGAACTGCCTCCCGCACACTTTGGGGACAGCCCAGCAGCAATTTAGCACCATCCATTAGTGCAGGGAATGCACCACGGGCTCCCATTCCCTTCCCACAGATTGATGCTGAGTGGGCACGACCCCACAGCCGTGACCCACGAGTGAAGAGGAAAGCCAGGCCACGCTCCTGTCCTTTCTGCTCCTCCCCCCCTCAAGCAGGCATTGCTAATAGCCTGTGTTCCAAGGAATCGGATGTGGGAATTTATAGAAGTAATAACAATATTAATCATGATTTGCACTTCTTGAGCATATTTCGTCTTGGGAACTCAAAGTTCTTTTGAAACCGAATTAATTATGCTTCTCGTCCCACTCTGGAGGTAGGTCAAGGGCAGTGGGGGGTTCCCACTCCCCCGGGAGCAGAGGGAAGCACTGAGCAGCTCGGAGCCACCAAGGATGTGGAACTGTGGGACAGCAAAGTGTCACCAGCTGAGGTGGGACAGCCTGGGATCCCAGCATCGCTCCTGCAAGAAGCAGCCTTGGACGAGCTGGGAGCAGGTTGTTTCTGTATACCACATGTACTGTATACACTGTAAAACTATTCATATTCATTTGTTTCTGGCATGACTAATGCTGAAATATATTTACTTTTCTCATAACACTTCAGGGAGAGTTATCAGCGCTACTGGTCCAGTCACACTGGATACTGCATCAGTCACATCTCTACTGGTGATAGAGAGGGATGGGCTGAGCCGTGAGACCTTCAGATTCATTTCCGCTCCTCTCCTAATTAGGACCGAGGATTTGGAGCAGGTTTTCTTTTGTATCAGCTCAGCACCTCCCTCCAAAGCTTCTCAGCCGTTCTGCTCCCCCTTTCTCTTCTCTCATTTAACAGAAATTTGACCCCAGACCCCAAAAAACTTCTCCAGTGAGAATCTGTGGAAGCAGACAGAGTCCCTCAAGAGCTCTGGGCCTAGGAACCTCCTCCCACTGCGCTGTCCTCTGGGCTGGGGAGGAGCTCAGCACAGCAATACAGACCCAAGGCACACAGCTGGTGGTGGGCTGTTTGGTGTGGGGAACCTTCATGCCAAAGAAGACCCCAAACTCCAACCTCTGCTCTCAGCCCTCCCTCCCTCTCTCTCACCTGGTGCAATTTCATTCAGTTTGGGTTCCTTTTCCCCACTCACTGAAAACTCCGGGATGGGTGAGGTGCTGCAGTCCCAATATCAAAGCCCTGGTGAGTTCAGCGGGGTCACAGTTATTCTGAGCAGAAGTACTGCAGAAAAAGCAGAGAACTGTGAAGAGGAGGGAGCTGCAGTCCCAGGAAAACCCCATGCAGTCACAGAATTACAGAACCATTAAGGCTGGAAAAGACCTCCAAGATCATCAAGTCCAACCATCAATCCATCCCTGCCGTGCTGGTGACAGCAGTAGAGTCCCCATCAGCCCACCCTGGGGACCTCCTTATAAATTAACTGCACCATAAGGGAAAAAGCAGAGCACTCAGAGAGAAAGAACCGCCCCCCCCATCCCCCACCCTCACCCATCTCAAGGCATTCGCAGGGATTCTCTGCATGAGCACACAGAACCTTGCAGCCCCACTCAGAGCTTGGCACAGCCCTGGGTGCACAGAGGCTGAGCCCGCACAAACTCAGCACAACGAACACAGGATCATAGAAGGGTTTGAAATGGAAGGGACCTTTAAAGGTCATCTAGTCCGGCTCCCTGCAATGAACAGGGACACCTACGCCAACCTCAGGGTGCTCAGAGCCCCCGACCTTGACACACCAAACCTCACAGCCAGGTGCGCTCACAGCGGGTGTGCAAAACAAGATCCCAAAGCACCTGCACAAGCAGGAGCATGCTGGTGTGCTCGTCAGCCTCATTCCCCTTCCATGCACTGCTCGGGGTCGGGTGCTTTCAGTGTGAGCCCCCCAGGGAAGGCAGCACGAGGCCGTGCTGCAGAGCAGGACTCAGCTCAACACTGGGCAGCTCCTGCCCCATCCTCCTGCACCCTGCAGCGAGCTGTTATTGCAGTCCTCAGGCACAAAAACTTCCCCGATAAAATGTACCTTATGGGTATTAGGGACAGGCTGGCTCATTTTCCAAGTCCTTCATATCACCTGCCAGCAGCACCAGTGCCTCAAAACTCCATCAAAGCACAGCACCCCAGGAAGGCTCGCAGCCCCCGGCCTTATCAGCACGGCTCAGCGCAGCTGATTTGCCTAATGGCTTCTGTGCACCGGCACACCGTGCACCTGCAGGCAGCAGCCACGCTCAGCAAGGGCTTCCCCGGCAAAGCAAAGCACCCCGCAGCCCTGCACCCTTTCTGCTGCCCCTTTGCTTCCCTGCTGCTGCCTTCCAAAGGCAAAGGAGCTGGCCAGCAGGGTGGCCGCAGCCATCAGAGCTGTTAAATCATAACCAAGCAGCTGGAAAACAAACCTATAAATCCATATAAAAATATATGCGTGTCTATGTGCAAATGCTCACATATAAATACAGCTCAATTTATAAGTAAAATTATAAATTACAATGCAGCCTGACCTGTGGATTGCATATGCGCGCTGCTCTTTACTTTGCAAATGGAAATCTGAGCACAGCTGGGTCAAAAGTTTCTCCGCAGCAGATTTTTCAGGCAGTGGATGCTATTCAACGAATGCAAAGTGGTTTGCAGGAGGATGACAATTCCACTTACATTTTATTGCTATTTAAAAAAAAAAAAATACATCAAAATGATACAGTTCTTCTTTGCCATTTTTTGGCCTTTTTTTTTTTTTTTCTCTCTTTTTTTTTTTTTCTTCCCTCTCTTCCCACATCATCCCTCGTCAAAGACTCCAAAAGTCAAAATGGAAATCTCCGGGTGAGCTACCAACCATCAGAGCCCAAACAGTTCGATGCTGATGACGTTTTTTTTTCTAAATGCAAATGCTTCTTTCCAGATTATTCTGCTATGGGGTTTGGGAAGGGGGAGGGGGCGGAGGGAAGGGGGCTGTGGTTTTTTTTGTTTTGTTTTGTTTTTTTTTTTTCCCAGGATAAATAACTTTTATTCTCCTTTGGAACGAAATGAGCCCTGGGAATATCATACAACACAAGATCGGAGCTCTGTGCTTTGCTGCTCCCCACACACCGATGCAAACCTCCCCCCCCCCAACCCGCCCCGCCTCTCAGAACGCCGGCCCCCGGTGCCATCCGCGTCTATTCCTGGGAATATTGGAATCCACGCAGAGCCAGCGCTGCGAGGAAAGCATTGAACCTTCTGCCAAAATGGACCCGAGCCCGCATTTCATCCGGAATTTCATTTCTATATTTAGTCGTAGCGCGATCCCTGCTGCAGCGGTTCTGGCAGTGTCCCCGCAGCCTTTCTGAAGCCGAAAACTGAACAGCGCTTAAAAGCGCCGCAAAAATAAATTAACAAGAAAGCCGAGCGCGCTGCATTCTGCGCTGCCCCAGGCAAATCGCAGCGCGAAAACGCCGCACAGCCAGGGCGCAAAGAGGGACAGCGCTAAGGGAGGGGGGTACGTCAGGGAAACCTCAGTGTTTTAGAAGCTGAAACACCCTCACAGCGGTGATTTCCCAGAATACGGATGGGTTTCACTAAAGCACCCCCCAATAACTCCGCTCTTCGCGCGGATCGGCCCCTCGGCCTCCAGGGGCCGGGAGCGCGCCCTCGGCCGCCGGCTGTGGAGTTGTGGCGCCCCCTGCCGGGAGAGCGCCGCCTCCGCACGCCCCGAGCTGGGAGCGGGCGTGGTGCGGGGCGGGGTGCGGGGCGGGGCGGGGTGCGGGGCGGGCGCTGCGTGCTGAGCGCGTTGTGCTTCGTGTCGGCGTGCCCACGCGTGGCTGTACGTACCTCTACGCGCCGGTAGCTCGGTGTGCGTCCCTAAATCGGCGCCTATACGTCTCTCGGAATGCCTGTAGAGAGATGCGGCGTTGCTCCGAAAGTGATGCCTCCATATTGTGTCTGTGGAAACTACGACAAAAAGCACAATGACGCGGCTAAAAAAAAAAAAAAAACAACCGAGTATTTTTCAACATGAATGTCAATGGGTGCTGTATCTTCCACATGGAGGAATTCAGTTCCACACCTTTGCTGCATATGCATTTCCATTCCAGACACTGTTTCCTCAGGCCGCCGCTCTGCTGCCATCTGTAGCACGGCAACAAAACGTAACGGGATATTTTGGGGAAGATTCAGCATCTACTGTCATTCCACCAACATCCGCCTCTGATGTTGTGGGCCAACGTCATAAAACAGGAGGCATTACTTTTGGAGCAGCCCTCTCGTATATCTTAATCTCATAGAATCATAGAATGCTTTGGGTTTGGAAGGGACCTTAAGGCTCAGCGAGTTCCAAGCCCACAGTTCGCACTAGCCTGGCCCACCAGCATCCCACCGCTGTCCTCTGCTTGTGCCCATGCTGAAAACGGAGCCACCAGGAGCCTGGCAAGGGTCAGCTTTCAGCATGAAGAAGGATGAAGCAGAGAAGCAGGCGTGCGTTGTCCCCACCTCACAATTTTATGGAGTCACCTGCGCCCCAGCCACCCCAGGCTGAGAACCACACTGGCAACTTTAAGCAAAGCCCCAGGGACAGCCAGGGAAAAGCCCTGAGATGGGGGTGATTTGGGGACAGGGACTCATCCTCTCACAGCACAGCTTTGGGGAGCCCTTGAGTTCTTACCCTGGCACAGCACTGGCCTGACAGTGCTGAGAAGTGGCTGGGCACCTCCAAAGGCAGATTCTGCTCTACTCGGGGCACCGCTGCTTTAAAGGGAGTTAGAGAAGTTTTTGTTTGCTCAGTTTGCATGAAGAAAATCTCCAGAGTTAAAAGGTGAATTTCAACCCCAAAGTTTCTTTGCAATTTCTTTGGGAAGCCAGGGGAAGGTAAGCAGAACATCACATTCAGAACACCTCCCTGGGAATATTTCTCTTGGTACGACAAGACAGTTTGTGCTTTATGAATAGTGTTGAAGGTGAAAGCAACTCTAACCCAACACACACAGCCACCCCACTGGCCTTCTGCACAACCTCTGCAAAACTGGGGACAATAAACACTCCTTTATCCAGCAGGCATGTTAGTGAGGCTTCATTAACTCTGAGCTTCAATTAAAGTCCATAAAAGGCTTTGAGCTGCTTGACCAAAAGGTTCTTACGAAAATTAATTTAGTGCTTTTGTGGCTGCTCAGCACTGCAGTGGGATGCTCCGTCCCACAAATGGGTGCGCTGTGCTGGTGGCAGGTGGGGATGCAGTGGGAAGGGATGCAGTGGACAAATCATCTGCTGGGTTTAAGCACTGCTCTTCCTCAGGTAGCTGGCTCACAGCTGCAGGCTGAAAGCAGCATGCTCATCTCTTCTCAGCTGTGATGTCTGCAGAGCTTGAGATCCTGATGAGATGGCTCAGAGTAGGACGGGGGTTAATGGCGCAGCAGCAGCATTCTTGTGGGATCTCCCAGGTAGCCAGGAGCAGAGACAAGCCTGGGGCCCAAGAAACCAAATACTCTGAGTGTGGCCACTTCCTCAGTTTCCCCCTCTATAAACAACCTTAGAGTGCATCCAGGAGCTGGGCACCCTGGCACACGAAAGTACAAGCAGGGAATTTGCCAAAGAAGAGGAAAAGTGAAGAGGAATGAGGGAAAGGGAAACACAAAGGGAAATAAAAAAGAAAGATGAGCATTGGTGAGACACTCCATTCTGAATTTAAATAAAACCAATCTCTTTTCTCCTGTTCCCTGACAGTTCTGTCTAGGGGTTTGTGTTCAGCATAGGCTCCTCAGTAAACAAATACGAGAGTTTTATGCAACAGAATAATTGTTTAGTATTAAACAGCTCTCTCCATTTGTACACTTCAAGCTGCAGACGCCTGGCAGAGCCGACACTCCCTCCTCAGTCAGAAAGGGAATAAACAACACAGGTATGGGCAAAGCAGTGGTGGCCCCAAAATGGACCCAATATGGGGACTGTCCTCTTTGCTGTCACCCATGGGACATCACCATGAACATCCCCTAGAAACCAGGAAGCCCTGCTTGTAGCTCTCCACTTAGAGCAGCAGACAGACAGCAACTCTGAGGACCCCAGCGCTGCCTTAATACAAGACACTGCAGTAAGGGAAATATTATATTAAATCTCTATATTTATATGTGTAACAAAAGTGGTATCAGCAAAATCCTACAGCATCAAAGCAAATCACTTACCTATTTTTAGCTGTGTGATTTAGTCACACACTGAGGAAATAAGGTCAGGTTCTTTGCAATGTATCCCTTTTCTCTCTGTCTCTCACTTTATTTTTTTTTTCTTCTCCTTATTAAAATTCTTCACCCTGCAGCAGAGCTTTATGACACGGAGAGTTTGTGAGATCCTCACCATCTGCAGGGTCAAGCTGTAGCCCTGTCCCAGTAGGAGTCTGTCCTGCTGTCAGCGTCTCCAGGTTAGAGGCAGCAAAGGCAGAACCAGGATCTGCATCCCAGCATCTCCACCAACCTCCACTCAACAGGCTGGAGACCCCTGGGCTTCTTCCAGCCCAGTGGGGATGCAGTAGGAACCCTGGTGAACAGCAGTGCTGGAACCACGAGGGACATGGCCCTGGAGTGCCAGTGCTGCCTCCTCATGTGGCTCCCTACCTCCGTTTCCCCAGTTTCTGCTTCATGCCTTTGGTCTTGTTCAATAGCAAAATGGGAAGTTGAAGTCAAGGGAAGTCAAGGGACATCAAGGGAAGTCAAGTCAATTCAAGTGGAAAGAAAGGGAAAGGGAAAGGGAAAGGGAAAGGGAAAGGGAAAGGGAAAGGGAAAGGGAAAGGGAAAGGGAAGGAAAATAATTCTTATATTTAATACAGAAACTCCCTGACAAATCTCCCATAAAAGAGTTTTCTCTATTTTCTATGCATCTATTTTCTACCCCTGTGCAGCACCTCCACATTATTAGCAGTGACAAACAGGTAAGGGAAGCTAATTACAAGAAAATATGAAATGGCTTCTGTCACTTCTCTTGAAAGACTTTAAGTGAGACTTGTTCTGCCTTCAGTTGCCAGGAAAAGGTCTGGGCTGGTAAGCAGTAATACATTCATCTCATGATGCTGCTGACCTTTGAACTCCTTCATACGGCACAAGATAACCTTATTACTTCTTCTTTTTCAGCTTGATAATTCACAGTTATTTATAACTGGAACATTAACCACTGTCTAATACATTGTGATATTTTACCTGTTGTGCAATGCTCATGATTTATAGCCTTACTATCCTATGAGTACAGTTACTGACCCCTGAAAATTCCTTTTTGCTTTGCAAGTTACAGTAGTACACATGAAACAGCTAAAATTGGCTCAAACTCAATTTCTGTACCATGTGAAACCAAGCTTTCTAATAAGGAGATATAAGAAAACCTTCAGACAATTAGTTTGCAGTCAGTCTGAAGTCATCTAATATTCTCTTCTTTTTAATAATCAAAAATTCGGAATAATCAAAAGTAACATCCAATTGAGAAATATTTTCACACTCAAACTTTTTTTTCTTACTTTTATTCTGAGAACCTCAAATGGAATAGACCTTGACCCCACAAAATGTTTTACTTCCATTCCTTCATACAAAATGATGGCAATGTTGCGAGGATTATGTCAGTGTCAATTAATTGATACCATCATTGGGAACGGATGTTATGGCTGAATATTACCAACGATCTCCTAGGCAAATAAATGCCTCAAATACTGTTTTCAAATTCAGAGGTGCCATGTAGCCTCCAGCCCTGTACACAAACTATTTTACAGCCAAGTTCTGATTGCTCCAAACTCTGGATGCTCTTTTCTGTGTTGATTATTTACTCCTTGGAGAACGCATTTTATTTCCATAAATTATGCTGGTTTTGGTACCGGGGCAGAGTTAAGGTTATTGTTGAAACTTTAATCAATACCTTTGTTGCTTTTTGGCCAATGTGTTTTTTGACCTGCAGACTCTCCATTTGTTTTAAATCTTTCCATTGAGTAATGACAAAAGAAGTCCTACTTTTTTTCATGAATAACTGCAAGGTACTAATTACGTTCCTGTAAATTAATGGTCTATTTACTGCCTTAACCTATCTTAACAAAGATTTTGTTTGGGAATATATTACTAATGAAAAAGCCTTGACATCTTAACACTCTCCTGGGTAAATCGTTAGAATAGATTCCAAATGCAATTAAAGAAAGACTTTTTTTAACCACTGTATTAGCAGATAAATGGGCACATTCTCCCCTCTGAATGATTGTTTGTAAATTCACAGAATTTCCATTAACTCCATGCTTCTTGCAAAAAGAAAAAAATGTTTGCTGAAGATGGACTACGATGGAGGAAAGTTTGGGTAAGAGGGACAAGAACAGGACCTCTCCTGCACGGCTTGCACCAGGCAGATGTTGTCCCAGGAACATCTCCCTTCTGAAGTTCCAAATACATTTTCAACCACTCTTGCCAACTTCGATTCTCTTTATGAAAGTCTTGTAAGTTGGGGAGTTTCTAACCACTCAAACCATTTACGTTTCTCAAAAAGAAGGAATTTTTCAACCTTTAGAATCTCTAAAGCCAACCCTAAAATTTCCTACAACAAATTGCGAGAAGCTGTGGTTTATTATTTAATCATTCTTTCCGACATAGCTCGGGGAGGACCTGACCCTTGGTTCTGCAGTGATGGGAAATTGCTGTTTTTCTTTCGAAGCATCCAAATCCTTTCCTGGCAGGTTTCAAACCTGCAGCTCTCAAACCTTTAACTTTTCTGGTCACCCTAGTTATGGAGGATCTATTCAGGGAGGAAGGCGGCAGAGGAAGGGAGGATGATGCTCCTGCCATTGCCGCTTCCTTCGCAGGACCAGCGCACCGAGGCCATCACTTCCCCTGGTCATTGTGCCCCTTTCCAGTAGCAAGACCAGTTTATCAACGATGGCCATATAGAGAGGCCAAACAAGGAGCACAGCTGAGGCAGGAGGAAGGAGAAGGCAGTTGCTGCCTCTCTGCTGTGGATCAGCATCCAAGTGACTCAGTTGATCCCTAGCTCCATGCTTGGTGGTCCCTCTGATTGGGCTTTTATAATTAGAACAATCTTGCCTCGAAGTGTATATGCAAGGGCTGCAGTGCAAGCTCCCAGCTTTTTATTGCAGATGAATGTAAGGTGTTTATTCTGCTTATCACTACCTCTCCCCCATCCTTATTTGCCAACAGGGGCTTTGTTCTGCGTGGGGAATTTGCAGGGACACAGGATTAGTGCACCCCTTCTCTCCTCGTCCCAGATCTGTCTCTCTGGTGCATGCTGGCCCCATTGGATTATGGCACTGTGCCACGCTGCCGCTCGCCTCTTGCACTGCGGTGATGTCCCCCTCCCACATCCCTTCCCACTTTCTTCCATGAGAACAAACAGACTCAGATATGCCAGAGCTGCTTCTGTCACCGCTGAGATTTACTGCGCCGTGCAGAACAAAAGCATGTACCATGTGTCCGGAGAGTGAGAGTGACAGCAGGAGACGGATACTGGGTCTGAGGAAAGAGAGGAAAAGGAATTACAGGGGAAAGCTCCACGCCAGGGCTTGGAAATGAGGCAGAGCATGGCCCAGCACACCTCACTCCTGCTACCAGGACTGGGAAAAATGGGATGCTTTCTCTTAGGAGGGCAGATGCCCAATGCCATGCTCAGAGAACTCCTTCCTATAGTGTCTTGTCCTCTCCGGAGTGGGAGCTGTCCTGTGACAGCAGTCCTCAGCCTGCCCAAATCTGCATTGTTACCCAGATCCTGCACCAAACACGCACTGCACTGCTTTGCTGTGTTTCTGCGCCAGTGTGGTTCCAGACCTCTATGGGCTTTGAACAGTGGTGAAAGTTGTTTTTTTCTTTAAAAGGACACTTTCATTCCTGAAGAGGGCATTAGAAATCTCCATGTTCGGTCGCTCACTTTCTTCTTCCCAGTTTGGTTTTGGTTTTGTAGATTCATTTCCCCCCAGTGACTTTCCTGCAATTTAAATATGCGCTAGCAGTTTACAAGCCTTTCTAGATGCTGCCGTAGGCAGTACTGTATGTCTTCACCTTCCCTGCTGTCAAGATTTAGCTGGAGGGTCCAACTTCAGTGGTAAATACCTGGCCCTTAAAATTCCAGCCTACTGCCATTGATTGCAAGGGTTTAACTGCTCAAACTGAACAAAGCAGCACCTTTAAAGCACAAAGTACCCATCCCATCCATATGGGGCTCAGAGAGTGGATGGGGGGAACTGGAGGCACAGCCACGGGTGCTCACCCAGCTCCATGTGCACCCCAGCACCCCACACCCAGTCCAGCGCGCTGCTCTCACCCCACATGGTAGATGCAGCAAGCTATTTCCAGCAGGTAGGCCATAAATCCCCCGTTTATTGCCTTTTATTATGTTGTTTCAACAGCTCTTAAAGCTGGAACAGCCACCAATTGATAGCTGCTTTAAATCTCTTTCATTTTCTGCCCATATTTCTTTATTTTCTGGGGAGGGGGCATCCACTTTTTTCACCTTTCCACCATCGCCTTCCCTTTGTGAGTCAAACCCCATCTCTTTCCCTTTATGAGCCAAGTTTTACAGATACCCCCTTTGTCAGAAGATTGTACTGAAAGAGAAACACTGGAGGTGCTGGGGGACCACGGCCAGGGAGCATGGGATGAGGATACAGTGTTTGTATTTTGCACAGAGGAAGGGAGAAGACTCAATGGAGAAGGATTCACTGCTGTGCGGTGGGGAAGGAGAGACCTGCAATTAAAATAATATGAGATGATTGTAGCTTGGATCGATGTTAAGGTGTTCGTTTGCAATTGCATTCACTCCTTTTGAACGACCGTCTTGTTCTGCAGGGGACAGGACAGCAAGCACAGCCCTGTCACTACGGCTCTAAGGATGCCAGCAGGTCTTTATGAAGACGCTGGAGGAAAGTTATGGATTAAATCTCAGTATCTCAGGCAGCCCTGAGCACGAACCCTCAGCTAAGGGTCACCAGGGTCCTGTGAGTCACAGCAGCAGCAGCCATGCTCCCAGGGCTTGCTGAGGCAACCAGCCTGCAGGCAGGGATGTGATTGATGGCAGTGCTGGGGATCTGGAGCATTGCCCTCCCAAAGCCTGTATTTTTCCAAGAGTTGATCAAAATCTTATTATTTCGGTCAGGGTAGCTATCTACTAGCAAAATAGAGTTTTCCCATGAAAACATTTCATAAGGATATGTCCACAGCACTGAAATTTATCGTGGGGGGAAAAAAAATCAGAGTGAATTATTTCAATAGTGTTTGCTCCAGTTCTCCTTTTGATTACCTTCATTTTGACACGTATTTTAATATATTCATATTTTCATGCTTTGACCTTATCAGAACGAAATGCTTCATTCCATCTAAATGAAGGGATTACAAATGGGCTGGATGAAACTCTTGGCTGCTCTGAATCCACTAGTGTGACAATTTCTGTTCTGCAGGAAAGTTCCAAATTTCAGCATCTCATATGCATTCAAAGCAAACTCCCCAAAGAGTGAGAAGGTCTCGAACAAGCACCAATTAAAAGTCTGGATCCTCTCACCATCCAGGAGCCTTTTTAGGCAGGTTTCCAGCGTTCATTAAGGCTCCTGAACTAACAGCTGATTTTCATGCTGGATTCAACCTGGTCACCGCAGAGAACTTCTTGCTTTAAGGGTGGTTTTTAAGCACCTGGAATTGCAGCCCCAGGTTGCCTGGGCACTCTGATCCCACAGCCCTTCACACATCTCTAATGCTCTTTTCTCTGGCTGGAGGTGAAGACTTTTAGCAGTCCATTAGCTGTAAGCAGCCCTTTCTCTAGGGGTTAAGAAAGACACTGAACACACACACACACAAAATGGTGCTAAAAAACAAAAAGTAAACAGTCACAGGAATTAGCATCCTTCCTAGTGAGACTCTCTTAGGGCTGTGGCTGCATGCTGTGAAAGATGCCATCCACCCAGCAGGGCTGCTCATGTACCATCTGGGAGGCCAGCAAAATGTGTCTTCAGGCTTCCCGGGTTATGTTTCTCCACAGAGTGCATAGGGATTTATTGGTATAAATCCCAAAGGGCAAGCGTGACAAAACTAAATCATGTACACACACGAAAGAGGGGGAAAAAAATCTCCAGTCACTTCAACACACTCAGCAGGTTTCCTATCCAAAATGAGAATTAACTGTCTTATTTTCTCTTTAAATTAACATGAAGTGCAGAAGCCAGACATTTTCAACACATGACTTGTAGTTTTACAGTGAATGCGTCTGGATCCCATGTCTTGACTGGCTCCACCTTTCCTGATTTATGTGACAATTTGCTCTACTGGGAACTGTGACAAAACCTCGACATCTCTGATGGATGGGGTGTCACCACCAAGTAAATTCTTACCTGGGCACTTTTCAAGCAAGGAGCACACCTATTGTCTGACATCTTCATTTCAACACTCTGTTATTACATTTTTAAAGCATTCCCAGATAAAGGCCAAGTGTACACTTAAAAGTTTGGCGAGCCTGAGCTATGTCAGTATAAAGGGTGAATCGCTTTTTTTAATTTTTTATTTTATTTTTTATGACTTAAAAGTGCCAATAAAACTCTTGGCTAGTTTTCCACAGTTTGCTTGCTGAATGGAAAGCAAATTAAACTGAGAAAGCAATTATTTTTTCTAGGAGCAGGAGTCGGTAGCAGAGCTGCTTTCTAGGACAACCGTCCAGGCAAACCTCTGAGCGTTACCCAGAGGCAGAGCTGGGATCTGCAGGACTTCAGAGACATCAACAAAGATTCTCTTCTTTATGCAGCGTGAGGACAGAGCCATCCCTTTCTGAAATGTCTCATTCCAAGGAGTTTAACAGACGATTCAAACAAAGAACCACAGAAACAGAGTTAAGGAAAAATGAGGTCTAAGCCAAGATAAATCTTTATCCAAACAGGAGTAAGAGTGGCTTGGGAGTTTCAGGACTATGGGTGCCACAGTGCAAAAAAGACATAAAACTATTAGAGAGTGTCCGAAGTAGAGCTACAGAGACGGTGACAGATCTGGAGGGAGCAACGTGTGCGGACGAGCTGATATCCCTGGCTTTGTTTGGCAAAGAGAAGAGGAGGCTGAGGGGAGGCCTCATGGCGGCCTGCATCTCATCATGGCGGCCCACAGCCCCTCATGGCAGCCTGCAGATCCTCATGGCAGCCCATAGCCCCTCATGGCAGCCCACAGCTCCTCATGGTGGCCTGCAGCCCCTCATGGCGGCCTGCAACCCCTCATAGCCTGCAGTCCCTCATGGAGGCCTGCAACCTCTCATAGCCTGCAGTCCCTCATGGCGGCCTGCAGCCCCTCATGGTGGCCTGCATCTCCCTCACGGGAGAGCTCAGCAAGGGGCATTCCTCCTAGGACCCCTGTACACCTGTTCCATATTGATTTACTGAGTACACTTCGGGCAATGCCGGTGTCACAGGCTGCATCCTCCCACCGCATGATCTGTGCATCGGTTTCCTCGTGTTGGGATGGTAGGCAGCAATATTCCCCTATTGCCCCCATCTTGCTGTGCTTGGGAGGTGGCATGGATACCACCAGCACCTTGCAAAACCCAGACTGCTGCTTCTCATCAGCAAACCGTTTATTAATAACCACTGTCACAGCAACCAAATATTGTCCTCATTGGCTCCTCACAAATGAGGACAATCGCTCACAGAACTTCTCCCTTCACCCAAGTGCCAGACTGCCGGCTCTGGTGACTGGCGTTCTGACTATTTCTGCCTTTAATAGCTGCAGCACTGATTAGATTGCTCAGAGTAGCCCATGTTCAGCAGTTTAATGGGTACCAGCCCAGACAGACTAATGGATCTGGAGACCAGGAAAGAGCAGGAAGGTGAGCTGAGTGGGGAATATTGAGGCTTTTAAGACAGAAAAGTAGCAGCTAGACATGGGGTAGCTGACTCGCAGAGCCTCAGTGGAGACAGATATCCTCGCAGAACGTCCTCAGCCATTCATCACAGCGCGACATGCCCATGAAAAGCGGTCATTTCTAGAAACAATTGGCAAAATGCAAAGCAGAGCTGGGAAGGGTTCCTGGGGCTCAGGGCCAGGTGAGTTATTGTAGTCTGCACTCACAGGCTTTTCCCTCTGCTAACGAAATGCATTTCTATTCCCAACATCTCATGTCACCACCCAAGAGGTGTCAGCTGTTCAGACACTCAGTGTCCTTGCTCCATCCAGTACGGGTCACTGTTCTGGCTCTGAGAGGTACAGAGAAGAGATGTCTGCTGCTCCTCCTTGCAACAAACCACCCAAAAACCCCACCAACACATTGAGCCTTCTCTCATAGAAGAAAAAGAATAAACAGGGAAGGATTTTCTAAAATTGTTTCTCGTATTCAGTGACTTCCCTTTGTTCTGCATTTTCGTAAGAAAAGATTCTGATTACATATGGAGGGAAAAAGATGGAAACCAGAGATGGTGTGTGTCCTTCGGAAAAAATATTTGTAGAATAATATTTATCCTTTTCAGACTATGAAGTGGATGAATCTTCCCCAAACATTAAGCACTCTGAGCAATGAAGAAGGATTTGCACCAGCAGGAGTATGAAGAGAACACCTAGAAACCATCCGAGCTCATGTAAACCACCATTCTCCAGTGGATAGAAAAGAAGTTCATGGACTTCTCACAGATGCAATATAAAGAGAGGCTGGGAGGGTCTGGAGAGAATCTGGGTGATCCCATAATTAAACAAAAGGCTTTCTCTAAAGTCCCCACTGATGGATATCCTCCTGTGGGCTGGGAACCAGCTTGTGTCATTTGGTTTTGTTCCACCAGCCATAAATAACAGCCCTTTCAGGAGTTGTGAGGAGGGTAAAAGTAGCGTTTGGCAGAAAAATTGCAACAAGGACAAGGATGCAATGGAGATCTCAAGTAAGGGATGTAGAAGGCAAGGTAGAGACAAATTGCCAGTTTATCCCAACCATCCCTTGGGGCATCCCCCCCCCTTCCCCAAACTTACAAAATGAGCCAGGCAGAAATCAATAGCTCAGCACAGTCACAGAGATAGAGATGGTGAAGAAAGCAGCAGACGGACAGGACATCAGAAAACAAAGCCCTGGGGAAACAAGCTTCCACAGAGGAAAGAGAGGAGCACCATGTGACTCAAGGATGTTGTCCTTGTGATCACACCTGGACTTAGGTGCCCTGGTGATGCTGAACCTCCTCCCTCACACTGCTCAGTGAGACAGTTTTAAGTGCCCTGCATTCAGGGCACAGGGCAAGTCATCTTGGTACCTAAGAAGTCCTGAGAGCACTGGGAATCTCCAGCCCCACCAGCAGAGTTGCAGGTTTGCTCCCCACGGGTTTGGAGGAGGACAGGCCAGGTCAGTGGGGATGTTTGTGGGTTTGTGCCCAGCAACACAGACTGCCAGGAAGATTTTGGTCTCGGGTGGTTTCTCATGCTGCAGTTCCATGGCAATGTCCTCAGTAAAAAGATCACTCCAGCCTGCAGCTTCTCACCCTTGTCTCTGATTTACCTCCCTCCTCGATTGTGCCAACGTCCTTATTTTGCGGAGCCATGCAATGGAGCAGGGATTGGCCTAAATTGCCACCTGGATTAAAAACCTTCATCTCAACCTAGATGAAAAATCTCTCTGAACACAGCTTCCCCCTGCAGCACCCACACAAAAAGGGGGAAGCACATGAGTAGTGATACATAAGTCTCTGGGGAATTGCAGCAGACTTTGCTGTCACTTTGCTGACTAGAATGGGGTGGGTTTGTCAGCAACTCTGTCCCTTGGGTTTTCGCTATTAAGTCCACATATTCAAATGGGAACACACACTTGCTGATTGCATTCATCTGCATTTCTGGGTAGCGCTCTGAACACAGTAATGCCCCTTCTCCTACAGACCTGACCCCTGGCAGCTAACGCTCTACAACAATGTTGTGCACATTTTCAGTTTAGTTACTTAAGCTAAATTGCATCTCAGCCCTGGCAAATTTAAAAGGTAGACGGCAAACCCGCCAAAGAAGAGCCATGATAGAATTCAATTTGTGTTGACTCCAACGTGGCAAGGATTTACAGCCGTGCTCAATCCGACACAATGCACTTTCGTCTTTTTATAGTGCAGCCTGAATGCAATAGTGTAACCGTCACGTTAGAGGGAGTCAAGCAGAAGCTAAAGAATAGAAAGGGATTTTATGGATACTATAAGATTTATGAAGAGAGACGTTTCTCTGGAGCAGGAAGTGAGGGAACTTCCAAAGTACCAGAATAATTCTGTTCTTTCCCCAGATGCTTTCAATGGAGCAAGGAGTCTACTGTATCCTTCAGGTGTTTTTTTTTTAATCATAAAGTAGAAAGGAGCACACAGTAGGGCTGTGTTCCAGTTAGGATGATAGGCAATAGCCTTAAGTTGTGCCAGGGGAGGTTCAGGTTGGATATTAGGAAAAATTTCTTTTCAGAAACAGAGGTCAGGCAGTGGCACAGGCTGCCCAGGGAGTGGTGGAGTCACCGTCCCTGGAGGTGTTCAAGAACCGTGGAGACGTGGCACTGAGGGACGTGGTCAGTGAGCATGATAGGATGGGATGGAGTTGGACTTGGTGATCTTAGAGGTCCTTTCCAACTTTAATGATTCTATGAGTCTATGAACCAATAGTTTAGGAGGAGTACAGATGTCCGGGCGCCCTCACACACCATAGTTACGTAGAAGGTCTGTAAAGCATTTGGAGGCTCTCAGATGTTAGCATATTAACATACGTGAGGCAATGGACCTCTGCTAGCAGTGTGCATGAGAACAGTTCTTCCCCCCCATTGCAGCAGGTCAGCTGAGTATCCACAAAGCCACTGCTGGGTCGAAGTACCTTTCTGAGACCATAGGGAAATCCAGGCAACTTCCATGGCCCCTTGAAAGTTTCAGAGGCCCCAGCCCTGCCACATGCCCCACTGTGCTGTCCCAGTGGCAGAGGACACCAGGCTCCTGCTCATCTTCTACTGCCATTCTCCTTCCCCTGCCGCAAGCACTGCAGCTCCACCGGCTCCAGCCGCGATTAATTGGAAGATCTCCCACTGATTCCTGATTAGCTGCTTTTGATTAGGGTTTAATGACTTCACTAGGGCCCCTAATTCACAAGGATGAGTTCTGAAACGCCTGTGAACTGCTCAAACAGAATTACATTTTCTCCCACCCCGGAGCCACCACTTAAGCTCTGTACACACAAGCCCTGCTCCTCCAACCCTGCGTAACCTGCTCCCTCCTCCTCCTCCTCATCCTCTTTGCAGCATCAGGCAGCCAGGGATGCTGACTGTGTCTCTGGATGGCTGGGAAGGAGCTGGAAGGAAACTGTCTCCAGAAGTGCAAATGCAAGGATGGATATTTTGAAGCCACCTTGGGATTCAGGGGATATATAAAATTTAGTTTTTGAATAAATTTTGTATTTATCATCAATTTATTATTTGGAATTAATATTGGCTAAGGCTCCCACATAAGCACGCTTGCAACACTCATGGTAGTCAGAATCACAAGGCCCTTGGTATTGCCCTAATGCACAGTGGGATGTCCAGGAGTGGCCAGGACAGACCTATATTGGACTTTCAGTCTTCATGGAGTGCAAGAACTAGTGCAGTGTGGCTCTCCATGGCACTGCACATTGGGAGCTAGACATCACTTTCCTAACTGATGGATCCAGGGTCTGGATGTAGGGCTCAACCCAGGTCTCTGTGTACTGAATCCTGGAGAGTTTGCTTCCCTCCTCTACCCCAAAACTCTCATTCAGTGCCTGAAGAAGGAGAGCACATGGGAGGTGGGTGACAAGTCCCTGGTCCTTGGGGTCTTTGCTCCCCCTGGGTTGCAGAACCTTCATCCCAGCCTGACCTTGGTGCTGCCGAAGGTTGTGTGTCTCTGTCTGCCTGCCTTGTTGCCAGCCAGAAGCAGTTGTAAGCACAGGTTTCAGAGGCTGCCTCGCTTTTTGAAGATCTGAAAGTGCATTTATCTTCTTGAGACATGCATTAATCTATCAGCTACAGGTGAAGATAAGGGGATGAGAAGAGGCTTGGGGGGGGGGAGAGGGAAAAAAATAAAATAAAATAAAATGAAAAACAGAAGTCATTTTCATCAGGAAGAGGATGTTTGTGGGCTCTTTCTTGCTGCCTTAGGCAAATGTCCCACCGAGCAGCTGCCTTATCACAGCTCCCTGCGCGCCGAGCTTGCCCCAGCACTGTTTGGTGACAGCTCACAGGGCGACTGGGTCCCTCACTGTGCCCCAAGCCCTGCAGTGGATCTCTTTAATCGCCACATCTCAGTGACGAGGCGAGAAAGTGGCTCAGCTCCCAGCAAGGCAAACCCAAGGCAGGCTGTCTGATCTCACTGTGCCTGGCAAGAGCTTCTGTTTCACTGGCTGGGAGAGGAACAGAGCTGGTTCTCGTCCTTCTACATAAAGATGATGACAAATTACCTTTTTTTGTTGGTTGCAGTCTGTTTCCCTAGTGGCCTCCCAGCTGCATTGCCTGCCCTGTGTGGCAGAAGTCCTCTGGGTGCAGGTACTGCCAGCTAGAGGAAAAAAAACCCTTTGTGAAGGGCACCCAGTGAGGACAGTGCACTATGTGACAGGAGAGGGAGAGAACACACAAAGCCCCCAGCCCAGGGAAGGCACTATCCCAAAACTTTGTTGAGGGGAATGAGGGCTCATCACCATGCATTCTGCTGGTGATTTCACCAGCAGCACGATCTGGGCAGAGTCATTTTGGTGACCTTTTTTTGGGGGGGAACCTCAGCTGCATCCCGGCAGGCTCAGGGTGATGCCCGGCTGCTCGTGCAGCCAAGGTGCCCCTGGGTGTCCCTGGGCTGCTGGGCTCTGCTGTAGCTGACAGCTAAGGAGAAATTAGGGAAGGGAAAGGTGGGGGGAAATGCCGCAGAACTAATAAACAGCTTTGAAAGGGATGGGGAATTGACTCAGGCCCACATTAAAGGGCAAGGAAATGAACGCTGAGATGAAGGCGCCTGCAATTTCAAATGTATCAAGCTGATAAATAAATAAAGTTAAAAGAATGACTTTCAATTACATTTGAAAGAAAAAAAAAAAGAGAGAGAGAGAGAGAGAGAGAGCAGAGAGAGCTGGAGTGGGGGGGGTGGAGGGACTGCAAAAAAAAAAAAAAGCCCATAAACTCCACCACTGTCAGACCCAGCTGCTCACGAGCTGTGCTCCTGTCTCCAGAGCGCTCCCACGGAGCAACCGCAGCCAGCGGGTCCCAGCAAGACGAGCCAACGTGCCCTTAATGCCTCAATTAAGGTTCACTCCGTTCAGCTTTAAAAAGCGATTTAGCCCTGCTAAGCTGCACCGGGGTCAGAAGCAGGGATAGATGGCAAGTCTCATTTGAAAGCCAAACACATATGTTCCCATCATTAGCAGTCCCTTCCCATTAATGAGAATAATATTGTTGGCTTATAATGTTGCTTTCATTTAACAACTTGAAGAAGAATGAAATGCTTTCCTCCGTGCTTGGTCTGGTGCCAGGAGGCGCCTGTAAAATCCAGATAAGCGTTCTTAGCACAAAATTCCAATAAGGGAATTACCAGGTAAATCTTAAACTTTGGTGAAGGAGGAGGTGAGGAGGAGAGGGGAAGTGCCTGAGGTCCCTCACAGGTGTCAGCCCAATAGGCTGAACCTTACCAGACCCAGCTTCCCTGCTCCCTGGATCCTCATCCCTGCTACCCATCCATCCTGGGAAATTAGCCTTTTCCATGGCTTATGCAAAGGCCTCACTCCTTAAGGATCTTCTTTTTTCCTTTCCTTTCTATTTTCTTGTCTCTCCATACACCGCCGTCCTTACTATTCCTAACATAACTCTTCCCTTAAGTGGAAACCAATTCTCCATCAAATCTTTTGGGGTTCTTTCACCCCATTTTTCAAAATAACTTTGCCCGTATCATCTAGATCATCCACAATTTCAATCAAAGCTAAAAATTCCTGCACTGACTGCAGATCCAACTCCTCTTGCAGATGCTGCTGAGAAGAGCAGCCTGTCATGCATGGTCAGGAGACACCTGGGGGCCCAGCTGGATGTCCACCTGCCTGGGCCCAGGCTTGTGAAAGCTGAAGCTGATTCACAGGAGCTAAGAAACCCTGGGAAACCTGATGCTTGGAAAAGGAGCACAATAAAGAAATGAGTCAGTTCCTACTAGCAGTTTAAGTTGTACATCCAAAGGACACTTGGTTTAGGTGTGATAAATCTCCATCTTTGCTTATGTTCAGCCAGGTAGGTTAACTGCAGGGATATTTCTTCCAGCTCTCCTCTACAACTGAACATTGTTCTCACTGCACTTCTGGAGAGCCTATGCCCAAGGGAGATTGCATGAGCAGCTTGTGGTCGTGGAGCAAATTAAGCTCAGAAGAAAAGCAAAGATTAGAGCATCAAGTCAGCTCTCTGTCTAGCACTGAATGCTTGGAGGGCTCCTGGCCAAGTCACTCCATGCTTAAGACGTCTAGATATTAAGTGGAGATACCATCAGCTGGTGGGAAGCACGTCTATGATCTTCTGACCACCAAACAATCACCTTGTCAACACATCCCTATTACCTTCTGGCGTTGCAGAAGGAAAGCAAGAAACAGAGCCATGACTACTCACAGCAGCACCAAGGTTCAGCAAAGTGCTCCTTCCCATCTTCAGATCCTGGCCCCTTCCTTTAGCAGCTGCTCCTTGAGCCAAGCCTCCAGCTTTGGTAAAGCCAGGGCAACATACAGATAGCTCTCATAGAAATAACAGAGATTTTCAGAGTCTAAATACAACTTGAAAATTTTCCCCAAAGTTGTTGTTTCTTAACTTTTATATACCAAGAGGGAGCACCAAAATAACATTTCAAAGGCCATACCCAGCCAGTTTCCTGCAGAGCAGGCAAGCTGGGGATTCCAGAGCTTTGGTCTGATGGACACCGTTAATGCATCAGTCTCTCACTTGTAGGGATGGCTAGGACCTGCAAGTTCTCAAATGTTAGGAAAGCTGAAACCATAGAATCATTAAGGATGGAAAGACCAATGAAATCACCAAGTTCAACCACCAACCCAACACTACTGCAGCATTAAACCGTGTCCCTCCGTGTGACATCTCCCCTTTTCTTGAACACCTCCAGGATGGTGACTCCACGACTCCATGGGCAGCCTGTGCCGATGCATCACCACTCTTTCTCAGAAGACATTTTTCCTAATCATTGTCACTGTCGTCCTTGTCATTCTTGGATCTAACTCCTGCAGATGTCCATTCTCTGTTTTGAGCCCCGGCCTTACATTACCCAAAACTTCTGTCGTCTGTGCTGCCCATCATCATTTAGGCTTGTACAAGAAAATTCACCGTTTCTGGAACAGCAAAAGCCAGGCAGGAATATCTTGTTAAGACATTTATTTCAGTTTGAAAAAGGCTGATTCATCTCAATTGAAATGCTTCACAGAAAGAGCTGGTTTGATGAATTTCTTCTGTCGGGAAAAAAAATGGAGATGAAGACAACCTGTTTTAACTTTTTATTCAAAGTGACTTTGTTTTGAAATTTAAGCTGATTATAATAAAAACATTTTTTTAAATGAAAAAGAGGTCACACATGAAACACTTTGATATCATCAAAATGAGGTATTGCAGGCAATTTTTTCTTTTTTTTTCTTTTTTTGTCAGTTCACAAAAGTCTTAGAGATTTTGACTTTTCTTCCAGGACAAGGAATTTTAAGCCTCCATGTTTCTTTCCGGGATGAGAAAACATTTATTGCTCATTTCTAATAGAAAAACAGAGCCAGCTTTTCAGTTGCTAGTTGTGCTTTGAACTGAGACTGAGAGTTAACTAGAGTGATCCAAAGTTGTTAAAAACCCAGAGAAAAGCTTTCATATTTCAGACTTCAATCTTTCTCTGCTCCCAGCGGCCAAAGAAAATGCCATTAGCCTTGGAGGTACTTTTGGTAAATAAAGAAAAGGGGGAAAAGGAAAAAAAAATAAAGACAGGCAAGAGAATCCTTTATCCTTTATTTTTTTCTCTCGTATACGTATAATAAACCGTTTTTTCAAGGGCGTGAAAGTGTCTCGCTTCAGTCCGCGGCGCCAGGGGAGGCGGAGGTTTCAAAGCCGTGTTCTGAAAGGGGCTGCTGGCTTTAAAGCCCATCTCAGACATCGTTTGCTAATCCGGGGCCCTTCACTAGGGTCTGTCAACGTGCTGCTCCCCGCAGAGACCCCTCTAAGTGCGGCTGAGAGTCTGCAGGAAACAGCTCGGCACAGCTCTCCGCCGCTATTTGCACATCAGCGCCCAGAAGGAGGGGACACGCTGCTTCATCACATCTCCTGGGCTGTGCGCTTCTCCCTGCTTTGCTATTTGTTTGAGAATATTTGCAGGGGGAGTCGCTCTCAGGAGGCAGAGGGATGCAGGGACAGCGCTGCTGTCCTTCTCTGAAGGGATGGGGGATTTGAGGAACTCGGTGCTGGCTTTGGCTTTTGTAAAGCCGTCGCTGCTTCTGTCTCTACTTAGAGTTGTGCTGTCAAAAGCGAGAGAAGCAGCAGCTCTGTTGGACGGAAGCTGATTTGGAAAGGGGCTACTTCAAGAAGTTTGGTCTGTGAACAAAGTCAGGAGTCCTCGTTTGACTTTCCGAGTTACTTGTGAGCGCCGGAATCAATGCACACAGAGGAGGTGACTTTTCACTTTGCACTTCGCCATCTCCCTGCCCCAAAGTGGGTGGAAAAAAGAAAGAAACACCAACAAAACCAAGGCAAGAAACAGAAGCAGCAGACATAGGCTGCTAGACAACGTCACTTTGATTTCAGGACATTCCCCCAGGAGCAGCCTCAGCAGAGCGGTGGCAGTGGTGACACACGTGTCCTGCCCCACACAACCCGGGGCAGACAGTGCTGACAGTGACAGCTTCAGCACCATGACACACCACTCCTGGGCTGCTTCCTGCAAGAAAACACTCAAATTCCATCTACTCCATAGGACTGCTTGGGCACTTGCACTGTTTGGTGTGCCCATGTCTCAGATCTCCTCAGGACTGAGCACCTAATAGACTTCTGATGCTGGTATATATTTTTAAATGAGTTTTAAATTCCTGCCCATCATGCTATCCCACTGAGCATCAGTCTGAGAAGCGTATTCCCCTTGGGGAAGTACATCCTCCATGACTGTTCTGCTGAACCATCTGCTGCCTAATGTCTGCCTTGATATGTAATGAAATGCAACTCCGGGAGGGACAGAGTGCATTTGGGACCAAAGGCATCTTGAATATGGGGAGCGCGTTGCTGACAAATAGCACACAAACATTTACACCTTGAAGATTTCTGACAGTGTTTTTGCACTGTGCCCTTCCGAAGGTCATCCGTCTGCCAAAATTAGAAACTTTGTCTCCATGCTGAGGGCACTTAAACTGCACAGGGTGGGTTTGAGACTGAGAAAAAGGCAGAAAGAGGAAAGGGAAAGGAATAAGGGAAAAGGAGAAGGAGGAAAGGAAAAGGGGGAAAAGGAAAGGAAAGAAGAATAAAGGAAAAAAGGGATAGGGAAAAGGGGAAAAAGGAAAGGGAAAAAGAAAAAAGGAAAAAAGGGATAAGGAAAAGGGGAAAAAGGAAAGGGAAAAAGAAAAAAGGAAAAAAGGGATAAGGAAAAGGGGAAAAAGGAAAGGGAAAAAGAAAAAAGGAAAAAAAGGATAGGGAAAAGTGGAAAGGGAAAGGAGAAAGTGAAATGGAAATGGGAAAAGGAAAAAGGAAGTGGGAAAAGGAAGAAGGAAAAAAGGAAAGGAAAAGGGGAAAGATAAAAGGGGAAAGGGAAAAGTATTCCTTCCACTGGAAATAATCTGTCCTCCGAATAATTATGAAGCATGGCAAGTTTTGCACTAAAGCGTACTTGTTTCCCACCATGCAGAAAGAAAAAGGAAAGTACTGACTCTGAGCAGTTTTATCAATTCATTCTTACTGAAGGAAAAGTTTCAGTAACAAGTGTCCCAGGTAGATGAGATGTGGACTCACATCCCAGTAGCCATGACTGGGATCCCACCTGGTTGCAGCTACGTGAAGTGCCTTTAGGTGGTAGCAATTTGGGGACAAGACAAGTGTGTGTCGGTTCTTCTGGAAAGCAACACATGCTACAAAGGCTGCTGCACTCCCAGCCTGGGAGAAGCCATCAAGGGAAGGACACAGTCACCCCACTCTGTGACACGATGCTCGAAGGGCAGGGGAGGGACTGGGTTTGCGTGATGTGTGGGAAGTGTTCAGCAAGAGAGCACTGTGAGAGAACTATAACAAGATAGTTTAAATGCTTCCAAATAAATGGCTCCCAGAGCGAGGCATCTGCTCCTGGCTCTCCCTGCTGAGTTCTTTAAATGCTGGTGGCATTGTTTAGATTTGAAGTCGCTGGGAGTTTTGCAACCACGATGAGTACAGCCTGAGATTTCACCCTTTCTGAGAAGGGACCTGCAATAGCCAGCCTGAGGAGAGCACGAGGGAGGAGGGAAACCGCAGGGCGTGCTGGTGGGGTGCAGGAAGTCAGTTAATGGGGCTGCCTGGGCTGGCTGCAAAGTGGGTTTGTCATGCAGTAATTGCATCCACTTATTTGCTTCCCTTGTGAGTCTTGATAACAGAGCTGCTGCAAAGCAGTGCTGATGTTGAGCCCATGGGAGGTGCAGCTCTTTTCATGAGCAAAGATGACTGTGCAGAGGGAAGGCAGCTCCGGTGCTCGTGATGTTCCCGCACTGCAGTGCTCCATGGCATTTCTGCAGATATTTACAGTTGCACTCCTAGGGAGTCTAATAGTCCCATCTGGAAACATCAGAGCTCAGAGGGGGCTGGAAGTGGTTGTGGCAATTCCGAGCAGCGGGAGATGGGTGTATGGGGCTTCATAAAAACCATCGCAAGGATGTGACACAGGCAGTCCTCAACCCCTATAGCACCAGAAAGGGGGAAAGGACACAGCATGGCTGTGGGAATAGCGCATGAGCATGGAGTGCTGCACTGTGCTTTAGGGCAGAGCTGTGTGCACACCTGCCCTGGTGTCTCCGGGCAGAATGCTCGGGGCAGAGCAGCTCCAGCCAACCTTCATGAGCCCTTCCAAGACTCCAAGACTGGAATTCTCCTCGTTAGCAGGTTTGGGTTTAGGGAACAGGGCTGGAAACCCCCCAGTGAAGCAGTGCATCAGTGGGGCTCACCTGCCTGCTGCTGGTAGGAATGGCAACGCCACAGCCTCTCCACGCTCCTTCTTAAGGTCACGCTGCCCCATTGCTTGAGCTCAGGGTGACCTTTGCTACATCGATCAAGTATTTAACATCCCAGTTAAGCAAAAACATCTCTGTCAGCAGCATCTCCCATCATTTCCAGGAGTCCTTGCATAAGCATACAGCTTTGCATCCTCGTTATGCACAAGTGGGTGCCTCCAGGCACATTTAACACTCTCAACTGCTTAACATCCACCGAGAGCTGCTGCCTGGCTTCCCTCACACCACAACCGGAGCACATCGTGGCCACCGGAAACCACAGGCACACATCACAGCGCAGCCAGGCAAGTTTTGGGCAGCTGGATCCCTCCCTGCTCGCAGCATGCAGACCAAGTCAACTTTGCAGCCCTCCTCTGAGGAGTCAGGATGATCTCATGCAACGTTTGCAAAGTTTTGCTGAGGTGGGTGGAAAAGGGGAAAGCCAGTTTGCCGCAGGACTGACAGCCATCCTAAGACCCGGTTTTGTCACGTGTCGGAGAGGGCTGAGCCCTCGCTGCTGTGCAGAGCACTGTGGAAGCTGTAACCACAGTAGCTCTGTTGGGACGGGTGCACAAACACAGCAGCTGATAAATGGGGCTGCGCCCCGGAGCTGGTGGTCAGCGTGGTTCCCTGTTCTGAGAATCACATTTAGGGTGCTGGTATTTCGGGAGTGCTGCAAAACAGGGCTGAGCTGACAAATTCCACCTCCCCTTTCATCTCTTTATTTTGCTTTGCAATCAGTCTAATCCAGAGGCAAATAAATTATAATTAATAAAAGGAAGGGAGGTGAAGGTGGCCTTTAGTTTTAGGCAAAATATGTGATAGGGAGCACCCTGGTGAGCATGCTTGGGAGCAAGACGAAGGTATGCTTCCCTAAGAGAAAAGTGTTCATTTAGGATAAGAGAGCCAAGCAAAGGGCAGACTCCAAGTAGTCACTGCTCCATCACGTTGCCCACAAAGCCTGCCTTTTCTGGGGCCCCTGCCATGTACTTTCAGGCAGCAAATGAGCCAGGACCCCCAACAGAGGATGGGGCCAGGACGCTTCAGTTTCCCTGTTCAGCCAAGGGTACTTTTAATGTGAGTGCAACAGCATCCGAGAAAGGTTCCTTAGAGGGAAGGACTAAGGACAAATATAATAGAAAAAAAAAGGCAGAAATAGCATTATTATAAGCAAAGCAAAGCAGGCCATGCTATTCTGGGTTGCACCTGCCGAAGTCCTGCATTGCTGAGCTGGACAGGAGCTGGCACCCTTTGTCTGTGCTTGGGATGGGAGCCAGCAGCATCCTTCATAGCAAGAAGGATGGCGTTCCCCAGGTGGGAAGTCAGAGGGATATGGGATTGAGAGCTGGGAAACAGCCTGGTGCTGTGGCCTGCATGGATAGCAGTGTTGCTTCTTGCCTTCCCCATCCAGTGCCAGCAGTGCTGAAGCCAAGCAGGGGCAATGCCCTGGGGAGCAGCCTTCAGAAAGCACCCAGGGCTTGTGGCATGGGCTGTGCTTCTCGATGCAAAATAAAATGAAAGGAAAAAAAAAGAAAAAGTGTCAGCAAATTGGAGGGTCTCCAGGAAAAGGAGATAAAGATGATTAAGGGTTTAGAAGGATTGACCTATGAGGAAAGATTAAAGGAACTAATTATGTACAGCTCAGATAAAGGATGAGTAAAGAGGTGATTTAATAACAGCCTGCAAATACTCAGAAAAGTGTCAACAGTAAGGAAGGGGGAGGAATTATTTAGTCCTTCACTGATGAACAACACGAGATGGAATGAAAGAGGAAGGTTACATGGGACATCAGCACAATGCAGAGAGAAAGAGATTTCTTGAGGGAGCTGCAGGTGAGTCAGGAGCACAAATCCTCTGGAAATGTTCTGGCCTTCCATCCCTGAGTGACCTAAGAAAGCATTTTCAAATGCATTTAGGTGCTTAAAAGTGCAAGGAAGTTCTTTAATAGGATTTCCAGATGCATCTAAGCAGGTTAGGCACCAGATTTCAATGGGAGTCAGGCATCAGTTCCATCAGATGCTTACTTATACCGCTGCACAAAGTAACTTGAAGGTCTGGCTCGAGGACTCATCAGAAATTCGAGGGTTGGAGGAGATTACAGCTGAATCCCACAGTGCTGGAGCAGCATCGAAGAGGGCTGGCTGATGTGCAGGAGGACGTCCTGCTGGAAACCATCTTGCCTTGTCAGGGCGTTGTGCATTGATCTGCACAGTCGATTTGAAAGTCAATGAGATTTAGACTCCCAGGCCCATTAAAATAAAAATTTAAAAATGCCTTTGGCACTTAAGCACCTTGGTCAGTTAGGTAAGTCTTTGATGCAGAGTGGCTGCGGATTATCAGAGTCCAAGGTGAACACAGACACGGGGAAAAGGGCTCCCAAAGCACCATGTTCTCCCTTGTGCTTCACTTGGATGGGTCACCAGGCTCTGAGGAAACGTCCCATAATTCTATGAGCCGCAGTTGAGTCACCTGCTGTTTTCCTGGGAACAGGGGACATCTTTCCCCAGTGAGTGGTGAGAATACTCAACTGCCCTTGCGGATGGAGGAGCAGCGGGAAGACATTAAAGACCAAGCAACACTGCCAATGCAAACTGAAAGTCAAGAGGTTGCCAGGATGAAACTCCCACCAGAGTCTCCAACCATTAAACCTATAGGGAGGAAATGGCAAGTCTGGGCTTTGAAGAGGGTTACTGCTGCAAGCTTTCTTCTCAGTGCCCCATGCAGACATTACCAAGGCTTCAAGACCAAGTTGGTCTCCAGGGAGCTCAGCCAAGAACATCTGGGGCTCTCCGCTGTCACCAGCATGTCCAATGCACTTTGCCCATGGCCATCCACCTGGGCTTACTGCACATGCCTAAAGTAGGCAGCATGAGCTCCCACCATACACCCTGCAGCTCCTTGAAGAGAACTCTAACCCTGCACCACGGATACATTGAGCTCTACATCTCTGCCCCAAGCCCTCAAGCACAAGAATTTGTGAAACGCACTTGATTTCCCACTGTTCCCAGATACACATGCAAATTTCTAAAACAAGAATATAAAAAGTGGAAGCCAAAGTGGAAGCCTACCCGATACCCAGAGGTTGGGCTGTCACAGCTATCACAGCAAGTCTAGATGCCATGTGAAAACTTTGAACGCGGTAATAATAGAAGGCAGAGTGAGAGGAGAGAGGTTGTGACTTGTTTGTGTTATCACCCTGAAGGATTCTTCAGGGCAAATATTCCAGAGACAGTTTTCATTAAACCACAAACTTGGCAATTTAGCCTAAAATATACATGTTTTTTTTTTCAAGTAATTGCTTAAAAAAGGGGAGATCTTTCCAGAGGCCAGTTAACCCTTTCACAGCACTTGAGTCCTCTTGAAATGCTATGAAAGAGGAAAGTTAAATACAAAGATAAATGCATAAATGGCCAGAGTTGCTATGGAAATGTAAGAGGATGGAAATTGAAAGTCAATAGAGGACTAAGTTACTGTTCAATTTTAAAAATAGTCTTTCTATACAGAAACGGAACATTTTTCAAATCTCTGTTGGCCTGTATTATACAAAATGGGAAGTGGTTTTGTCGCTGGGTACATCTATTTACTGCTGCATGTTCAATCTGCAAACTGCATAGTCAGTGGTATACACTAAGTGGGACCTGTTCTCTGCTAATCTCCATCATGGCTACAGAGCCCTGCTGACAAATGCCAGCCATGAAAAGCACAGGTATGTGAGTCAAAGGCGGTGGGATATAGAGACAAATAATTTGCAGAGATCCCAGGTCAGCTTTGTTGACTTTTTTTCCATTTCCCAGGGGAACAAGGCTCATGTGATTGGCAGCTGGCCCACAAGCACCACATAACAGCTCCCTAAACCTGCTGGTCTGCAGTGAGGGCTGGCAGAAGAATACAGGTCTCAGAGGAATGAAGTTCTAACAGACTTTATAAAGAAAGATATACCCAAATTAACACTTCTTCCCTTCATCTTCCACTTCCCAGCACGCTCCTGGGCCGTGATATGGGCTCACCCACTCTAGCTGATGCCAGTTCTCCCACATGGGAGCCCACCATAGGAAGCCAGGCTTCCTGTCCCATTGCTTGCAAGACGACCTGCTTTATTAAGACAAATGTAATCCACTTCTCTGGTTGCATTCCGAAAAAGGAGAGAATTATGTTTGAACAGCATAAAGCCCTGTCCATGAGCAGCATACCAAGAGCTTTGATTCAGACTGCCTGTACGTGTCTTCTCTCCATTGCCAGGTGCTGCCAGGGCTTGGTGGTAGACTTTATTCACCTACAAAGCATCCCAAATTCAAGATCACCACATCTCTCATCCCCAGGGCACGGCTCTTTGAGCCTCGCTGCCTTCTGTGCCTGTTTGCTGTGGCATCCTTCTTCTTTCTGCACACGAGTTCCCTACAGCTGGAGGCATCTCACTGACTTTAGCACAGCGAACCCAAAAAAAGACACACAAGTTGTTGAAATTCAGCTTTGCAGGCGGAGAGCTGGCACGAGATTCAGCCTTGGCAAAACAATCCTGACGCTTCCTTTTTAAGCCACGTTCCCCAAGTCTAGCTCCATTCCTACATGGGGTTTGAAAGCAATCCGTGGCACCAGCAGGATTCTCACCAGCCCTATCTCCCAGCCCGACAGAAACAGGCCTTTAAAAATAGTTCCGTGCTGCTGGGTGGGATTTTCCTCTGCAGGTGCTGCGCAATACGGAGCGAGATGAGATTCTAATCATAGCTCCCTCGCAGAGGGAAGGGTTCAGAGTTGAGCCTCATTTTCACAGCAATATCGCTCCGTTCTCTGGGTGTCAGGGGAGCACATATTGCTGTCACTTCCCCATGCTGTGTTTGGGTATCAGATGCAAAGAGTGGCAACGACGCACGCAGCTTCCCCTCTTTTCACACCGCAGCCCCACCCAGGGCGGCTAAAAATTCCCCACGCTGCAAAACAATAGGTTTTCCCCCAAATTAGTCAGAACCAGCACGTATCACTGCGCACCCAGTTGCCACCAGCCCGCTGGAGGTGCGCACCCTTCTTGGCTCCATCGCTGGCGTGCCAGCAGCTGAACACGGCTCCTGCCAGCTCCCTTCACTGCAGAGCCAACAGCCCCTGGGAGGAGGAGAGCTCAGCATCTGCATCCCCTCGGCAGAGCAGCCGGGCTGCCTCCAGGCGTGGGGGAATTCTGACAAGGTCTCTCAACCTGATCCAGCCGACGTGTCCACCATCTGCTGAGCGCAGTGCAGCTGGGAACCGCGTCACCAGCACGCAGCACAGACAATGGCATTTTCTCCTTTTATTTTCCTCTTTATCTGGCACCATCTCTGCTGAGCTATGCTCACTGCTTGGTGCCAGCTCATACAATTTGGGCTGTGGTAACCCTGCCTTCCCTATTTCTCCATTGCTGTGCTTTCAGAAGTTTGAGTCTGGCCATGCACAGTAACCTCAAGGTGCACATGGCATCCCCTAGGCATTCAAGACCAGGCTGGATGTGGCTCTGGGCAGCCTGGTCAAGTGGTTGGCAACCCTGCCCACAGCAGGGGGGTTGAAACTCGATGATCTTTGAGGTCCTTCTCAACCCAGACCATTCTATGATTCTATGATCTATGGTTGAAGAATATTTCCTAATGGAGGTCCAAGCCAGAACCCCACTCCAAGGACTGTACCTGCCACAGTCTTGGGGGAACTGCAAGAAGGGATGTACTTCTGGCACAGCATTCACCCCCATTGGCTGCTATGCCTATTGTTCCTTCCTCTTTGATGTACAGAGGCCTTCTATGCCCCAGACTTTATGAGGATGTTTCATTTTTAGCCTTTTCCAGCATTATTAAAGCAACTACACTCTATGTTTCGCTTTAAGGACGTGGAATAAGGCAGCAGGAACTAGTTTGGATTAGAGCATACTTACACTGATCCTGCAGCCTGGCATCACCTGGGTAGGGAGGCACTGGCACGGGCTGCTCAGAGAGGTGGAGGATGTCCCATCCCTGCAGACACCCAAGGTCGGGCAGGACGGGGCTCTGAGTACTGACGGAGCTGTGGCTGTCCCTGATCATTGCAGGGAGTTGGACCCCATGGCCTTTAAGGGTCCCTTCCAACTCAGACGATTCTGTGATCACCCAGGGAAGGATGTGGGTATCTCAGGCCTGACCTAGAGAAGGATGGGAGCATTTGGGATCCATGCCCATCCAGCTGGGTACCCAGCCTGGAGCATCACCCCAGACAGCACTTGCCCTGGCAAATTTGCCCAGGTGCATCTGTGCCTGCAGGACCCCGCAGATCGAAATCATGGGAGCAGAAGTGATATTCATCACATGGACTCAAGCAGTCACAGCTTCATCACAGCACACACAGATTAGCACTGCCCTCCATCTCATGCCACCCACAATTTACCCCAAACCAGCAAACCACAGACAACAGCGAAGTCACAGCAGTGTGACCAAGGAGCTGTGACCTACTCTTAGATCCACACCTCCACATACACAGATGTTTAATCAGATGCATGACAGTGCTGGCAAATCCTGTCTCAGAGCTGTTCTGTGGTTACCAGCAGCGAAGCTATTAAGCCCCTTTTGCAGCCCCATATGCATTCACTTCGTGCATTTAATCCTGACAGCCCTAGTAAATTCTTCCTGAAAATAAAAGTAAGCCCTTATTCCCCCCCCCCTCCCCGAGCTACCTCTTCTTGTTAAATGTCATTAAAAGCAGAACCCACAATAACATCACTCCTCGCTGAAGGTTGAAACCACCTTGACTGCAATCCTGGTGTGGCACTGGATACAAAAAATAAAGCAGAAAAGCAGATACTTCCTTCCACTTCTCTGTCAGCTCCACTTTGCATCAAAATCTCCTTTGTATGTCACACAGTTATTAAAGTTGTGGATTGTGGCTTGCAGTGTGCGCGTGTGAATGTGAGTGTGTCTTGGAAACTGGGTCACCCGGAGAGCTCTGTGAAAACTCGGCCCTGACAAAGCGGGCTGGCGAGGCTCAAAGATACCCCTTGTAATGTTTTCCTGCCTCCCGTCATGCTTTGAAAGGAGCAAATAATACTACTTTCTGCTGTATCCTTGTATCTTTTATTCAGCAGTTTCCTGAAGGTAAATAACCTCCGGCAGGCAAATCTAAGAGGATGCTCCTATCTCATTTGCTGTCTCCTCGCACCGAAATCATGATATGTTTTGCTTTCATGAGGCTTTTTATAAAACATTCCCTTTTTCCACGAGAAGCAGCTATCACAGAGGGCAATCAGCTCCCCAGGCGTGGCTCTGGCTCCATCCCACCGTCTCATCCTTCTGTACCCTGAAGCCCCAGGAGGGCACCAACCTGCAGGGATGGGAAAAGCAAGGAGCAGAGGAACTTGGCCACGGGGCAGCTGCAGGAGGAGTGCAGGAGCTCCAGCCCAAACCCCCGCCACGCACCGAGCTGCAGACATGGGCACAACTCTGCTGCCTGCTCCCTTCTCCCATTAAGGGCTCTCCAGCCACGCAGCCGCTCACCAGCACGACGTGGGTGACCTGGCACAGTGGGCATGAAGGGGATGGCTTGATGGATGGACTAGATGATCACGTGCTTTGCTGCCATCTGTCTCAATTCCCAACCTGGGCTGGGACAACTGGCAAGGGAATTGCTTCTCCCCCACCCTGCTCAGTCGCTCTCAGGCTCAGGCAGCGTGCATGGGTTGGCATCACTTACTTGATACGTTCTGCAAAAGGCACTTAGTGAAACTCATTCTGGGGATCTGTGTTTTTTCACAGCCCACGCACACGTGCGGTACAGTCAGGCGATGGTTTAACATTCGGAGGGTCGGGGTGAGCGCTGTCGTGGAATTGAGATTTCCATTTTGTTAAGAGTTCCCAGCGTGGCACAAAACTGGGGGGGGAAAAAAAAAATCACAAGTCTTTCTACAAAAGCAAATACGTGGTCTTTAATTTGGGTAGGTGGAAACATTTGTGCTTCTTCTTTTGTTGTGGAGGGCTGGGCAGGTTGTATCAACTGAAAGATATTTCAAAATGAAAAGCTATGGTGAAAAACATCAGGCTGAGACTAAATTGGCATTTAAAAAAAAGATGTTGTGAAGCAACTGAACTTTTTTTTTTTAACCTTTTTTTCCAATCTCTCCAAAACACAGTTAAAATTGTTGTTTCCATGGGAAGTATCTGCTCCAAGATGACAGCCCCATGCGATATGGAGCCAGAAACCCTGCTATGACTATTTCTGTTCCGTAGATTCTCTGCGCTACCTCATTAAATTACATAAACCACCTACAAAATAGCATCTCCCAAAGGACAAACACTCTTCCTGAAAAGTTTCAACCTGTTCCTGTCAAACACCATTCAGCCCAGAGAGAGCAGCTGCTTTCCTCGTTGCACTGTTACATCTGACACCAGAAGTCTGTGCTAAAATCTGGGGAGGCCGAGGGAGCCCTCGTGCAGTGCTGCTCCCACTGCAGCCCAGATCCAGGCAGCAGAAATGCCCATGGCTCTTTTGATTTCTAACAGAATGCTTGTGCATGGAGACCACAAACACAATCATGCTAACGAGGGCTTGCTCTGTTCAGAGCCCTCACGGCAAGCTTACATCTTAGCGATGATGCTGGCACATCACAATGGCCTTCCCCCGAGACACTGATCTCTGCAATGCAAGCAAGACCAGAGCTCCATATATACTGGTGCTTGGCATGGGTCAAATTAAGCACATAGTGAAAGCAGAGCACATCCCTGTTACAGATGAGATGAAATTATCTTGGCTGCTACAGCCCTTTGGAGCTTCATCTCCATCTGCTTTTATGACCTAGGCCACAGTTGCTTTAATAACTGGAACATGCTTGGCTATTTACGTGAGAGATGAATACAGATCTGTTCATTTATTCACCCACATGAATAAATAATAATAGCAAAGCTACCTGCTGCACACTCAACACTGACCAACAAAAACTCATGCCAGCTGTAGCGCAATGGAAAGTGCAGCAACGACAGCAGAGCAGCAAGGTCCTAGGCTGCACCAGGTGAGGACTTGCTGAAATACAACAGCCATGGACACAGAAATAAAAGAAAGAAGCTGCTTGCCTTTAGAAGGCTGCAGGTACACAGGGACCTCCAGCAAAATACTCTTGCCTCCCCCTGCCAACCCTTAAATGAGGTCTGGGAAGGGGTGGATCCTTGCTCCCTCCCTTCCAGTCTCTCAGGTGCATTGCATGCACCTCCCCTGGGTTGGCCCTGCCTTCCCACCAGGTGCTCCATCACTGCTTCAAGCCGTGACTTAGCATTTCTGCTACACCAACACATCTGGAGACATGAGAATGTTCAGTCCTCCTTTGGAGATTTGCTTCCAATAACAAGAGCAAATATACGTGTGTGTGAGCCACAATACTTTTCCTTTGACCCAGTACTGTCTTGGTTTGAGAGGACGATTTGCCTTTATTTTTGGGGGAAAAGAAAGTTGTTCTGGGAAAAGAGGAGTTGTCCTCTTTTCCCAGGTAACAGGAATGGTGTTGGCTGGGCTCACAGAGGATGAGCCTCATCCATTTCCCTTGTTTTCTGAACAAGGGTCTCCGCTCCAGTCTCTGCCTCACCATCTCTCCCCTCTCACCCTTTCCAGAAGCCGTGATGACTTTTATTCTTTCCCTTGGGCAGCAAGAAAGCCCAGGGCAATTCATGTATCTGCCTCTGCTGTGGAGGCTCCAAGCATATTTGAAGAGGACGAGGATGCCAAGTGACTGCCTTCTGCTCACCCTGTGCGGGTGGGAGCCTCCTCTCAGCATCGCCCCTGCTCTCCTCCTGGAGTTGCTTTGATATTCAACAAACCATTGCTTTTTAAACAATACTGGCCTAAAGCCTTATTGTGATGCTCAGAACCACTTGCAGGCTTTCTGAAACCCATTATTACAATTACAATCAAGAATCATAGGATGCCATACTCCGTGCCAGAAATATGAACGCACTGAACCGTTTGCAGAAGAGACACAAAGAGGGATGGAGAAATGCTGCTTCCACACTGCTCAACTCAGGAGCAGTAACTCTTACCCCACTACATCTTTCCTCATTCTTTTGCTAATGTAACTTGTAACTGATGAGATCCAGGCTAGTATTTGCTTTGTCCTCTGCGCTCTCCTGTAGCCTTGGTGCAAGGAATCTAGAGCTAGACCCGTGTCTTAGCACTGCCTCCCACAGCCCACCCCCATCCCCTGCCCTGGGTGAGGATCTGGGGGTGCTGTGAGGCGCAGAGCTCAGGGCACATCGGCCAAGGCAGAGGTGAGGAGCGTTGCACTTCAGAACTGACTGCAGCAATACTCAACAGCTACAAAACAAACCATCCGGGCAAGCAAACGCAGCATCCAGCTTGGTTTTATTAAAGCTTTGTCTCATGGGTCACAAAAAGACCTTAGAGAGGGCTGTGAGGTTTTTGTTAGTGTTATCCCAATACAATACTGACAGAACACACAGAGAGGGGACTGTGGTGCAGCTTTTTCCAGCACGAGCCCTGAAGTTAGCTTTCCCTCTTTTGCAAATGATGTCTGAAGTCAATCTCGTCTATCGCCAGCTTCCACGGAGATGTTGCTATCTGGTGCTTAGAAAAGTGAGATGGATCGGGCCCTTTCTTCTGAGAAAATGTCAGATCTGATTCAGCACTCAACTGCTTCTGTTTTGCCTCTGTAGAACGGCATTGATTATAGAGGGATTTGCAAGTTTAAGACTAGACTAATTCAGTGATTAATCCCAACCAAAGCCTTCCGTAAATAGAGAGCAATACTCCAGCAGTATTCAATATCCAACACATCAATGAATTGCTGTGTACTATGATTCAATGGCATTAAACTTTCCCTCCTTTTATTCACGGTAGTGATGGGATACATTTAGTTTAGCTAACCCGGACTTTTCTCCTCTTTCTCCTGTATAAACAAGAGTTTCAGGTCATGAAAGTATCTGAGGGTTTCAATATTTGGTCTTAGTCTGAATTAAATTGAAATAAACATTTTGGGGAAATTTCCAACCAATGACAATCTCCCCACACACTGGTGATGAAACTGTTCAGCTTCACCAAGTAGCTGCCAGGGAGTGCAGGGCTGCCCATTTTCCTCTGTAGGGTTTTTCCCCCAAGTCATGGTTCCTAGGGAGGCTCACCCAATATTTTCAAGTCCTAAATCTTGTTTCTTTTCCTACCATGTTTAGAGTTTAGAGCCAATAGTCCTGTACCTTCACTCTCCCTTGGAAACCCTGGGGTCTACTCAAAGTGGCAGGCTGAAATCCCCCTGAGCAAATGGCTCCTGGGCCCAAACTGAGTTTCAGAGACAGACAAATGGTAGTAAGAACAGCCCATCCATTCTCATATCTATTCGCTGACCCCCAGATCTGCGTGGATTGCTGGACCAGCTGCAGCTGACGGCTACAGACAATCACAAAGCTCAGGCATCTGCAGTTTTTCTATGTGTTGCCACTCCTTATTTTGAAAGCTGCCTGGAGGAAAGGCAATCATCAAAGTAGGTGTTTCTGTAGTGCTTTTACTTTGCCTCTATCCACTTCCTCCAACTCTAAATAGCCACAGAAGAACCAGCTTCCGAGCACCAACCATCAGCCAAGGCCAGGATGGGAGACAGGAAAGAAATGATGTTTCTTTCTCTTTACATGAGTTTTATCTCTTCATGATTCCATTTTTTACCTTCTAGTAGGACTGCTGTCAGCTGCCTCCAGAAGATATGCCTACTTATTTCCTTGTCTTTCCACTCCAGGTAAGTGTTCCTCCTCAGATATCGGGACAGTCCTAGCCTCTGCCTCAGCAAGGTCTTATCCACTTCCCCTAGTATGATCATGATGATTCCAGCCTTCCCTTCAACAAGCTGCCAGGACTGAGCAATGTCAAACTCAAAGCTACACCATTTGCTTTCCAGAAAGTCAGCTGAGATGACTGCAATGACATTTCTGCTACTCAGAAAACCTTCTTGGATTATATTAGTAACAATGGGTACCCCTGGTAAAAAATCTCTGTAGTAAAGACAAAGCTGGAAGGGAGGTTTTCCTCCTTCCAAGGGTTCCACCAGCTCTTTCATCACCCATTCTTGATCTTTGCTGGAGTGGATAACAAAGGCATCATAGGTGTCTCCCCTTTCTGCAGAGTGTTTGCACCCACTGAGCAGCACCAACGAGTAGTATAGCTGGAAGTAGTACTTATAAATGAGGAACAGAAACACTCCGGCAGCAAGTAACACAGTCACTGAGCATGCCACTGTGGTTGGGTTGGGATGGCAAGAGGACATATCAAAGTTTGACAGGCTCACGTTCTTCACATACGCAGGTGTGTGGCATATCATTGAATGCTTGTTCTGCAGTAGATCCTGCTTTTCCTTGACCCATTTCAGAAAGTTCAGGTGTATGCAAGAGCATTCAAACAAGTTGTGAGAAATGTCTAGCCAGACCAGACTGTCAGGCAGGATTTCCAGGGCTGAGTCCGACAGGGCACTCAGCTGGTTGCTGCTGAAATCCAGGGCTGTGAGGGCTTGGAGTGGCTTGTAGGTTACAGGATCAAAAGTCAATAGCTTGTTGTTGCTGATGATTAGCTCTTTTAGTTCAGAGAGAGCGTTAAAACAATTTTGGTCTACCCATACTAATTTGCAACTTGAAATATCCAAGGTGCGGAGGCGTCTTACGTTTTCAAAGTTGTTGGCCAGTGTATTGTTCTCAAAGGAGTTGCCTGCCATCTTGAGCACTTGCAAAGAGTCCAAGCCACGGAAGATATGATGGGATATAACATGAGTTTTGGTATAGGAGATATCAAGGTAAATGAGTTTCTGAAGGAGTAGAAAGAAGGGGTAGGTGCCATGATAAATTATCTTTGTGTGTTGAAGGTCCAAGTATAGCAGATTTCTCAGGTTAGCGAAATCTCCAGTCAAACTGATGTCAGAATTGAAGCTTAGGTTCAAGTGTTTCAAATTTGGAGACCCTGGAAACTTCGGGGAACAGCAGGTACGGAAGGAGAGACGATTCTCACTCAAATCTACGACCTCCAGGTAAGTTAGACTCCCAAAGTCTTGCTCGAAGCTATTTAGGTCTTTGCTCTTGGTAATACGAAGCACTCTCAACTCCGTAAAAAGAGACAGCTTCTCAGCAGGCACTTCCTGAAACTTACATTTCTTCCATTCCAGACGTTTCACTTGAGAAAACATAGGAACCTCTGACAATATTTCAAGACTAAGGTCCACCAACCGAATAGTGGAGACATTGCCTATGCAGTCAAAGAGAGTGTCTGTGTCATTCTCAAATTCTCTGAAACACATTAGGACAAACTCCTGCATCCGTACCTGACACAGTCCACTCAAAAGTCCATTCTGAAATTCTGTCATTTTCTGAATGTTAGTGAATTCCCCAACTATTAGTCTGTTGACCTGTAAACCTGCCAGGCCCTGAAGAGAAGAGTGCATCACGTCGGGGTTCTCAAAAGAGGATCTCAGAACAAGTTCAGCAAGGTGAATCTTTGCAAAGGATCCTGACTGGATGTACTTTATATTGTTCAGAGAAAGTACCAACGTGAGGTTGAGCCTGTTTGTTTCCCTCAGGACATCAAGGTCTCCTTTGGAGATGTATGTAATATTATTGGAGGAAAAGCTCAGGTGCCTGAGAGAGGTCAGGTTGGCAAAATACTTAGGAAGCTTCAACGAAGCAATGTTGTTATGGCCCAGGTTCAGCTCCTGCAGGGTATACAAGTGTCCGATGGGTAGGCCAGACAGAGAGGATATGCTGGTTTCCACCAATACTAGTTTTTTCAGCGACGTTAAACCATCGAAGGCTGCTAGACCCAGGTGCTGGAGGGAATTGGCAGTTAAAATTAAGGTGGAAAGGTTATGAAGATCCACAAATGAGTTATCTTCTATTGTGTGGATGTGGCACCTGTTGAGCAGGAAAAGAGGATAAACGTGGATGAAACACTGTCCCTTTCAGCCCCTGTTTGCTAACACTACTGCACTAAGTACTAATGTAAAGTTATCAGGCTCAGCATCACTCTGGGGTTTGGTTTGGCTTTACTGCACTGACCAGGACCTCTGAACCCAACCCCTCAAAGGTGAACACGTTCATTTCCCAGGAAGGGGAACCATTAACAAGACAAAAAGAACCACATAATAACAGGAGACCTTCTCTCGCCCCTTCCTCCTTCCCTATATCTGAAGTTCAATGGCAAAGCAAGAGACCCGGAGCCATGGTGAAGGTCAAAACTCATGCAGGCAGAAGGACAGATGAGAAGACCCAAAATCTGAGACCCAAATCTATTCTGCAATGAACTCGTGAGCCTTACAGCCAACCTGCTCTGCCACTCGGTCACTTCAGAGCTGTAACTGTCATGGGACGGAGTGACATTGAAAAATTTACACAGAGGAACTGTTGTCTCAAGTCAATGAAAACGATATATCAACTCAAATTTGCTAATAGGCCTCCCCCGTCTCCTCCCCCAGACATGTGAGTAGAAAGGAAAAGAGGATACGTTGATATTTTAAAACAACCTTTTAAAAAATTAATGTTCCTTCGTTTTTATTCTTCATTTTCCCTGCGATGAGAAAAACAGCCCACCCAGCGTGTTCCACTTCGGAGTTTTTGTAACAGTGAAAAGTCTGACATTTTTCTTGTTTAGAGAGAAGTAAAACATCTTCCTTCCTCCTCCTCACATCCCACCCTACAAGATCAGGCTGACAGGCTCAGCTCTGGGCAATGTGCACTCAGTAACTGGACTGAAAGCTGCACGTCATTGCCACGGGCGTGTGCAGAGAGACAGAGGGATCAAGGCAAGAGTGAAACAGGAAACAGCCAAGAGCCACCAGACTCCAAAATAAGGAACTGGTGAGGCCCAGATGGTGAAGACAAACTAGTAACCACGTACAAAGCTTCATTACCTTGAAAGATCCAGAAGCTGCAGTTCAGGTACTGCTGCAAAATAATTTGAGCTCAGTGATTTCAGATTGCTGAAACTGAGGTCCAAGTCCAGGGTGGTGTTTGGGATTTCAGCAGGAGCTCCGGAGACATTCCATTCCGTGCACCTGAAGGCTTTGCCGGGGATGACCTGTGGCAGATCTCAGTCAGCATCCTCTCTCCACCAAATGTCAGGAAATCATACAGTTATACAGGAAAGCGGGAGCAGAGCCTTGTAGCTCGTTTCTAAATGAACCTTGTAGCTCATTTCTAAATGAGCTGCCCCGAGCTTCAGGAAATAAGCTCATATATCCCGAGCACCTGTCCCACTTCTAATAGGACCAGTCCTACTCCCCAGCAAGAGCTACATTTCTTGTTGATTGAACAGGGCAGTGCTCCCTGGGGCTAAGGGTGACCCAGCAGCAACCTCTGAGAGAGCAAAACAAACACGCAGGGATGCGTGCTGTGCCCAGGACCAGCTCTCAGCTTGGTGACATTGCAGACAAGCATGCAGATCTAACAGAAATTTCTGAAAGTGGCAAGTGAAGTTTGTAACAGGCACTGATCGGTGCCACGTGCTTGGGATAGTGGTGAAATCACTGTACTGTACCAATCAGGCAATAATAGCATAATTTGCAGATTCTTTAGGCAGGGCTTGGATCTCTTCCTGAAGGGAACAGAATCATAGAATCGTTTGAGTTGGAAGGGACCCTTAGAGGCCATGGGGTCCCACTCCCTGCAATGAGCAGGGACACCCACAGCTCCATCAGTGCTCAGAGCCCATCCCCTGACCTTGGGTGTCTGCAGGGATGGGGCACCACCCCCCCTCTGGGCAACCTGTGCCAATGCCTCACCGCCCTTATGGCAATATAATCTGTTCGTTTAACTGTAGCGTAGCAACATCATAGGTACAGAAAGCTCACAATAAGGGATGGTTAAAGCTGCTTGTTCTGGTTCTCAGGTGCATCCGAGACCAGTGTTTACTTGAAATATTTCAATCGCCTTGGTAACAGCCTTGGGAGAAAGATGAGCTTTCCCAGGAAAACTAACACACAACAGTTTCGACGCGCAAATCTCTCAAGCAGAAGAGAAAGTTGCACCAGAGAAGCGAAAGGATTTTGTGCTCGTTCAGAGATCACATACCTCCAGGCAGGGACTGAGGATGCAGCCCGCCAGCAGGGACAGCACCAGCAGCAGCCGCAGCAGCACCCCAAGAGTCTGCGTGGTGGGAGCTGCTCTCCTGGGCATCTTCAGGAGCAAGCACCATGGGTGGCACTCAGGGACGCGGAGCAAGGGACCCCTCAGAGCTCTGCATGCTGCCCTTCACCACGCCTGCTTCATCACCACGGGGTGCAGAGGGCAGGAAGGGAAGTGAAAGCGGTGGCTGCCCGGTTTCTAGACACGCTTGCAGTGAATTGCTCTTCTAGCAGGGCTGTGCCTGAAAATAAGGAGAAAAAGGAAGCAACGAAATGTAGGGGGTTGTATCAGTGGGACGTCACTTGATTGCCTCAGATCAGGTCAGGCTAAATTGGTGAAAAAAGGGAAACTTTCGTGAAACTCTGTTTCCAGAAGGACAGATTACACATCCCATGACATGAACACATGCTCCAGCACCGTCCCAGGACCGGGCTGCCCAGGGCCAGCTGGGCTCTGTGTGCGAAGCCTTGCTACAAAATTGAGTTTGGGAAGGGCTGTCTCAATGCCGTCCTTAGCTCACAGCGCAGACACAGCTGTTGTTTCTGGAGGAGACGTTTGCAATATTAATTTAATTCAGCTGTGAGCTTTCTAACAAAGCTCCTTGCCGTCATTTACCTTGATAAATGGTAGTGCTTCATTGTATCTACTCATGTGTTTCTGGCGATAACTAAGAGTTGTTACTGAGGATCTAGCTGTAGGGCTGGGGAATATTACTAACGCAGAAAAGTGGCAAGAATGGGAAATGAGGACAGGATATGAGTCTAGAATTAGATAGAATAGGGAGTGGCGAATCATGAATGTCTGTGAAAACTGATAGTAAATATAAGCTGGTACACCAGGGGAGTGAGAAATACACTTAGAGAAATAAAATCTCAGGGAGAGGAGATGGACATGGGACTTCTTTGGCAAGGTCAGTACAGGGCCACTGAGGGATGAGGAAATCCTAAAATAGCAGATGATCCTTGTGATAAAAAACACGTGGCAGCACAATGGGAGCTAAAAGGGACGCCCTGATATGCAGCCAGATAGCGCCCATTAAGCCAGCAGACAAAAAGTTTGTGGAAATTGGGCAAGTTCAACAAAATCCCTGTTCTGAAAAGCCTCTAGTGATTGCAGGTATTTCCTTTTACAGATGGAATCAAAAGTGAATGGAAACAATTGCTGACTGCTTCTGTGCCTGGATTAAGGAAATTGGCAGAGCATCGTGTGTCTGCAGAGAGGACAAATGAGTGTGTCCTTTAGTATTCAATATGCAGAATGAAGCAATCCACATTTAATTTTTATCTAAAGCTGAGATGAGCCTGAAGTATGCTCTAGACATTAACATTTCAATGGAGACTCACTGAAGATGCTGGAGAGCTTGGGAGCATCACGAAATCCATCCAACAGCCACGCTTAGGGGTCAAGTGGAAAGCACAATGTGAAGGACGTTCAAGAAACGTGCCACTTCTGTCACAGGGGACAGTTTCACAATGCATACCATCAATGGTTCAAGAACAAAGCATACAGAAATTGCAAGGAGTGGGGCTCAAGCAGAAAACACACCAGCTAGCAAATCAAACCCAGCCACCAGTTTAGAAAGTCAATGCCAGTTAACTTCATATTCTTCAGCTTGCATACAATGTGCAGCGACTGTAGAAAGCAGAATGCCTCTGTAATTTCCTCTTTCAGTTCACAAGAAACAAAAGTATTATTTGGAATCCTTTAAAGTGACAAGAATAACATCTAAAATAAAACACGATTCACTGCACTGGCAATTTTCTGGTAGGATCATCAAAGATCTCTTAGGAAGGAGGTGTGACAGAAAATCTCAGTGTTTCTAAAAACGCTTGCCAGGGTAAAAACTTTGTTCTTCTGATTATTATAATATAAGTAACACAGCAGCAGGCAGTGTAAACGCAATCTCTGTCATCTGAAGGAAGATGTTACTCAGTATAAGATGGCCACAGTATAGTTGGACCAACAAAATACATTGCACTTCAAGTTAGTTAGACAGCTACTGAGACCTTGAGGTTCAGCTGAGACATGGTCCTTCCTTATACACAGCAACTGAGTCATGTGGCTGAGACGGAGAGGTTGTCTGAGTGGATAGAAAAAGCAAAAGGAAACATCTCAAATCCAAACTGTTGCTTTTCACCAGCTATTTTCTGGGAAAAGAAAAGAAAACAACAGCAATTTATCTAAATCACAATGAAAAATAATTAAAAAAAAAAATCTGAAAATGGCTCCGTAAGATCCCTTTGCTGAGAATATCAGCAACGCATTGCTTCCTGGAAGCGGTGAGTCAGTGCCTCTCGCAGCCATCTCTGGCTGACCTGGCAGGACCTGGATAGAGGCAGCGCTGACCCCTGCCCTGTGCTGAGGCTGGAGAAGGGGCTGAGGACTGGTGTCATAGAAAGGGTCCGCACTGCAGTGCTTGTGTGCCCGCAGCCCGCACCTGCGATGCTTCCCCCTGTGAGATGGGTGTGATGGAAGGTCAGCCTGAATGACCCCCTGCCTTTGCTTCTGCTTCTTGTACCTCTGAAGAAGAGAACTGTGTTCACATTGGAAGAGTAACTCTGGTTTTAGTTTGGGGTTTTAGAAAAATTGGCCACTCTCCGTCCGAGCAATGCTTGATCCTAGTTACAGATTATTTAACTGCTAGGCTCAAAGCAAGGGGCATCAGTGGTGCAGACTGCTTGCTGTGCCTGTGCCTGTAAGTGGCAGGTAAGGACGTGGAGGAAGGATCAGAGACAGTCTGAGCAGGCTGTGTAGCACAGACCAAGCCCTGGACAACTGCAAATGGGGCCACCCAAAGCAAAGCACGATCCAGTGTAGCTAGGGACTTTCCCATTGTGGAAAAGGACAGGTGTGGGCATACAGAAGGGAAAGAAGCAAACCAAAAACTAGTGTCCAACTTCGTTTGATTGAAAGCAGCTGAGCCTACATTGAAGTAGGTAATGTGTGTCATCAGATGGGCTATTCCCCAAAGCCAAGGTCATATGAATACCCCAGATCTACTCAAAAGCTATTAGGGAAGAACTGTGTCAGGTAACCAGGGACAAATAGATGACTAAAGGAAGTGATTAATCAGTGTCAAGGCAGTCACTATCTGTGGCAGGTACTCCATATGGACTATGTCAGGTCATTTAGGAGCCCTACATTTTACACAAGTCAATGTTCAGTCGAAATGGTTGGAAGGATTTCACACAGATGCTGGAGGCATGCAGACTCACCTGCCAAGTGCAGCCAGGCAGCGATGACAGTGGCCGGGAGCTCCCTTGTCCCTTGGGGAGAGGCAGGCTGGCACCACACAGCCCAGCAGCTCCCAGCCCTTCTGCCTTGGTCACCCTTTGACCGCAGAGCTGGGGACTCACTGTCACCATCGATGCAGGGCTGTTCGCAGCGCCTGGCATGGATGCACTGTGCTGGGAAGGAGCACAATTCCTGCAGCCCTGAGAAGGATGCTAGCTTTTGCTACTCGAGAAACAATAGGACTCATTTTCCTTTTCTATCCCCTTCCATCATATCCTCATGGTGTCTGGTAGCCTAATTTACATATGTTCTGTATTACCATGGCCCTGCTTTATCCTACTTATTCCACCTCCTTTCCCTCAGTTCTCTTGATAATAATGAGCCTGCTGTAGGGCAGGGATTTATTCAGACTACCAGGCAGGAAATCTGTGTAGGACATGGAGGATGGCAGCTCGCAGACTTGGTGACTGTGACCAGTGCTAAGACTCCCGAGCCTGGTGTTCATGGTGTTGCTCCCATGACTTGTCACTGCACAACAGGAAAGTGTTGCAATGACTGCGGCGTAAAGTGCAAACGCAGCTCCTACAAAGTGTGGTGAAGTTCTTGTGCGCGTTACCTAGAGAGAAAATGTAAGCCATGTCCTGGGGTCAGCTGGTAGCACGCTTTATACGTCAGCTTTTAGACATTCAAACTTCCATGCCACTTTATCAAGAGAAGAACATGGAGTATTAATGATCTGTATACCGGAGAGCCCGCTGTCACTGGAAACAGAGCAATAACCTCTGAAACAGTTTGAGCCAGATCCAAGTGCAAACCTGTAAACATTCATCTTTTCGGAACCCAGCAGAACCTGCGTGGCTACTGTGTGCTAGGTAGAGAGCGAAGATTTATTTGTTTTCAGAGCATAACCTGAAGCCAATGTTTAGCCAATAAAGAGAAACTTATTGAAACAGCTTTTTTTCTCCCAAGCTCGGTTCAGTTCTGTTTGCATGTGCAAGATTGGGTCATCCCCTTCTAGCCTTCAAGTGACCTTTCTCAAAATGAGCTGCAGTGAGGCCTCGGTTCTTCCACGAGACTCCTGGGGCAAGGCAGCTCTGGGAGAGATTTGTCAGCATTTCTTTGGCCATAATCACATGCACGGACCAGGGCAAAACCATTTCAGCTCCAGAGGAGGAACCAGGCTGAACAAAAGGGAAAAGCAGCCAGAGCAACATGAAGGGGATCAACTCTTGGCAGATCATGAGAAGGCATTAGAGAAAGCCTTCAAGTGAGGGCTGAGATACTGGAAGTTACCCAGGAATCGAATAGCATGGGAAGTACCGTAAAAGCCTGACCACACTGGAGCAGGGGAAGGAAGGAAGTGGGAGGGAAAGCAGAAGCTTTGTCTGCTGTAGAAAGTGTCAGCGGTTATTTGGGTAGTGTACTAATGCTGAAAATGCAGCGTGTTACAAGACACACACAGCCTGATATAAATTTAGCCAATCCCACCCTTAGAGCTTGTTCTTAAACAGCTGTGCAGGAGGAGCTGCCTTTCCATGAAGACCTGCCTGACATGGCTGCAACAAAGGGGTTATACCAATATCACCACCAGCTTAACATCACGCTGCAAGCTCTTTCTTCAAGAAGTAGCAGCATTCTGGGGAGTCATCAACTGAGGTGAATCCATGATGACAAAAGATCAGGAAGAAAGCAGTAAAGAAAGGACGATACGGCGTAGCTGCATCCTGGAAGGAAGCTATTGCGAGAAGATGTGGCCACAGGGGTAGAATGCAGACACGAGGCAGCCACAGATAGGTGGAGCTTTTAATGAGGTTTCTTAAATGTGGAAGATCTTCAGCACACAAAGCAGACTCGGAAGGGTGGCTCTATTCTCTGAACAAAGAGCAAGAAGCACGCAAAGCTCAGAGCAGCGTGCTGAGAGGAAAATAAAGGGCGCTACGTGGGTCCATGAACCATATGATCTCAGATCATCTAACTCTCACCTGTCCCCATGAGGAATCCCCCTCACAGAAGACAGTGCCAACTCCTTGAAAACAGCAGTACATTTATTCTCAAACAGAACAATAAAATAAACAATTTTTTGGTGTTTACTGCTGACATTAACATTTTCCATTAGCAAGACACTAGAATTCTGTGTTTTTAACCTAGTCCTTTTCCATAGTGATGGGTATAACTTTCTTTTGCCCCAATTTGTGTATGAAGGTGTTTGAAATCTCAGGGTAAACCCTGCACCTTCATCCCTGAGTTTCTCAGGGCCAGCAGACCAGCTTGGCATCTCAGCCTGGTGCTTTTCATAAATAGCACAGTGAGTACAAGATAGCTGATTACAAACCAGGAGGAGATTACCCAAGGAAGAAGTGTTGTGCAACACTCCCAACCCTCCACTGCAGCAGGCAGTGGTGGAAGCCAGAGGCCAACACAGAACGAGGAAGGTGCTCTGAATCTCAGGGTTTGACCTCCCATTCCACTTGGGCAAGGATGCACTATGACATGCTCAAAACAATCTGGAACAAGGGCAAAGCCCAACTGGGGTGTCTGGATGGGGACAGCAAGCAGCACGGCCTTCTCTCAGTGGTTCTGGGCCTGGAAGGCATGGCTGGTTAAGTCAGCAATCACTCCCCACTCAATCATTTTCAGCAGCCAGTTCCTCTCAGCTGTGATATTATGCTGAAAGAGCTGTAGGGACAAGAGAGCCAATGTTACAGGTTAATCCTTACAGTACCTCTCATCCTCCCTGAAATGCAGTGATCCTGCCTGACCCAACTTCCAGCCCCACTGCACAAGACCCCAGTCAGAAAACTAGGACAGAAGAAAGGCACCATGAGGGAGGCAGCATCTGCTTTCAAGCAGTTTTGGGAAGAAAGCATATCCCAGCACTTACAGAGGAGTTGGACTAGACGACCTTTAAAGGTCCTTTCCAACTCTAAGGATTCTCTGATTCTAATTTCCACAAGTAAAACTGGTACCAGATAGCTACCAGAGCTCACAGCTCCTTTAGTCCCAGCTTTTTCCAGTGGGTTCCCCTATGGAGAACACCTTAGTTTGGAGGGAAAGCATTTTCTACCTCGTTTTTTTTTCTCCGTGAGAGACCAGTATTGTAATAATGTATTGGCGTAGTGGTGTCATGGTTGCCAGGGTAACCAAAGCCTGCAATGTTGACCTCTTGGCACAGATGGAGGGCTAAGTTCAAAGCAATGATTCCCGTGGTGGCATATCTCTGGGAAAGGAAAAGAGAGAACATCTGTTTAGCATTTCAAACTCATACTTTTACAAAACTGACATCAGCAACACCTTTGCAGCTGGGACCAGTAGCTTCCTTCACACTCCATGCAGGAAAAAATACATAAATAAAACAGAACAGGTGCCTGGATAGCACTCCCAGAACTCAAACAAGGAGCATCTTATGAGAAGATGCTGCAGAAGATGTGGACTCAGGAGTGTACAGCCACTGAGATTATAAAACGTGGAGCTCCATGGAAATGAAAAAGCTTTGGATGGAAGCACACTTTTTAAGAAGACCACATCTATAACTGAGCCTGTACCAAGTCCCTGCATCTCTTTCATTTCTGTGTGCCTCTGTGTGTGCGTTCCCTGCTGGGGGCCTTTGTGTGAAACCTCGCTTCTCATCCATGCATTAAATTCCTGTCCCTGGCCTATGTGTTACAAAACTTCCCTCTGCACACATAAAACTAACATGGCCACGTACCAGCTGAGACCTTGCCTTAACAACCTCGTGATGGTGCAGAACACCCACCACACTGTGAGTGGCTGAACATGCTGTCTGGTCCCTCAAGCTTAACCGAGCACTTAGCACTTCTTCTCTGGATTGCCCCACTTCACGCTTTCCAAGCAGTTTAGCAGGGAAATGTACTTTTTTACAGCACTGCTTCAGCAGTCAGGAGACTTGGCACCTAATCCCAGCCCCAGCCAAGTTAGTGCATGACCTTGGACAAGGTTATTTCACCACACTAGGCCTTCAAGCTTCTCAAGCCTTTGTTGCAGATTATAAACATCCTGGTGGTGCCCAGCAGGCTTAAAGTTAATTAAAGATTGCACAGCACCATCACAAAGATCGTCAGGACTGAAGACAAAGTAGATTCATTAATGAAGTAATCCTCCATTGTGCAGCGAAGGAGAAATTTGCGTTCCCGAAGTAGAGGGTATAACAGCCAGCCTCAGGCCAGAGATCTGCAAGACCTGAATGTTTTAAGGAACGCCAACCAAAATTCCTCCCATTTTATGATAGCCAATTATCAGTAATGGTCTAGAGACAGGAAAATCACAGGAACATGTATGAAAGCTCTTATATGACAAAGCTGCTAGTCACCAGAGAAGCAGGTGTCCTGAGGCCTAGAACCACGGCCAGAAATTTAACTCTGAAAAGTTACTTGAATTCAAAATGGCAAGGGATTGCAGGGCAGACTGGAATTAAAGTAATGCTGCACAGTTGTGACAAGCAGGGAAAGGTCTTCTTTGAAGAAACAGGGTTCAAAACCCAAAACACCATGCTAAAGTAAAAGATGGCATTTACTAGGGGGAGGGACCAGCTGATCTAGCAAATGGGTTTTCCTTCCCCTTGCATGGCACTGAAGCAGTGAGGTATTAGGGAAGACACTAAACACTGATGGTCATCTGTTTGCCCTCCAGCGTGATCACATACCCCACTTGATTCATTCAGCTGCAGCAGTTTGTACGTTGCCTGATAAGTGACATATGGATTGAGAATACGTAGCTGAGAGACGTTCCAGTTCCACTCCTGGGGAGGCTGGCGCCAAAATCCCTCCTTTGTCTGTAGGACAAAGGCAGAGAGGTACTCAAGACATGTCCATAAACACCACACCGTGCCACGATAACGAAGCCTGAGTTAGCTGTGGCCTGTTGCACTGGCTGGATGCTCAGAAGGACCAAGAGTTTGGAGGAATAAAGCACCTCCTGGTCTTTTCCACTCATTCTCATGCACCCATCTGCAATCTAGCTGTGACTGGGGTCTAATTAGTGACAAATAAGGTCTCCGGTGCCTTCTGCGGCTCATTAAATATTTGAAAGATACATGATTATGAGAGCTATTGCGTATGTGACTACAAATAACCTGGTTTCAACCATCCATCATTAAAGACATCTCACCTTGTTCTTTGTTTTCAGTAATACTTCCCTCAGCCATAAGAAATCCAGAGGCTTGAATGGGACAAACACCATCAGTGTATCGTTGTCATTGTTTTCCAGAGGGTTAGGCAGGGCTGATTCAGGGAAGAAGAGACGAATGCTGGTTCTTTCTCCCACATCCTTCTTGTACTCTTTTACTGGAGCATCATTTAATCTGAGAATCAAAGCCAGAAGGGCTGGATTTGTGGCATGTCAGTATTGCCTGTTCCCAACTGTAGAGAGTTGCTGTCAGATGCAAGACTGGCCATGGGAACTCAGATGAGGGCACCAACACATACTATAGCCCCATATAGCAGCCTGGTTCCACAGTATGGGCCACCTCATCAGACATCCCAGTAGTTCCTCCTTAGCAATATAAAAACAGATGACAGTGGCAGGCAGCCACAATTTTTCAGAGAGGGACATGAAGCACGTTAAACGATTTGCTCAAGTCAGAGCAAAGCTGCATGTAAGGCTGCAATGCAGTCAAAGATTCCCTGCCATTCCACTGAGCTGGAGGTGGCTATCCAGTCCCAGGTACAACATCTGTGAATGAGCAGTGCAATTTGTAGCTCCTGCAATGCCTGTGCTTGGCCACAAACTGCAAGAAAGATCTTTGATTACCTGGGTAGCTAGATCCTAGATGTTATGTTTCCCAGGCAAGAACATCACATACACATTATCATTTTTCAGTCTCTGATTAATCATCAAGGTTTTAGTAAGGATTCAGTACCTTATGATAACATGGTGAGAGTCAATCATTTTCCCAAAGTGCTGGCCATGGATAGAGTAGCCATTGCCGACCACAATGCACCTTTGGCACCATAAGCTGGCAAAATAATAGATAGCAAGAGATAAAATTCTCTGACAAATTTCTCCACCAGGTTAGTTCAGCATCCCCCGAAGGTCTTTTTGGGGTGACATTAGAGGAGAAAAGCCCTGACTAGTAGGACTCTGGATTCTTCCCACCCAGATGATATTTGTCTTAGAAAGTACAATGGAATGTGCTTACACATTCACAAAGGCAATGGAATATCATCAACATGCTAGAGGTGAGACTTCTAGTTGGCTGGAGTGAACAAGGCACTAAGGAAATAGAAAGTCAAGTGTGGATACCCAGCAGACCAGTAATTACACGGGCAGACCTCTGCTGGAGGCATGCAGCGTATCAGGGAGAGGGAGGTCACAGAAAGTGTCTGAATGAAAGTGCTTGTCAACAGCTGCCACAGACAGACTACTTGAGTTCCTGCTCCCCCTGAATGTGGGCAGGCCCAGCTGAGGGATTCACCCAACTCCCAGCCTGGCATGCTTGGGATGGAGTTAGAGCAAAAGAAAATAGATGGGACACGGCAACACGGAGAACAGAACTCAGGGTATGACAGAAGTTAAAGGGAGGGAGCTAGGAGCTAGCAGCTTAAGTTCATCAGTATGAGAGCTGCTTGAAAGGGTACGTTTAAAAGGGACAGAAAGAGAAACCTACTGAGAGAGGAGATGAAGAGTGGCAGGAGTAAGAGGCAGAAAGACTGTGAAGTTGAACACTAAGAGAGAGAACTTCCAATAGCTGCAGAGACCACAACTCTCAATCTAGCAATCACTTCCCTGACAGATGCGCTCCCCCAGCTCCCATCTCCAGCCCAGACTTCATACCGGCCAAAGGATCCAGGCAAATCCTGCTCTGGAAGAAGCTGCAATGTGCTAAAAGCAGAGAGAACTAGAAGACAAGAAGTTGAAGAGTCATCTTCACACAAAATTGTGACCCCCCACTACCAATAGACTAACCTCCTCTTTCTTCTGCTCTAAAGAGACAGGTTTCATCCCTATACAAAATTCCAGGACAATTTACATGGGACAGCCTGCTCAACCACCACTCTTGCAATCATCACCTGCCCAACAGTGTCCAAACTAGGCATTTTTTCCACATGAAAAGCATGCACTTTTTGATCAGTGCTACTGATGCTGGTCTGCAGTACCTTGCACAGAAAAAGCCAACAGGTACCAACTCAGCTGATATCCTCTCTCCATTAGCATTTGATAACTTCTGCAGTGCCTCCTGCTCCATCCACAATAGCATTTGTCAGCCCTCCCCTTTCCATCTCTCCTGGAACAGCTACAGCCAGGAGTTAAAGCACTGTCCCTATTTCTCCAAGACCACTATTTCTCAAAGACATCCCATCCAGTCAGTCCAGATTTCCCTTGGTGTGTTTCTCAGCTGTATTCCATCTGCAGCACTGCAGGCTGCTCCATGAGTAGGAGGCTCTCCAGCCTCACTGTGCCCATCCACAGTGGGGCAACACCAAGGACAGAGTATTTCAATACCTGAGCTCTGCAGCCCAAAAGGAAGTTTATGGTACCACAGAACTTCTTCAAGCTCCTGTTTAAAAGGCCTGTCCAAGAGTGAGTATATGGATTTGCTGGTGAGGAAAGGCTCCCAGTGAGATTCAAACCTAACAAGAGATACAGACAGGCAGCAGCTTATGGACAAGTAGAGCTGTCAAAGCAGTATCAGGCACAGGACTGGGGCAGCTGAAGCAGGCTGAATAATGAAGAGCTTTGGAAAGCTACCGAGCTATCCTGAAGTACTTCCCAGAAATGACCCATATTTTTAAAATCTACTGCTGTTTCTAACTCATCTTTCAAGCAGCAGTGACAGCAAAAATCTCATTTCCCCTCCAGTTCTGCTCCACCTCCCAGTTCCTCTCCCTTCTCAGTCATTCCTCTCTCTGTACAGGTTTGGGGAATGCCTACTCATTGTTTCATTGTTTATCCACAAGAGAGAAGGGGAGAATTCCATTTACGTTCCCAATTTCATTTATTCGTTCACTTCACGACAAAACTCGTAACACCCAAGACAAAATCTCACAACACAAGGCTGACTGCCCACAACCATTTCAGCTGCACATCTCTTCCTCTCTGTTTGCCCTTTGGAGGACATTCTGTGCACACATCTGCATTGCATCTTCCCGCTGGCCTTCTGACTCACTTGTTATGGTGCCAAGATGCAATTGTGCAAGAGTCAGCTCTATTTCCCTTTCTGCATATCTGCACATAAACCCCAACCTGCCTGCTTCCACCAAACAGTAGCCACTCAAACACTGACTCACTATCTCACTAAAATTCCCCGAACAAATGAGACAGCTAACAAACCTTCCAAGAAAAGGCTTTCTCCAAATGAAGCGTCTCCGGCAAGTACCAACGTGCCTCCTGCAAAAGAAACAAGGTTCATTTCTTACTAGCTCTTCCTGAAGGCTCTCAAGCCTTAGACTGTGGCCTGAGAATCAGGGACAGTTCAGGAGGTCTCCTAAAGATGTCTACAAAAGGAAGGTTTTGAGCTCCTGACCGTGTTGTCCTGTCTCCCAGCTCCTGACCATTGCTGTCCATGAACATGTCCCCTCCAAAGACCACGTAAAGGGCTCCATTTCTGTTCAGTAGAAACACAGATGAATTTAGATGGAAAAAAGATCTCTAGAGAGGTAATACCAAAGTTAGATCAAGCTGCTTAGAGCCTTGAACAGGTTGAATTTTAGAACATCATTAGTGAGCCTTGTTCTTTCCTCCATATAGAGGCAGACAAAGAGCACCATGAGATGTCCACAAGACACTGTGGCAGTGACCAGCAACAGCGGGGAATCTCTCTGTGGTCTAGCTAAGACAACTCCAGGCTCACCAATGCTGTTTTATCCTGCTCCTATTCCATGTGCCCTGCTCTCAAGCCATGGCCAGGCAGAACACAGTCCCCCAAGACCCCAGCAACTCAGACCTTACTGGGGAACTGTTTCTCACCCAGGTTTTACCCTGGGAGGAGAGGATGTATCTGCTTCCCACAATAATGAATTGTGCCCCACCACAGACCACAGTAGCACTGAAGCCAGAAAATGAAAGAGGTAACTTACTCAATATGCTTGCCAAGTGTGTTCGTCACATAGTACAGGCTCTTCATGCACAGACCTGCAGAAGGCAATGAAGCTTGGATTGCCCTGAGTGCCCTGCTCCACACGCATGCATCTGGGACTGTGGATGCAGCAGGGAAAGGCTCCTCCACCCTTTGCACCCTTCTAGCAACGTGACACAGAGCACAAAATGGGTGAGAATGAGCACAGACAGTGCTGCAGCTCTAAGACGTGGGGAAGGGGCAGGATTTCCCCATGACCCCTGTGGGTCCCTGATTTGGGAGAGGCTCTGCAGTCTGTCCCCTCACCTAGCCCATAGTTGTACCCAGCTCCTCCCGCTGGCTTCACAAAGATGCTGCTGTGCTTGTGCTGGCACACAGGGATAAGGATTTCCCAGCATTTGTTTTTTCTTTTTTTCTCTTTACCATTAGTAAAGAATCCATCCTGATGATAGATAAAAGACTTTTAATTTTACTTTCCTCAGCACTTCCCATATTGTACCACAAAATAGTCGTTATATCACTGTGCACTGTGATAGCTCTTTCTTTTTTATGAAAATGACAATGGTCTCATCTTGGTCATTAAACAGCAGCGATTTTTTTCTGTGACAAACAACTGGCCTCTCAACGATGGCATGAAATTAGAATTGGTTTTCCTTCTTTTGGAGGGAGAACACAAGCAGTGACATACACTCAATACAGACACTACAACACAGGGTCTCTCCCAGACTTCCCAAACTCCCTGCACAGAGGCTTTCATCAGCCAGTTATTTCTGCATTGCTACATGCATACACACAACATAGGTAAGCACTCACTTCTGGACCCTGATCTTGCAAAGATCTCAGCAGCATTTATCAGAAGGTGACTGCCAGACTTTCCCCTCACCCCAGGAATTCAGTCTTGAGTATCACAAAAGCATATTAATCCTGCTCCAGCCTCCACAGCCCCATGCACACAGGAGGCAGGCTTTGCACTGGGGTTTTAAATAATAATAAATATTAATATAGGGGAGAATTCACTGAGTCAACACCTGGCTGTACTAGTGCAAAACAACAGAAGAATTTTCATACTTTGTGGAAAAAAATCACCTTTCAGATGCTTTTCTGCCCTCCACCCTCCCCTGAGACAGCCAGAATGACTCAGTTTTCCAAAAATTCACCCAAAACAGGCACAGCTAATGCCACTCTTGGAGGCTAGTGACAAATTTGAGTGCAAGACCCATGCACAGGAGAGCAGAGCTGCTGCACACAAAGTTGTGCATGGTGGGGCCACTTGCAGCACAGGGCTCAGCATTTGGGAGCACAGCTGATAGAGCTATGTGCAGTGAAAGCGAGTCACTGTGACAGTGCCTGTGCTCCTGTTGCTGAACCCTATGCCTTGGTATTTAAATTCACAGATTCCTCCCTCATCTCAGCCTGTGGTGTGGGATTTATGGTATTATGTCTTCTTCCTCTCCCCTTCTGTCACACCCATGATTGGGGTCTCTCCAGTGAAGACATCAATGGCCAGCAGGGGCACCTCACTCTGGACAGTCCCAGCCCAGCAAGGCAGGGGACTGGGGGACACAGTGGTGATCGCTGGCTGGAAAACAGCAGGGCTCAGCATGCACTGAGGTTTTCTTACCCATACACAGCAAAAACAGCAGCTTTTTGCTCTGGAAAAGGACAAGGAAGAGTCTTCTGACTACAGCTATGGCATTCATGCTTGTCTTCACGCGCATCCTGCAAAACAGCAGATGACATCAGTCAAACAAGACTAATGAGCTTTCATTTAGCAGTACTTTTGCACAGACAGGCAGGCTGTGCACTTGTCTCACAAACCTGGATTTCTCAATGCCGTGCCTCTGTCCTCACAGCATGGATACCCCCCACGCTCTGTCTGCTGACCCACAAGACCCACATGCACATTGATCAGGATCAGTGCAGCTCATCCCACTGCCTGCACAGGACCTGGCATCACAGCTGTGTATCCAGTGAGGACTGGAAGTACTTCACCACCATCCCAAGGATGTTCCATTCTCACGCCCCACAGTTTGTTCCACTGACAAAAGAAGGAGTCCACAAAGAGCTGCTCTGACTATCGCTAAAGTCCTGTGATCAATCCTCCTAAGCTGTGGAGTTTGTAGTGTTTAGGTGTACAAGTCTGAATGACAGCCTTAATTATACAGGGACAGCACCACAGTTCACACAGACAATTGCTGGCTCAGGCTGGTGAAAAACAAGAATAATATGCTTATCTCTTGGAGGGATGTTGCAGAAAGCAAGTGCTGAGCTTCCCCATCTGATGATGATCATCTAATTATCCTCAATGAGCTGGGTACAAACCTCAGCTCAGCCACAGAGAAGTACTTGGGGATGCTTTCAGTCCATCCTCTTTCCCTCAGTCTATGGCCTGGAAGAAGACCTTTTTAAGGCTGATTAATCCATTCAAGAAGACCCTTCTGCTGGTTGCCAGCCTGCTGGAGCAAGGCTGCCCTCCAAATTCCAGGGCTGGCAGCTGCTGTTCCCCCACACCACATCAAGGAGGTTCCATGGTCCTCCTTGACACAGGCAGCACCTGCAAGGCATCAGGGCTGGCCTTAAATAGGAAGCCCTGGCAGCATAGTGTGCTATGGGGACAGCAGGGTGTTTTTCTGGGTGGATGTACTTCAGAGGAAGGGAACTGGAAGGGTTTCCCATAAAGATATTAAGGCAGGAATGTAGAGAGAGAGAGCTCAGCTGCTCTGGCTGCAGACCTGCTCTGGAGATGGGAGTGGGCTGAATGTGTGCCCTCCACAGACTGCTGCTGTTGCTTAAATAATCTAAGGAAAGCAAGAGGTCTCCTACCCCACTTCCCTGCAGGCTCACACTGTGCTCTCAGTTATACACGTGGTCAACTTTTCTCCTATTCAAACAATCTTAAGGTCTGAGGAACAATTTTGTATATGTATCCCTCGCGTACATCCCTGGAGTTAATACCAGCCTGGTAAATGTAGGCATTTCTTGCTGCTTTCTCCTGCTGTAATTTCCCCCAAGGCATGCAAAGGAGGGCCAGCATGTACAAGAAATCCCATAATGAATTGCAGAAACCACCGGGGATTAATTTAACCCTTCCCTTTTTAGCGAAGGAAAGAGGCAAGGCAGGTATGACGGTAAAAGAACAGCCCCTTTCCCCTTTGTTCTCACAACAGAGTTACTGAAACCAAGCCACAGATCTGCCCTGCAGACAGAGCAGGAGCTGTAGGAGGTCGAGCAGCTTGAGAACAGCTCTCGTTGCCTGACAGAAACGCAACGCTACTCAGTGCAGCCAGGCACCTGTACCTCCTGCTTTGCACTGAGCAAAGCAATCCCCTCAGCTGGTGAGAGTACACGCACTTGTTTGTGCGAGATGCCTCCTGCCTGCCAAGGGGCTTCGTTTGCCCCTTTCTACTTCTCTCAAGCCTTTCAGGTTTCTTTTCACAGAGCTGTTTTATTTTTCTGTACGATATTTTTTTTTTTGCCTCCCTTCCGTTCTAATTAAGGTATTTGTCTCCGCAGCAGGAAATATAAACTGCAGCAGACAATCTCGATTATGTATTTTAAAGGAGGAAAAAAAATAGTTAGAAAAGCTATCGCTTCGGATACACACAGAAACAATGGCTAACCACGTCCCCAAAAACCAGGAAAACAAGGGGGGGGGGGGGGGGGAAGAAAGGAGGGATGCCAACCCTTTAAAAACTATTTTAAAACATGAGAAAGTTTTTCATTCCGTGCCGAGGGATGAAGGGTCAGGTTTTTGGTAAAGAAAAAAATAACCACTCCTGTTAGCAATAGCAGGAGCTTTTCCTTAAGACACACCAAGAGCGGAGGAGCTGCTGAATTCTTTTGAAAACTTGCTGCTCGGTATTATCGCTGCTAAGCGCTACTGAAAGCCTCCTTTTGTCTAAGTTTAAAGAGCTGAGCGCTGCTGAAAATGCCGTCTGGATTCTATGTGCTGACTGAACCGCTGTCCTCAGCCACACACGCACGATCTGAAGGGGAAGGAACCAATTTACTACGCCGTGCCTCAGTTTCCCCGCTTGCAAAGTGGAGACGATCACAATTCCCTACTTCTCAAAGAGGCTACAAACCTGAAATCGTTGGCACAGAGCAGCTACAATGAGTCACTGCAGCAGGCCAAGAATAACACAAAAATACCTAAAGAGACGAGGCATTTTCTATTCTTCAGAGAGCAATTGATTAGTTGAGCTATACTGGGATTTTTGTCCATCAGAGATTGCAAACTTGACAAAATGGCCTAGAAAATGAGAGTTCATTCTCGTTGATTCTCTTTCCTTCTTCCCACGCCACTCCCAGCCTCTACCTCCCCTGCTCCATTTTTTTGTTTTTAAATCTACTCCTCTAAATATTGTTTCTCTCACATCAGCCCAGCAGGAGAGGCAGAAATCAAATTATAACCACTGAAAAAAACCATCAGCGTTTAGTGCCAGGCTGGTGGGTGGAGACAGTGGAACATTTTGCTTTAGGTTTCAAAAAAAAAAAAATTAATAATCTATTTTTATTAAAATAAACAGGCAGAAAGGGAGAAAGAAAATCAATCAGCTGCATTTAAAGCAGAGAGATATCAAGCAAAGAGTGCTCCATCCAGAGAGATGGGCTAGAGCTGCAGAAACCAAGCCCCTCTATCCCTCTCCTTTCATGGAAGAGTTTTTCTCTTCTGATGCTGATGTTGTGCTTTTAATCCTGGATACGCATCTTGCTGTGTATGGAGAAGTCCTAGGGATAACTTTTTTTTCCTAGAGGGATAACAGAAGGAGGAAAAGCAGAGCCAAGACAACCTCTACAAAGGTGACCACACTGTTTCACATAGCTACATGATCCGGGCAGAACTTGCTGCATTTATACCTCTTCAGTTCAGCAGGGGAACGTCTTGTCTGCAAAGAACAGCTAAATATCAGATCTGTCACATCCAAGTATTTTTTTAAGAGATTATTTCAGGAAAAAGCACATGCTACATGGAAATGCCATTGCAGCCTTTCTGCTCCTCTCTCTGTCTCTCCCTGGTTTTTGGCTAGAGAATTGGTAGCTTCAGGAACCAACAAACAAACAAATGAGCTTGCTCTCTTCCAAGCCCCAGGAGGCAGCCAGCAGGACATTATCATGCAAGACTTGCACCAGAGCTTGCTTCTGGCCAGCATGTATCTGAAGACCATCTCTCTCCCAGCACAAGCTCAGGAAGTCAAAACAGCAGAGTCCAAGGCTGGGGGAAAACTCCTCAGTACAAACCCCCCCCCAGGTGAACACATTTGGTGCTTATTAGCCTTTAAGTGTTATTGCCCAAATTAGCTCTGCACCTGTCTGGCCACCTAACTAAGCACAGCTGGTCTCTTTGGGGAAGGTTTGCTTGGGTTAGCATCCACCCTGCATTTTGGAAGGTGCTAGTCACACACGTTGCAGCATTGTGTGCTCCTGTGGCTCCCCATGCCCTAGGCTGATGGGGTGATGCTGCAGAGGCAGGTAGGCAGCAGCCTGGACTCAAAGTTTTGCCCTAGCAGGGGACAGCACTAGGCACCAAGTCCCCCAGAGCTCTCTCTGCACCTCGTCCCTGGAAAGCCTCTGCACCTGCAGGATCTTTGCCTTCTCGGAGGGCTAAGAAACCCAGCTGAGCTGCAGAGGGGGCTGAGGCAGTTTTGCGCTCCTGCAGTGCCATCGTGTGCTTTAGGTGTGCACTGCATTATCTCCCGGCTGCCAAAACTCACAGAGGCCGAGGAAGCGGCAAGCAAAACCCCAGCGCCACCCGGGTGTGCCCAAGCTCCCAGCAGTGACCACCCAGGAGTGCCAAGTCCTGTGGCCGCTGCCACATAGGAACGGCTGCACTCAGCAGTGATCACAGGAGAGCCCTGCGCCGTGATGCTCCCCGGCCCAGCGATGTGCAGCTGCTCCCCCTGCCGCAGAAAGTCAGCTCGGTGGCAGTGCTGGAGCTCAGACTGTGAGACCAGGAGGTGCCGTGGCCAGCACGGCTTTATTTCAGCTTTGCCGTGGCTTAAAGTGACCTTTTACTGAAGGGAAGGAGGGACCGGGAGGACCCACAGATGCATTTGTGGGGGATTTTGCAGGGAGCACCCCATCAGTGCAGTGCACCTACCCTAAACAGGCTCTCATTCCCTGCAGACACCCGTGCACAGAGACAGGAGAGCAGCCACACCCGCCCTACACCAACTTGGGTTTCACTCTTCTGCTGTTTCTGCATTATTAAAATGGACTGTACAGAAAACCTACAGAGAATTGCATAGGGCTGGGAAGGAGGGAGGCAGGCAGGATCTGAGCCCTGCTCCCTTCTGCAGCAAGGCCCCTGAATCCCAGCACGGCCATACTGCAGAGCCGAGGTGTGATGGGAAGGTGAGTGTAAAAGCTCCAGACAAAATGTTTCTGGAATTTCGGTGTGGTTCAGCTCTGGCCTGAAATCAGCCCAACATCTCACAAGACCGTCAAAAGACTACCAAGATCTCAGAGGGGAATAACAAAAGGGTTCACCAGAAAAGGAGCTGAGGAGTGAAAAATGAGAATTTTGCCCTCCAATTCACCTGGAAAATTCCCCAACCTGCAGATGTCCCAGCAAAGCTTTCTCTCTGCTGAAGAAGCCCTGTTCCAGCTGTGGCAGGTCCTCAGCTCCTGTCAGCAGGCATTGTGCCACGCTGCTAAGCGCATCCATGGGAGAGAGCGCTCATTAACAATGTGAGCAAATGGCATAACGATGCCTTGACAGCACCTATGGTGACAGCTGCAAAGTGCCCCAATCAGTGATGGCAGCAGCAAGCAGCATGCACTGCATGGTCTGTGGCCACCTTGGGGGATCTGGGAAGGGGACATCCAGTGATAAATCTGGGGACAAAGGAGCCCTGCACTATGCACAGTGTAGGGAGGGCAGAGCACATGGCTGACAGCACTTGGGGCCACTGACATAGCTGTGTTTCTTTAGCTTGCTCCAGTCTGGCTCCTTGCTGGGAAAAGGCACCTCAGGGTGCTGCAGCCTTGTCTCTCTGCAGGCAGACAAGTTTGCCTTTACTCTGCAGCCAGCATGGCTCCTGTCTCCCCACACAGCTATTGCTGTCTTGCTCCTTCCTATTCTCCTAGTTCCTCCAGGGCACAGCTCCAAAGGAAACCCTCCTTCAGAGCTCTTGTTTCCTCCCATTGCTCTGATGTCAGCCCACCAGCCCAAAGCTTTGGCAATTCATTCTGCCCTCTGCAGCTCTGCCCTTTCTTACTCTTGCGCCTTAGAAAAGCAGCAAGGCACACAGGCAGGCCCTGGAGCCTAAGCTAGACACAACTTATTCAGCAAATACAAGCTGCTGCATAGGAAAATGAGCTAACCTAAGGATTCAGGACAGAAGCCCTGCAGGCCAGGAGGAAAGATCCACATGCACTGTCAGACCCCAGGGCAGAGGCTGGCTCTCAGAGCCCCGGGCTGTGCAAATGCTTTCCCACAAATCCCTGCCTGCAGCCCAGGCTGACACAAGCAGAGGGGACAGTGTGCACGTCCCAAAGTCCCCTCTCAGATCCCTCCCAGCTTGCTTCCCCATACCATGTCCTGGGGCAGACGGTCCAGCTAAGCCCCTGGGAAGACAAAGCAGGAGGAAAGGACTGGAGAGTGATGAGAGGAAAGAAAGCCTTTTATGGCACCTTGTGCTTTGAAGAGCAGCTGAACCCAGGTCCAGCCTTGCTTGCTTGGGGCCAAAAGGTGGACGCTGTGGGCAGCTCCACTGCAGGGACAGACACAGCAGCAGCGCGGTATGCTCCTGGTTTCACAACCTTTGTTTCTGGCTCTTACAATAAAAATGAAAATAAAATAATTAAATAAAAATAAATCACCGAAAGGAGGAAAATGAAGCTGTCTGATGGCAGGAAGGATAAGCAATGGAGTACATACCGCTGGGGTCTGGGTTATAAAACCAGCCGTTGTATTAATTGTGGCCTGGAATATCTTTCCTGTGGGGAAGAGGAGGGAAATGAGGCCTGGTGTTACACGGGCATGGGGCAGTGTGACAGAGACGCTCAGCCCTTGGAGTGTCCCTCCTCCTTGGCCAGGCAGTGTGAGGCCCCCGAGGGGCTGTACCACCCACATGTCAATCACATCCCCAGAGAATGTTTGCCTACCTGTAATCCACCTGGAAAAGGTCCTAGGCCCCTGCTTTATCCTCCTTGCAGCCTGCAGTCATGCTGCAGGCCTCCATGCAGCAGGCCTCCTTCCCCAAGCTCCAGCCTGCCCTGCCACCATTTCCCTCACAGCATGCGGCCCTGCAGGCCATGGCTTCCCCTGGGAAGGCCTCACTTCGCACCCCCTAACCCCTGCCCCGCACTGCAAGGGACTGTGGGGATAGAAGGGAAGCTTCTGGCTCCTTGCCACCCCTACCTCCTTCCCCAGCCAGCTCCCATCCAGGCTGTGTTAGTCACAGAGGCTTGCATGTCCTCAAAATACCAACCTGCTCCAGGCCGGCCTCTGCAATCCCATGACAGCCATGCTCCGCCCTGTGCTTTGTGTGGCTCCCAAAGCAGATCTTTTTGATTCTTGATAAAATCCCTGGCAGTGATGAAGCTTGCACACCGAGGTGGACAGGGGAAGGGAATTTACTTTTCTGGGAAGCTGTGTTTTCAGGCTGTGTATATTTCTATATTGACTGCAGTGCATGGCTTTGACTGGCCATGTTCGTTTATTACTTTCTAATGAAAAAAAAAAAGATATTTGGGAGAAAGTAGGTTCTTTTCAATCAAATAATAAAATAAAGAATCTACCTCATCCAGATTCTGAAAAAAAATTCTACTGAGAAGAAATTTATGCTAATACAAATGGATATAAAAAGTATTAGAGTGGAATCATAATATTTTCCTTACATTTTCTGGTGATTTAAATGACATAAAAAAACATTAGCAAAATTAGAAATATCCATATGTTTTCATTTCTTTCCTTTTCGCATTTCCTTACCTCTCCTAGCCTGCTCCATCTGGAGGAAGGTTTCCAGCTAGGCAGCCTGGCAAGAAGTCAAGGGCAAGGGATGCATTCAGGCCAGTCCCCAGGGCTGAGTCTGGGTAACAAGTGGGAAAGAAAAGCAGGGTTTCTGGAACCTCTTGCTCTTTGTAAAAACTTTATGGAAATGCACTGTGATAGAAAGGGTACTGAGAATGCCCATCTCAGGAACACCCTCAATGTGTCTTCTACTGCTGTGAGCCAAAAGCTTCCTACGACTAACCATTTTCTCAGTCCCTTCTCAACTTAAGCATATGCTTTGAAATCACATTGACAACAGTAGGATGCAAGCAGTTTTGCTTAGATGCTCTCCTGATGTGGGTGTCTAACTACCCATCAGCCCTATCCCTCTTCCTTCCCCCGCTTTGAGTCACTCTTCCCAGTTTTTTTGCTGGCGGTGGTGTCTATTTTAGTAGATGGGAAAGAGATCCCTCTTCAGACTTACCGTGCTGCAGTCAGGTAGCTAAGAGTTGCTGGTTTACCCTCCTGGATTTTACTTTTCTGGTTGATGTACCTGTAGAAGCCTTTCTTATTCTTCTTTGTACCCCTTGCCAAGTCCAGTTCCAGTTGGTCCTTGGCCTTCCTGACCCCATCCCTACACGGCCTTGCAGCATCCCTGTATTGCTCCCAGGTTACCTGTCCCTGCTTCCACTGCCTGTGCATTTTCTTCTTGCCCTCCAGTTTGACCAGCACGTCCTGGTTCAGACATGCCAGTCTCTTGCCTTCCTTTCCTGACTTGCTACACCTGGGGATGGAGAGTTCTTGTGCCCTAAGTAAAGCTTCCTTAAAGATCTGCCAACTCTGCTCTGCTCCCTTGTCCTTGAGGACAGTTTTCCAGACGGGAAATTATCCTTTGCATACCTAAAAAGATGGCAGGCAGCCCCACATCTGCTCAATGTCAAGTCCTATGTAAGGGCCAAGCCATTGCAGAGCTTTGGCCCAGAGGCAGATAAAAACACACCTTTGATTAGAGATAAGCGGGATGTTTTTCATTCAAAACTCTCAAAGAGATATTAGTCAGGATCAATGGAGCAAACTTCTCTTTAAACATCATCTATAGAAGACAGATCCAGAGTTAATGGGGAAAAGAGCTGTCTGACACAAAAGTGGAGGCCTTTGATTTCATCTTATCCCTGTGCCAAAGCAACCAGCCCTTAGGAGCACAGTGTGCTTTGGTGCATAGCGAAACATCCTTCTGCGGTTCAGATACTCTGCATAGGAGCTGGGGGAAACCTCACTTTGCCCTGGAGCAGACCCATGCTAACAGGGATGGGGGAGGCCTGAAACAGCAGTTTGCCATCATGAACTGGCTCCTGGCAGTGATGGGTGCTGCTCTTAATTGCACTGAGCCTTCTTGAAAGCAGGTTAAGCCCTTCCCCTACAAGTGGTAGCTTTTGTTCAGTGTATTTACACAGGATGTCTGCAGGAGGGCTGAAACAAATCATCGGAGCAGACAGAGCTTGAGGGCTCTGCCAGAAATCTGGTGAATTGAGCGTTTTTAACTAAGATGTTTCATGCCACTCAATACCTGACAGACACTGCTATCCCACCACAACTGGCTGATCCCACCAAGCATGTCTGTCAGTGCCCTCACTCGCCACCCACTGCAAGGAGAGGCAGAGGAGAAGGCACGAAGGCTCCCTGTGCAAGCTGCCAGCCACCCACTTGCGTCTGCCAAACTTCCCAGCATGCTCCCCCAGCCCAGATGAACAGTGTAGGTTCGGTCACGCCACTGCAGAGCATCACTGCTTCGAATCACGAGACCAACTTAAAAATAATAAACTTTGAGAAATGATAAATGCTCACATCCTCTTCACTTCCCCAGGTTTTTGGAGGAACTCGTGCTTTCAGCTTTTCTTCACTGCTATGATGGATAAAAGTTTGCATTTGCCTTAGTGAAACCTTATGTTTCTTGTAATTAAAAGGTTCCGAGAGCACGAGTTAGAAGTTAATCAAAGAAAACCACCAAAACAAATAATTCTGTGTTTGCCACAAAGCGCACTAGAACAGGCTGCAGTGAAAGGAGGTCTTTGGGCAGGCAGTTTGCTTTCCTGTGTATTTAGAGGATTTACTGAGGTGCAGTAGGAATGGGAATTACCAATTCTGGTCTCCATTAGCTCAGGCATCACTGTGCTGCTCCCTGTTTTGTGAGCCTAGAATGTCCAAAGGATGGGAGGTGAAGAGAGGATGATTTTTCACTGTCTCTTTAATGTAAGGACTGGGAGCATCAAGTAAAATTAGTAGGTGATATGCTGAAAACAAAATAAGACGTACAGCTCCATACAGGAGAACTGTGGGACTCTTTGAGTGAGGATTTTGTGGATGCTGAAAGTTTTCACAAGTTTAAAAAAGGACTAGGCAAGTTTGTGGAAGAAAATTCCGGTTGGAGGTAGAAACTATAAAGATCTCTCTGGACTGCAGATTGCTGGAGGCTGCTAGAGAAATAGTACTCTATGATTGACCTATTCCTGTACATTTCCTGAATCATCCACTGTTGGCCACTGCTGGAGACAGAATACTCAGCTAGATGGACTTGTGCTCTGACCCAGCCTGGTCACTTCTTTCCCCTATTTATACTGCTGCAACAGCTCTTGAGGGAGGAAAGATCTGTGCCATCAAGGAGCTGATTTCTGTTTTCTGAAAAAGAGATTCCTTTGAAGACTGACTCTCATCAGGAATCAGTGGTGGGACTCAGGGATAGCAAGTCAAGGGTTCAATGACTACATCAGCAGAAACATCCCCAAAACAACCAGTGGAGCTTTATTAATAGACAATAGTCTCAGGTAGCTTGGGTATAAAAACATATTCCTGCTATCAGCTCCAAAGGCTCAGCCTGGCAGAGAGTGTGACTGCAGATTGTGACTGTCTGCTTCCTTTTCTTTGTTTCCTTGTTGTCTTTTTTAAACAATCTGCCAATTCATCATTAAGAAATTAAATATTTTATAGCTGCTGTGATGCTGATGACAGGTGCCAGATTGATTGGTTCTGGCAGAGGAAATTTGTTGCTCTTTTCTTCCCTTTGCAGCAATAAGTTATGTGCACAGGGGTAAAAAGAGGGAAGAGCTGAAGTCTCCAAGCTGTCCAGATCTGACCCAATAAAGAGTTTAAAAATAGGTGCAATCTGGAAATATTTTGGTGCCAACAACAACAGCAACAACAAAAAAAGCACAGCTAGAGTGGCTGCATTTGTTAGTGCTTTCTGCAGTGGGTAGAAGGGGAGAGTCCTTGGCATGGCTGGCGGAGATGTCAAGGTTGCCCTGACTTACAGGACCCCTAAGAAAAATCATGTAATTGAGCCAGTAGCCCTAATGCCAGAGACTGGAAAATCAGGGAGTCATCAGACCAGCAAATGTCCCCTTCCCACACGCAACCTGCCTGCTCTCTGCCCCATCCTCATCAGCCCCCATCTTGCATCCTGGGAGCGAGGCAAGTTGGGAAGCCTGTGACCATCTTTGATCGCCTTTACCACCTCCTTCTCCACTGCCTTTCCCATAAGCCAAGCTCCCCTGGGGCAACCTGGTTTTTGCAGCACTCGGCTGTGGAGACAGACGAGACACATTCCCAGAGATGACACTAACAAGATTTACTACGTGACTAAGGCTTGCAATCGGTGGTGATAACTAGAGAATTACCCTGATAAATATTTGATATGATTTGGAGAGTAATAATAGATTTTTCTTGCCCATGATTTCCATCAGGAAGAAGTAAGGGGAAAAAGCTGCTGGAAAGGGGAATGTAATTATGGCATCCGTCTTTCTGGCTGAGGTTACCTGTCCTCTGCAGCAGATCAGTGGGGAGTAGGCAGGGGGACATGGAGGGGCAGAAAGTGACAGTGCATCCTCAGCCCCATTGCATGCAAGACCTGCTGGGCAGGTCTGTAGCTGTGGGAGGCTTGAGTGTGAGAAGAGTGAAAGACGGAAGAAAGGGAGAAAAAGTCAGAGAAGAAAATAGGATGGAAAGATGCTGGGCAGCAATGGAAAAAAAGTCTGGGGTGAGGAGGGAGAGCAGGGATAACGATGGGGAGGGAGGGCTGGGATAAACAGGCAGCTTCCTCCTTGCTGTTGGATGAGAAAGGACCTGAATGCTGCAAAGGCAGAGTGTAAATCATCTCGGGACACATGTCCAGAGGGAGATGGAAGCAGTCTGCCTGTAACTCCAGCCACTGCCAGGCCAGGAGAAGGGCTTGTGCCTGTGTTTATCAGCCCTGCTCCCAGGCTTCAGGGCTGCTTGCTATCTGTGCATTTTCTTTGAACGTTGCCACATCCAAAGAGGACTTCAATTCATCAGAACAAATATATTTTATTAATATATAAGCAGCGAACATCTCTGTTGAAGAAGGTTGGAGCAGCCAGAGACATACAACAAGGCCTTGAAGAGTGTGAAAGCAAATCTTCCCCTCTCCCCTGGCACAGGGTGGTCTCAGAGACCCCGCAGATCTTCCTTTCTTTTGGTGCCTTCATTTCTTTCCAGTGCTTCATCCACCTGTTCTAGCTGTCCCCTCTGGAGCAGAGGCTTGACAATGCCTAGCACGACGGCAGGATATAAATCGATGTGTCCTGATTTCCAGAGAAGCTGTCACTGGTGGAAGCAGCAGGAGCTCTCTGCCTCTGGAACAGTGGGTCTCCTTTCATTTTGGTGCCCAATTTGAGGCCTCTGACAGTAAATGTTCATCTCTTTCTTTATTCCCACCTTTATTTTCCACTCAAGTCATTACTCAGGTTGCATTCAGTGACATTGGCTAAAGGAGATTTTAAGCTAATGCAGAGAAAGCAAGTGAGAACAAAGATCACAGCAAGGAAAGTGGTACTTTGGCATGTTCACATAACAGCTACTCCATCAGGTGGAACATGACAGTTATTGTAGGAATCTCTTCATAAACCCTAATACACACTCAATTATATACTCTTCGGATTCTCTTTTTTTCCCCGTGTCATTCATCTAAAGAAATGTCAGATGGAGAAAGGTAATAATCCGCAGAGACCCCGATTCATTTTATCCATATTCTCAGAGATATTTATTAATAGCAAAGCTGACGGTTAATTGCACGTGTCCTGTTACAGGAGATCAATCACATACAGAAGAGCTCAAAAACAGCTTAGTGTCATTTTATGCAGAACTGTTTAGTCAGGGCTACACTCCTGTCCTTGCTGGGTTCAGACCACCTTTAGTGAGGGTTAAGATTTGCCGTGGTTGAGCTGTCCTAGAAACATTGCTTCCTTCCCTGAGCGTGGAGCTAACCTTGGCTGCTCTGCTCAGGCCAGTGCTGTACTTTTGGGTGGTGGTGGAGGCACAATCCGTGGGGCCAGGGCTTGCAATATTGATATGCATAGCCTTGATGTCTTCTATTTTAAAAGATAACAGGAAGAAAAGGGCAAAGGGCTTTTCTGCTGCAAGAGGCGGTGGACAACCTGGTTGTCTCTTTCTCGAGACAGAAAGAAGGGGAGAAAAGGAAATGTGCAGTACATAACAAACAGAAGTAACCAATATGCTATTGATAAATACCCATGTTTTATTAGGATAACATAAAGTTTCTAGACAGAGATAGGGATCATATTGCATGAAGTGCTGTGCACCCATATAAATAAGACTTAGATCCCTTCAAATCATTTTTTTAATTTAATAATAGCACCACAGTGAAATCTGATGTGAAAAAAATGAATCAGAAGAGCCCAGTCAAAGGCAAACTCTACTTTCTTCTCTCATCTCTGTCCCCAAATCTTAGTCCAGTTTTCATCGCTTCCAGCTCCCAATAATATTCATGGGCTCTTGAAATGAACAACTTCCATCATCACATCGTAAAGGTTAATCTCCCCTTCAAGCAATCATCTTCATGAGAATGACAAGTTTAATTTTAAGGGATAGGTCCTAGACAATAAAGCTACAACTTACACTTCTGGGCTGAAGTCAGATTCAGACAAACAAGGCACTGTCTCCAGTGATGGATTCATTCAAACCCAGAGAGCTGGAGTTAAAAGGAAAATTCAATAAAGCCTGCTTGATTTTTTCCTTTTCTGTCCATTAACTTGTCGCCAGATGCCTTAATTAGATATTGTTATTAACAAGAACGTAACATAGAAATTAAACTTAGTCCACGCTTCATCTCATTTGGCCAGTAAGGCAATTTTATCCAACTGTGCTCTCTTGAGGGCATTGGATCTGCATTGTCTATTTTCCTCATCTTTGGAGTAGCTCCAGATTTGGGTCCCAGTTCAGCTGTGCACTTGGGCGTGAACCTCTCACTAAACATGTGAAACAGTGAGATAATGAGGCAGTGAGATAGGCGTTTCACTGAGTTCAAATAGTTAGCAAAGAGTTTTATTTCTCACCTTGCAAACAGGATCTCCAAAATCACACAAAAAATGTGTCTGATGGAACCCTGGACTCAATCATTCTTTTTTTTTTTTTTTCCTAAGCAACACACCTGCAACTCTTCTTATGATACTGACACTAGCAGAAGGCAATTCTTATCCTGATGCAGAGTAAGGTGTAGGCAGGCACTGAAAAGCGACTGAAATCTAGCTTTTGTCTTCATTACATGGGACACGGGACAAATAGTGGCAGTGGATGGCCCAAGGGAAGTCAGACGTGGCTCCATTTCTTACTCAACCTGCACGACTCTCTGACCAGATGCTTGGAGTGTGATGGGTTGGATGATCTCACAGAGTGGGGGGGAACTAGAGGAGCATCTCGTAGACAGGAGGAACAGTGCAGAAGAAGGAGGCTGACTTCACACTACTTCAAGCACTACAGCACCTCTGAAGTTGCTGGCTGTAAACCAGCTGAGAACAGCTGAGGAGCTGGCTGCAAATGTGTGTGTGTTTTGGAGACTTTTATGTTCTGCCACTAAAACAGACTCCTAGAAAGGCTGCCAGCTGCCCTCCTGTCCTGGCCTTTCTCCACAGAGTCACTTCCATCTGTCTGTGCTTTGAAAAGGTCATGGTGCCACTGCCCAGAAGTGCTGGGCATTGACCTTTTCTGGAGGAAGCAAATACTGATACTTAGAGGTTCACTGTAAGCTTGCCAACATGGTGATCCCACAGGAAGGGGAAGGGGCTCAACACAGATGAGGAAATTATGTCTGACATTCTACATATGTAATGAAAGAGGACTTCGGCCTTAGCAGAGCTTGTCTTCCCCATACAGACTTGCTCTAGGGTGGTCTCCTGAGCTGCCAGGACCAGGAGAGGGGCAAGGACAGGAGGGGGTGATGTGTAAGTCACTGAGCACGTACCTGTGTGCTGGCCGGGCATGCCCGGGTCGGGGCAGGAGAAAGATGCTCCCATTATTCAGATCCAGCAATTGAATCTTACTTTGCATTGAATAAAGCACCAGATGCTTACAACTCCTAAACACTTTTCATGGCTTTATGCCTTGACTTTGGGGAAGCTGCTTTCATTCTCTGTGCCTCAGTTTCCTGTTCTGACAAATAGGGATTACAGCATTTCTTAGGGTGTGTGGTGAGGGTGGATTGAGGACCATCACCTTTCAGGCCAGATCCTGCCCACCAGCTTCTCTCTTATGCTGTGTGTGAAATAATTTGGGTCCAAAGAGCCAGGAGCTGCAGACAATATACAAGTGATCATGTACGTGAGAAGGCCAAGCTGCTCCAGCATGCATGTCATAGCAATGGAGCAGTCAGGAATGCAGACATATAATCATAACATGCATGCTGCTTGTCCAAAGCTGAGAAGAAAACCTGCAGAATCACCGAAGTCTTCCCCTCTCTTGCTCCCAGCCACTTCCAGGGGTGGATCACCTTGATAGCTCAGATCTGACTGTTTCCCAGTCTTCATTCATCTCACATTCACCTCCCAGCATGGCAAGCAGCAATAATCAAAGCTGTGACACGTGTGGTAGCCTTGTGTCAGACAAGGCATTGATGGTTCCTTTAAATTTAACCCCAGCTCACACCCTTTGGTAAATAGCCTTCCCAGCGAGGTCCTCAAATCCACAGTCAGTTTGTCAGAAAGCACTTGTCCCAGTTTCACAAAAGCCCTGCGAAAGAAGCAAATACAAAGCAAAAGAAAAGAAGCAAGTGCTGGTTAAAATGTGTCTGATGCAGGAGCAACAGACAGGAGGGGAAAACACACTCTGCTCAAATTCTATCACCAAGCCAGATTCCAAATGGCAGCTTAACCTCTTTAGGCATCTTTAGACAGCAAGATGGAGATGTGTTTATTTCATACGTTGATGTAAGTTAGGAAGAAAGAAATGATAACCCCGAGGAATAAAAATATGATAGCACCAGGACCCTGGGCAGATAGCTCAGGTTCTTACATTTGCTAATGTGTTTTCCCTGATTTTGCTGCCTGCCCTGGCTGTGTTATAGCTATGTTGCTGCAATAATAGCTCCACTTTCCAGCATAGATGTACTGACTTTCTGCCAGGAGCCCAAAGGGATTTTCAGGAGCATCGGGAATGAGGAAGCTGGCCAGAATACTGGGAAGGACTGAAGGGAGCAGTGCCCTGCCTGGGAGCACTCTAACATCAGGGTTAGCAAGGCCAGTCCTTGTCATTGCAAGTGTGAGAGGAAGAGCTCAGACCTCAAAACCTTGTGTTTTGTTCCTTCAGCTTCCACCAGCAGGCAGCTGGAATCTCTTTTCCTAATTCTAATCTGACCGTGTTCCTGCCCTAGGTGTTTCAGCACCAATATCCCATCAGCTCACAGAGCTCTTTTCATAGAATCATAAAATCATTGTGGTTTTACCACTCTGGAGCTTCTCCTATAGCAACCTGTGTTTTACCAAATTAAACATGCTGTTCCTGTCTCCTCTGCTCCCCTCTCTCTGATCTGCTTTCCATTTTCTCTATCATCTTCCAGCCTTTCTCTGTGTTCCTGCAAGGTTAAGCTTACCTTGACCTTGAAAAGCAAGGCCCACAGTCAGTGACACCATTTGCTGAAATACCTCTTCAGATAAATCCGAGAATATCATTTGCCTTTCTGTGGCTGACATCAGTTAGCCGGCTTTCACTCAGACCGTGCAGGTCTTCTTGATCATTTGCAGCTCATAATCTCCTATACTATACCCGAGGCCGTTGCGAGTCCTCAGATTTGTGACCTGTCATCTGAAACTTTTTGTTTTCCATCTCATTTCTATTATTCTTATTCTCAAGGTCATTTCGTTCTTTCCGACTCGTATTCTCATTTTCCCCTGCATCAACAAAACTTCCAGTTCTGTGTCACTGGGGGATTTCAGCTTCAGGATTCTGCTTTCATTGCCAAGATCATACACAAGAAGAAAAGAAGATCAGTTCCCAAACTGTTCTGTGAGAAACTCGTCTAGTAAATTCCCTCCAGAGAGTTGCACCTCACCTTACAGTTTACTAATCCTCATTTCCTCCAGCTTCACTAATAATTTCCCACATGGCACCTATCAGATACCTTACTGAAGTCTAGATAAAGGAGATCAGCAGCATTTCCTTTGTCTAGAAAATCAGGTATCTTATCAAAACAAAGCTATCGTGTTCGTCTGACACAATCTACATTTCGTAAACCCATGTTGCATCTTATCTCATTTCCTCTTTATCTCTGGGTATTTAATTGTTCTTTCCTTCCAAATTCACTTTGTAATCTCGAGTCAAGGTTAGACTGAGATGCCTGTAGTTAGCAGGATAACTTTTTCTCTACAACTTACTATTTCTACTGTTCTCTGCCAATATGGCATAGCCCCTACATGCTCTTATTAATCATCTTTTCTGGTGGACCTTCTCTTCAGCGTGCTAATTCCTTGTGAATTAGCTCCATGTTGTGGGAACTTAGTGGTTTCAGGTGTGGCCCAGTGTCAAAGCCTTCTTGGGGGTACGTTGCAAGAGAAAGGATTTGCCCAGGTAACCCAGCAGAGTGCTGGATGTGATGGACAGAGGTCTGCAGGAGGACTGATTTGGGGCCTGGTCTCTGCTGAGAGCCAGCATAAAAGTGGGTAGAGAGGAGGCTGGCTCTGCTGTTCATGAAAACAGGCAGCACAGGGTATTAACGAGGTGCGACCGGGCTGTTTTGTTTTTGAGCAGCTTTTGAAATGTTAGACTTATTAGCGACGGTTGTCAAAGTGCTGCTTGCAAAGTTGCAAGCGACTGCCAGAGCTTTAATGTTAATTGGACAGATTGTCTCTGGTTTTGAAGAGAAAGCTGTGATTAATGAAACAACTGTTAACGAGGCTGGAGGAAAGCAGACCCTTCACCTTCCTTCTTTTGAGAGGAGGTAAACAACAACTGGCTCTGGCTGCCCTTATGAAGTAGCAGATTGAGGGACCTCCTTAAGAGCAAGTCCAAAACCAGGCTGTAGAGATGGATTCAAGGAACGGAGAGATATGAAGCACATTCATGCCTTCGTGAAGGTGGAGGCTGTTGCTTCGAGCCTGCCTTCTGCAGAAGGAGGAGGCTGGAGGGCTTGGTGCCAAGCCCTACCAGGACCTTCCTGCTTCCCCAGGAATTGACTGAGGCATCTCTATGGAGCCTCCCAGCCTTGCCACGGGCAAGTACATTTTAATGTTGTTCTTCCTGTAGACAGCAGTGCAACTCCAGTCTGACTTGAAGGAGACAAAGATCAGATCTCTGGTGTCTGCTGCGAGCAGTGAGCCGCGAGTCCTCCCCCCTTCTCACGGTGTGCTCGCACTCTGAGGTCTCCGGTCATTACTCTCCTTGCTGCCTCATTACCAGAATGTGCCATTAAAGTTTCGCTCACTTGAAAATGATCTCTTATTATCTCTCCATGGAAATTGCCCCGGCAACAAGCTTCCTTCAATATCTATCAAGCCAAAGAAAGCCATTAGAGAAATTACAGTGAGCTGCACGGATGCTCATGCCCTTTCCCTGGCAGGTAGGGTCCCCTGGCACGCGGTGCCACCTCCTCACGCTGCTCTGGCTCCATCATGAGGCCAGCAGAAGTGTGCCTGCCAAGGTGCCAGCAAGGCTGGGCTGGAAGAGACCTGGAGCCCAGGCCAAAATGGCACCACTGGAGGTGTACCCAAATATGGGTAAGGGCTCCCAGATAATCCTTGCTGGTTGCCTTCGTTTTGGGGTGTTCCATTTGGGATGCCCTGAGAGCCTCCCCTCTTTCACCTGGATGTCGGTAGTGCTGTTCATCTGCTTTTATCACACTTTCCAGCCCAAAGAACCAAGAGGCACATCCAGGGCATGATTCATTTCACCTGTTTTAGACATCAGCACAAGATGAGTTGCACTCCAGAGCTGTCTGCTTCTCTCCCATGTCTACAGAAGTCGAGACAGCTCACTGCTGTAGGTGTCTGCATTGCTGGATGAAGCAAACTCTGTGTACAGCATCCAGAAGTGCTAAAGCGTTCGGATTAGGGGCCTTGAACAGTTGAGGAGCACCAGCTGATTACCCGTTTCCAAAATATAACTCAGCACTGTGCAGAAGAAGGACTTTGTCTCATGTTATCTTGGCTGTTTGACGGAGGAAGTGTCAGACTACTTGGAGCTGTATTTGGTATTTAAAATGTTACAAAGTCCTTTGAAATGGGATGGGTTGGCGGCAAGCCAGGTCCCAGGTCCCCCTTTAATCTGTACTCCCTCCCGTGACTCTAAGCCAAAGTGAAGGCACATGGTTATTATTTTTATTTCTATTCCTCTCCCTTGGCAGGATCACAGCACTGGCTTGTCTGCCACCTTCAGCAACAGTGTAAGAGCAAAACACTCAAGGCATTTGCGGAGCAGAAAACCAAAAACTAACTGCTAGAAACGCACTGCAGGAACAGGGCCCTGCTCTGCCCTCTCCATCGCCAAACTCTGCAGGCTGCCCTTCCACACTTCAGAAAAGGTTTGATTTGCTACTCGCAGCCCTAAAAATGGTGAAAAGAAAAAGAAGGGCGTTTTTTTTATTGCCAGCTGGATGTCTGTCTTCAGTGAGATTTTTGTACTAGGAGCTGCAACATGGCATCTTTTCGCCAAGCACTGGACAGTGTAAGTGCAACACGGCTGTACTACGAGGGTTACATCTTGCCTTTAGCTAAGACATACTAGAAGGGAGGACGGTAAGAGGTTATCTTCCAGGCTAGTGACAGGAGCGTGCGGTTTGAGTGATCATTATGCTAGAAGCACAGAATGATCCCTAAAGGGACTGCATGTTGGATATCTGCTTTCTTTGAGTCGGTGTTGTAGTGCTTTCTTGTGTTACACGGCCATTCTCTGCCTCTCTGCACACCTCTGTCAGGAGGGCTTGTGTCTCCCCTGAAATGCTGAGAGCTTTCTTCTCCCTTTTGCCACCAGCTTTTGCAAAGATAGGCCACTGAGCTCCATATTAAGCAAGGGCTGACACGTTTATGGGAGCAACTGGCTCCAGGGAGACCTCCTGTATCCTGCTTGCTGTTTTTTTGGATCTTATCTTCGCTATATTCTCACCTATGTCAGATACGCTCCACAGTGCTTCCAACTTCTCCCTGAAGTGGAGCAGCTGCTCTGCTAGGAGGTGGACCCTGAACCCAGCCAATGTCTCCAAAGGCTGTAATTATGCCACTAATTAAAAACAGCTCAGTGTCCTTGTGTCTAACTTATTACACCTGTACAGCTCGCCAAACTGCCTAGGCAAAGCAGTGTTATGGCTTATCCCAGGAAAGGAAGGGAGAGTGGGAAAGGAAAAGAGAGACTCAAAAAGAAACAAGAAATCAATCAAAAAATAATAATAAAGTGATGCTGGTACTGAAAAGCAAACAGGAGGTATGGGCAAAAAGAAGCAAGCCATGGGCATGTGTTATGTTCATTGTTCTTAACTCTTAGGGAGCAGCGGGTTTCAGGATAGTGCTTCTCAAAAGCCTGCCTAGATGTGTCGGCATCTAGAAAGCCTGACAGCGCAGAGGTGAAGGGTTAGAGAAACAGGGGAAGTGTTGAAGGAACACGTTTATATTTACCTTCACAGAAGGCTTGCAGCCTGAACAAATCTCGTCTTTGTGGTTTCCCTTGCCAATGCCACTAAGATGAGTTCATACCAGAAAGCAGAAAGGCTCATCTCACGCAAGGAGGGGCAGGTTTTGCTAAGCACAAAGCAGAAGAAGGGTTTCTGGAGGCTCAAGAAGCATTTGTGGGACTTGGTTTGGACTTCACAGCCCACTGAGCTGCAGGAAAGAGATGTGGACAGAGATTTTTGCTAGCTTACCTGGTCATAAAACAGCCAATTAAGTCTGAAACTCCCATGAGAGGATTTCATTTATTTCAGCTGGACCCTACGTGTGCTTTCTGTCTCCAGCTGGCTGGCAGCCAGGTCTGCTGGAGCAGCTGGGTGTTTCTTTTACATAGAGAGGTTTGCAAGCACTCAGTTGGTTTCCACTTACCCTCCATAATGGACTCCTTTCCTGAGCCTACCTCTTCCTTGAGGTACAACTTCAAATAAATCACTTCCTTTCCCTGTGCTTGCCGTGTGTACAACATTCCTAATGATGCTATGTTTCCTTTTAAGATCACTCCTAGAATCTCTATAGACTGGGGTAGTATAGTATTATTGTAGCAACTGCTCTGGACCTTCCCAATGCAAAATGGTTTTCTGAGGTCTGATTGTGTTTGTTGATCTGAGGCAGAGCAGTGGCCAGAGGGTAGAAGATCAAGAGATGGGATATGAGAGGCTGGGGTCAGCAAAGATTGCAGCATCCCAAGAACATGACGAGGAGCAAATGCAAAGCTCAGAAATGGTCTTTCCAACAATCTTTCCAACAAAGGGATGGGGTCATCTTTTGCTTGCTGAAACACGTTGGGAGTTCTGGTTTTGATTCTCTGGAGCGGTGAGACATCCATAATGGTACCTGAACCCTTGGCCTATGAAGTCTAGCAAGGTATTCAATCCAAAGAAAACCTTTACTGATTTCATGACATTAGGTTATCAATATTATGATAGAAAAGGGACTTTCAAATATTTCTACAGACTTAGGCATGAGCGGACACTCACAGTACAATACTACTATTTCAGGGAAGAGAAAGAAATCTGAGCTGTGGGAATTGGGTTTTGAATTATTTGCAATAGGTGAAGAGCCACTGCCCATGCTTCCCATCTGCTGTACAGAAAGATCTGGCCAAATTTAGCCTGGATATACTTAGACTGTATCATTCTATGTTCTGGGTCATTTCACACTGGGGAAGATGTCAACGTTTAATTGAGATTGAAAAATTGAAGGGAAACAAAGGCTATTGAGGGCCTAAATGGGGTTTGTCTGTGACTACCCCATGTGGCCAGAATTCTCAGAGGACACTTAGCCTGGGGAGGAATGTTAATGGCAGGAGTATTTTAGAATTATACAAGGTATAGTGAAAAGCAATTTCTTGCTCTTCTTGTCTTATCCCATAATACGAAAACTATGGTGTTATTCCATTAGATTAATGGTTAGGTAAATTTGATACAGGTTAAAAGGAAAAAAAAAAACCCACACCTGATGTACTGTGTAGTCAGTTCATGTAATTCACTACTGCAGGAGGTCAGAGAGTGATATGCTGTTGCTGGAGTTAAAAAAGAGCTCAGTAATTTTGCAGCCATTAAGAGCACGTCATTATATCTGTGAATGGGGGAATGGAAATCTCAAACTTCAGAACGCAGAGAAAGGACAGGCTTAGGAAAGAAATTTCCTCATCTTCTCTCATCACCTCTAACACTACTGAAGAGTTGTATTAGACTGGGTTACTGCCATTACCCTTGGAACTGCCAGGGAGCAGCCACCATAATATATGCAGCTGTGCACCGGTGCAGTGAGGCACATCAATGGTCTCGGTCAGTTTGCTGAACAACACTATGTTTCCTTGTGGGATCAGAGAGAGCCTGCATCTGTGTTCAAGGGAACACATTCTGCCCGCACCCTGAAAAGCAGCAGCCACGGCGCTCTCCATGAGCAGATCCCCTCCATCTCTTGGTGGGTCTGTCCAGGAGCACACGAGAAGGAAGGGAATGAAGTTTTTGTGGTACTTGATTACTAAAAGGAAGCTGGAGGGAACTGTGTTTCTATGGTGGCAAATAGCATCAGTAGCAGCCAGAGGTCCCCAAGTACGTCAGTTCATCCTCTAGATTTTCACAGATCCAAGAGATCAGATTAGTTTGCACACCTGGAGTTTCCTTCACAGTTTCTTCTTTCCCAGGGGGAACCCTGGCATTCGATACCCAATGCCATGCCCCTACTCTCTACACTAAAAGCTCCTCATCTTTGGATGAGGAAGACTACCATGGAAGGGCCCCCTGGGCCCAAGGAGGATGTCATGGATGTGGAAAGCACACTGTGAGCCCACGGGACACTTTTTTGGGTGGTGTATCTCCACCTCCCCCACGTTGTGGTTCATCTGGACCTTCAGGTGCCAAGCTATGCCTTCCTCCCAGCAGCCAAAGGGAGACAGTTGGATTTGTCACATTCCTAAGGATTAGCCACACATGGGAAGCCAGGGCTTTCTCTACCTGCCTTTATCTTCAAAACTGAATTAATCTGAATTTAAATTGGCATTGTTTTGTGTGTGGTGCGTGGAACTGGGGAATAGATTCTTGTTTTAGTCAGGTTCTAATTTGGTGGAGAATTAAAGCCTAATAAATAAGGCACAGGATTTATTCTGCACATCTGATGAAGACATCCTTCCTATAGTGCCAATACAATCCTTTTTCTTTCTACAAGCTGGAGACAGAGAAATGCAAACATTTTGTATGCCATCAGCACACAAAACTCATGGCTCAAGCGCTCAGCTGCTGCAAACTGGCACCGAGCAGTGGCTGGCAATGCAAATGTACCCACTGACGCTGCACAAGGAGGTGGCAGAGCTGACCTTGCTTTGCTCTCACACATCTCAGAAACACTGCTCCCAACCTGTGCAGTCACACATGCATCTCTTTCCAGCTTCCCTGTGCTTGCTGTCTGCTCTCAGTCTGCAGGAAGCGAGCACAGCCCTCTGCTCTGTGCCCGCCTGCCTCGCCAGCTTCCCAGGGTCCAAGTGGCCTTTCTCCAGCTCAGCTAATCCGTCACTGCTGTGTCTGTCAGCTGGCGGATAATGTATGTGCACCAGCTCCGAGGTGAGCAGGGAGGGATGGAACAGACCCAGGATTTACACACAGAGGGGAGAGGAGGAACAAAAGCTGCAGGCATGATGCTTTTCTCCTCCTGTTCCCAGCAAGCTCCCCATCCCCTTGCAGGAGGAGCAGCCAACTACTGATAATCCCAAATGTTCACTATCTCCCTGCAAATAGCCCCAGAGTAACTCACACAGCTGACATTTGCCAGAAAACGAAAAACAGGGTGCTTTCCAGGAGCGCATTTCCTGCTCTCCTAGGTGAGTTTGGACAGCACTTCCTCCCAGCTCTCAGTGCCTGCCACTGAGGATGAGCAGATCTGCAGTCACAGAATTCCCTTATTGGGTCAATCCGGAGCTCTAAGCCCACAAGCTGTATGTGTGCACCCCAGAGCCCCCAGCCAAACCCCATCTGCAGCAGGCAGGAGCTGCACCCTGATGGCAGGAGCCCAGCTGGCACTGCTTCAGCTGGCCATCCTCCTCCTATGACAAGCCGTGCTAAGGTTGTGTTTCACAGCTTGTGAATCTCTGTCTGTTCCTGGCTATCTCCGGGCTCTGCATGGCAGCCAACACCTCGCTCAGCTCTCTCACCTCCCTGTTAAACAAAGCTCCTTATAATTAACCACCACCCAAAGTCCTGCTCCTTCCCACAAGGCCACCAGGCCCTCCCTGAAGGGCAAGCTGTCTGTTTCTAAAGGCATGGGTCGAACAGCAGGCAGAGCTTTCAGTAACACGCATTGAAAAGAATGCTATGACAGGTAATTATGGTGATCCCTGTCACGGAGATCAGAGCTGGACTCACAAAGCAATACAGCTGATCTCTGTGGTAGGACAAACCCAAATTCTTGCACTCATGTCCAGTCCCACATTGCACCCATGTCATGTACCACATCAAGATATGAGGGCACACTCCTGCTCCGCATCCATCCTGAAAATTCCCGGAGCATTATGGGCTGCATGCTGGAGCAGTTCCCAGTGCACCGGGCAGGACAACAGCAAGGTTTCACATTGAGCTGATGAACCTAACAGCGCTCAGCATCGCAGCAAGCACCGCATCACCCAGGAAGACAGAGCGTGCCTTTGTGAGGCTCACTCTAATTGCACAGAGCTGTGACAGCTCTTGTGGCACCATGTGAATTACTTTGCCAGCTGGACACTTATCACCAAGAAAATAATAAACACTTAGAGACGGGGTACATCAATGCTGTGGATGGCCTTTGAAGCACGCTCGGTTCCCCCATCTCCAAAGCAGGTGTCTCTACTTGATGCTCTTCTTGTGAAGCCGGAGAGGCAGAACCCCGCTGCATGTTTCTGGTGACATGGAAAGTAAACAGTAATTTACCACCTGCTCTGCTCTCAAGTCCCTGCTGAAGAATTGGGACCTGACATTACCCCCCAAAGATGGACAGAAGTCAGGAGTGACGCCATGGCAGTCTGCTTGTAAAGGTGGGCTGAGGGGGACCCAGAAGGGCCACATTTTCCTGTCCAGAGCTTCTTCCTGCATCTGCTCTCTTCAATTCCAGCTCTTCGATGTGAGTTGTCTGTGTGTCTTCTGCAGGCTTGCCTCCATGAAGGGCTGGATGTTCAGCATGGAGAGAACCGCCTCACCTGCTCAGCATGGGATCTGCTCGTGGTGATGTGTATCACCCAGGTGGGATTCCTCCCCCCCTCACCAAAGCTCCACCACTTTGTGTAAACCAATGGTCTGGATGCTTTCTATGGTCACTGGAGAAAGACTGGAACGTCCCAGGGCAAATTATTGCTGCTGGATACTGGGTGTCTAGGGAAGGAGGGGTTGAATTACCACCTCACTGGGGCTATGTAAAGTAGAAAGAGCGTGAAGCTCACCTTGATTTGGCTAAAGAAACCTGATCTGCCCCTGGGGTAGGTTAGTAAAGCTCTTCTAAACCATGCCAACAGCACATTTGGATTGATCAATAGCCCTGGCTCAGCTATCCTTGATATGCAGTCGCGTTCATCTACAGCAATTACCTAAAAGCCTGGGGAGGGGAGGAGTTCAAGTAATTTAGCAAGGGGACAGGGCCTTTGCATTGATTTAAAACATAATGGGATCTTTGTGATGGCCTCGGAGTTGCCCCTGAGCTACTTCATCAGCTCCAGGCAGGGAGAAAAGCTGGGGCTTTGCACCTATCCTGCAGCCCAGCAAACCAAACACAGGCAGGGGACCTCTTTTAGGCAGTTCCCTCTGGGAGGGGCTGTGTCTCTATAGCCCGGTGACAACAGCTGGAGATCGCAGCCTGAAAGAGAGAGAGATGTGCCAGAGATTAGAGAGCGTCGGGATGGAAAGAGGGACAGGGCCGGCATCTTTAAATCGATGGAACAATCAGGCGGAGGCTAAAGCAATTTTGAGATTAGACCTCCTTTATGGAAAGCAGTGATCTCTTTCTGATGAAAAAGCCATCCCAGCCTCTTGTCGTAATCTTAACTCTGCTCATGTACTTTCCATGTGTCTCCTGGCTGACCCACTTCCTTCATCTCCTTCGCTTGCTTCCTTCAAGTGCAGTTTTAGCTCCAAACCACATAAACACCTTGTTTAAATTGCTTTAATCTCCAAGTGCTCTTTCTATTGATTTGAAACAGTTAAGCTGTCAATCAGCCCTTTCTCTTCACACTGTAGACCAGGGAGGAAGATTAAAATAACAAACAAACAAGAGGTGGATGGGCAGGGACTTCAGTCTGAGATTTGCAGCGGATGCTGGCTCTTAGCAGCCTGGGATTAGGTGTAAACAAAGTCTCTCCAACCCCTGAACTCTGCAGAAAGGAACTCAGAATGGAAGGCAGCATGTGGTGCTGCTCAGAGATGTGGTGGATGTCCTTGCAGACAGCCAGGGTCAGGCTGGACGGGACTCTGAGCACCTGGTGGAGCTGTGGGTGTCCCTGTGCATTGCAGAGAGTGGGACCAGATGGCCTTTAGGGGTCCCTTCCAACTCAAATAATTGTGTGATTCTGTGTTTGTATGTTTGTGTGCTCTGCAACACCTGTATCCTTCAGGCAGTGCATTCAGCGCAGCACCTAGGTGTCTCTTCGGGCTCAGTGCCATTTAAGTGCCTTTAACAGTGTTACAAAGTTTGCAGTCAGTGATGAGAAGACAATCAAAAATATTCCCGTGGCCTCTGAAGCCCAGACTGCTTGCATCTCTGCCCCCAAAATCTCTGCAGAAATGCCACTGAGGAATGACATTGGGGCTGGACCACCGACACTGTGGATGCATCCCTTGGCACGTCCCCGCGCCTGGACAGCACACCAGGGCAATCCTGATGGCAGGCTCGAGGCAGCAAGCTATTATTTCATCATTACGGCAGGGATAATGACAGGGCCAGGCAGGCTGATTGCTGCTGGAGAGGTGAATGGTCAAGGAACCACGAAGGAGAATAAAGATGAGGCATGGCACATGTGGCTTTGCGAGAGGTGTGCAGCTGGCTTAGCCCTGCTCTGGTCAGAATATTGATCACTGAAATGAAGCTGAGGGTCTCCGGATAGAGTCCTCAAAGTGGTCATGCACTGAAGCCCAGTCCGGTGCTAGTCACACGCTCTGAAAAGCCACACATTAATCACATTATGCAAAGCCAATATTAGTCAGAGCAGCACTCAAATAGTCCATGAGCTCACATAGGCTGAGGAGAAGCCCTTCTGGTGTCCCACTTGTTTCTTTCCCCAACCTCCCTCCAGAATGACAAACCCAGAGGGAGCGAAGGGATCCAAAGGCAACCAAGCAGCAGCACCTGCTCACCCCAAGGCAGAGCTGCCACTCTGCAGCTGGGCACAGGATCGTTCCTGGAAAGAGTGTGCAGAAGAAAGAGGCTTGAAATTGGTCAAGTCATTCATTTGAATGTGTAATATAATAATAATAAGAAGAAGAAGAATAAAAACTCTTTGAATGGGTTTCTTTGCCCTCCAGCAATTGAGGCAGCTGCTTGATTTCTATTTGGCATCAAGATCCTTTTATTGATATGCTATAAAAATGTGCATGTGGTGGAAAGGTCACCAGAGAGCTGGCGGTCACAGGGGCACACCTTGTGCTGCAGGGACAACGGAGCTTTCATTTTCTTCTTCTGACTTTTGGAAGAAGGGGTGGGAATAGACATTGAGGCAGTGGGGTCATGGAGGAAGAGGAAGAGACAGAAAGTGAGATCACCTTCTGCACCAAGTGAAGTGACTGTCCTCCAGATAACATCTCCTCCATTACAGCCCACTAGTTCACTCTCAAAAGGCATCAGTGTGAGACACAGACTAAGGTGGAGGTCCTGGGGAGAAATATGAGGTGATCAGAAGAATAAAGATGGCATGATGAATTTAAACAAGCAGCAGATTTAAGGTTAGGTGGACCAGTCTTTTATTTCTAGCTGCACAGATAATTCCTTTTTACCATTACAAATATTCTTTGGTCAAAGGTGAAAAAGAGAAAGGGGAAAGGAGAAGGAAAAGGAGAAGGAGGAGAAGGGAAAAGGAAAAGGAAAAGGAAAAGGAAAAGGAAAAGGAAAAGGAAAAGGAAAAGGAAAAGGAAAAGGAAAAGGAAAAGGAAAAGGATCTACGTGATTTTTGGAATGATTTCAAGGATGTTGTGGTCTTTTTGCTTCTGCCTGGGAGAGCTTCAGAAAGCCTTGACACCTCAGAGAAACCCTTCAGGATGCCAGGGGAGGACAACGTCACACAGGGAGCAATGTCACATGGAGGAGGAGGATTATATGTCACCATTCCCCTTCTGATGACAGAGCAGTGTCAGTCCAGGAAAACCAGATTTCAAGAAGGGAAAAGAGAGGCTGTGAAACAAGCAGATTGTTTTTCATACACAAAAGACAAAGGCGGGATTGATTTCATGGGTTGAGAGAACTTCAGTCAAATGAATACAGATCCCTTTCCCCTCCCTTTTCCCACTCGTTAACAGCTGGCAGTGATCACACACAGCAGTGAGGGCTTCAGCACTGAGCGGAGCATCCAGGAGTGGTGCTGGTGAATGAGGACTCCGACAGCAGGACAGAAAGAGGGCTGGGGAGAGGCATCAGCTCGAATAGAGAAGGACAGCAGCAGGGCCACAGCACAATAACTTGATTTGTGGGTTTGTTTGAGGGCTGATGTGACACCCACGCACTGAGCAACAGCTGGCAACATCTGCCGCAGCTCCTCCCCTTCCCCAGCTTCCAAACACCTGCTGTCTTCATCAGTTCTGCTTTCTTCTCCTCCCCTCGTGCTTCCTGACTGCTGCAGTTTGCTTTTTTTTAATGAAGTCCCATGCTGGGGCTTCAAAGGGGAGGTGTACACAAGTCAGAAGAGGGGGGAGAGGGGCCTACCAGCCTTTCAGGTTAAAACTGCAAACACGCACATATGCATGCACGTTGAAAAAGCAAAGCAAGAAGGGAAATCAATAGCCCTGGTCAAAACTCATTTTCAAGTCGGAATGAAGCTTGTGATTAGTAGAACCTCACAGAAGCCACTGTTTCCAGACTTGACCTCATCCTTAAATGTCAGCCTTGTGGAATCATGGGAGATTAGGGACGAGCAGGACTTGCAGAGGTCACTTAATCCATCCCCGTGTCAGACAGCACCATGTGCACAAGGTTCACCAGCAGCTGGAAATGCCAGCTCCCTTCTCTGGCCCAGCACTGTGTTTGGACCAGCAAAACACAACAGGCAGAACCTGCTTTCTTTACTAATGCTCCTCCTCATTGCCAGCTTTAGCATCTTCCCGTCGAGGCCAAGAGGGATGGGACAAGCTGAGAGGGATGATCATGTGTGAAGAGGAGTACATTCACGCAAATCCAACATTGTCTCCAAAATGATGGTCATTTTTTTTAACCTTTATTACACCAAATGGCACTTTTACCACCACAGTCAATAAATAAGTGGAGATGGGTGGGATGAGGGGGGAGCAGGCAGGGACAGATGTGGGTATGAGAGAGAGGAAATGAGGAAAATAAGCCCTGGCCACCTGAGCTCATTTCTGAAGGTGGTCATAACTGCTGATTAGCAAAGCTTGGCTTTATTACTATTATTTCCGCCCCAGCCCATGATGTAAATGTCAGCTTCCAGCAGCAAGGAGAGGACCACTAATGGCTGCAGCAAAGCAAGGAAGGGTGAGGAACTTCCAAATGAGCTTGACATTTTCTTAACCTGATACAAACGGAGGCTGCAAAGGGCAGGGAAGCAACCCATCGAGTGACTGAGAGGGCTATAAATGAAGAGCAAGACCTTGCTTAAACACAGCCATTTGTAATGGGCTGTTGAGCTGAGACAGAGGGTGAGCCGTGGGAGTTTGCGCTGGGGGGGGGGTGTGCCAAGAAGGTGGGTGGAGCAGCAGATGTGTTCACACTCCCTCTTGGCAAAGAGGATAATAACATTTGCCTTCTTTAAAGGGAATACTGATGAGGAGTTAGTACGTGTGGGCTGGGCTGCCTTCCGTACGCTCACTGTCTTCTCCTTGGGCTGATGGCACGGGAGGCTTTGAGAAGCTGGATTTCCAAACTGGAAAAAAAAAAAATAAAGCTACGCAGCAGGAATGATTCCCCTGCTTGCAAAACTTAGAACTCCGAAGGAATCAAAGGAATTTTCCATCCTTCTGAATGGAAAAACCATGAAGTATCTGAATGTTCATAGTACAGGAAACACGTTTCTTAATAACTAGCACGGCCACCTGAGGCTTGTCAAACAGGTTCAGTTCTTTGCCTCAGCCTGCTTCAGACCATGGCTGGTCTATGTCGCAGAGCCCACACTCTCTTGGTGGCAGTCCTGTGCACCCCATCATGGTGACTCAATTCTGCATCTCCCTGTTGGGCTTCTCCAGTTGGGAGTTGGGAGCCCATCTCACCTGGCTCATTTCCCCCAGAAAGAACTGCTGTCAGCCCATGGTTTTAATTTTGCAATTAAAACCCATTTCAGAGAAATGAGGGCATAATAAGTGGTCTATGGTGCTGTGCCAAAGGTTCCTTGAACTCAGTCTTGGACAGCAGACTGCAAAGCTTTAGAGAGGGTTTAGAATCAATGCACAAAGAATGACCCTTTCCATTGGCAAGTGTCCAAAAGTGGACACTGGAAGAATACTTGGATTTGAGGTGCACCTCCACTCCAGGAAAGACCAAAGCACTGGGACTTTCCTTGAACCTACACACAATCCCCACATTATTCTTGCTGCACATAGGTACGTGCTTATTATAGTTCAGTGGAGAAGCATAGGACGTATTTTAGCCCAGATCCACTTGTAAGGTTCATTATTGATTTTAATGGACCTGTGCCAGGAGGCAACGACGGGCCCAGTTTTTTAGAGAGAAGGAAGGAAGATTAAATATACTCAGTCCTTGTCACCTTAGCAAACATTTATCCATCCGGTTCTGTGTGATGAGAAGTCTCTATTCCAAAGAAGGAATTAAATTTTAATGGGACAAAAAGTTGTTTGTAAGGTGTCATGGTCCAGGATTGGAACAGATTACCGCACTGCAGGGGAACACTAGAGGCTGCTGGTAGAAGAAAATGAGGTGATAACTTATTCCTGAAATGACTGATGGTAGGGAAGTAGGTGATGCAGGGAAGGATGAATGTGCCCTCTGATGACATCAGAGAAATTCCCTGCTTGGAAAGAAAGCAGAGCAGCTCCCCTCATTACCCTGGCTCACAAACGCGATGCTGAAGTTACAGTGAAGGCCAGCAAATCCCAGTAAGGACTCGAGGGCTCCTCATTGGTCTATTCTCAGTGCCATGGGCTTCTCTGGCAGCAGGAACCAGCCTGCAGGAATGTTTCCACGTTAACATCTTCCTCTCTTTACCCATGGGCTTCACTCCGGTTGGGGAATTCTTAATCCTTCAAGACAGTGGCAGCCAAACTCAACGCTACTGAAAAGTTATTCATCTTGCTTGGACAGAGACAGGCTCTGCTGGAGTTGAAATGTTTGCTGAGCTCTTCGGGTCTTCTGGACTAAAATGGGTGATACCGTGTGCATTAAGGAACTGTGCCAGCGTGGGCTGGCAGATGGTTTGGGCAACCAGCACCCACTGTGCAGTGCTTGGCACCGCGGGGTGGGCACAGCAGAGGTTGTGCACTGCCCCTGTCAACACGTACACCATGTTTCACCCCGTGAAGAACTCACTTTACTTCCTGCCCTTTGGTGGCCTCCACAGCTTCTTACTTCCAGTCATTACTGGCCACGGTCTGGATTTAATGAGGCCAGAGTTCACTGGATGAAATAAATGCAGGTCCTCGCACCTTCTAAACCAAAGCTAATGAAAAATATATGCTCCCTCACTCCCGCTCTCATTTTCACATCCTGCAAATTATCTGTGCTAATGCACGCAACTCTCTGCTCCTCCGTGGCTTCAGATGCTGAACTTTGAGTCTTTGTCACATCAGCCGGCACCAAGTAATTCCGTACAGAAGTCTGACATTTCCAGTTGAAAAAAATAAATTGATTAAAATTCAACAGGCATGTAGTGTTCAGCTTTTAAAGGTCGGCGATTCTAAGGAACTATCAACTGTAAAATAATTCAGCATTTAGAGGGGAGGGGCAGCTGGGGGGGTCCTGGGAGGAAGAAGGAAGCGAAGAACATTACGATCATTTACCACCTTTATTTCACTGTCAAGAACATAATTACAGGCAATTTAATTATCTCATAATGGAAGGGCTCCATCTTGCTGAGCATCATGGCCAGATCCTGCTTTGCAGTGCAGTGCTGGAACGGGGAGGGACCTCTGGCAGTGACTGGGGTGTTCCTGTGGGTAAGCATCTGCAGGGCCCTCACAAAATGAAGACAGGTGATGCTGTTTCTAGGCTGCTCCTCATGACAGAAATGGATTGGGCTCATCTGAAGACTTTCTGTTGCCTAGTGGAAGGAAGAAGGACAAGAATGGTGCAACTGTGGCAGAAAACCCTGCTGAGAGAACTGCTTTCACATGGGGAGGATGAATCCATCCAGGCAGGGGTCTTCTGTCGAGCTCACTGCTGTCTGGTCCTGTCCAACTCCTGTGACTTCTTCTTGGGGGCTCTGCTGAACCTGGAGGCCGAGATGGGCACACACAGCTCATGTGTGAGCTGCAGAGATGAGTAACGATCTCAAAGAAAACCAGGTCAGGGTTTGAAGAGCTGCCTCATCCATTTCACTTCACTGGAACGCTGCCTGTGTCCTAAAGTTCTTCAAATTGTGTCACCTGGATTTTGCTTTTTGAGGTTTGTACTACCTGGTTTTGAGGAAGATCAGGTTAGACAAAAAGGAAACAAAGCCCCTTCGCAGCAACCTTAATGAACCACCACTATTTTCGTGAGCAAGAAACTTACGCAGAGATGGAAATCTTCAGCGTGAACCTTTTGTGACAGGTCTCTGTCCCTTCCCTTGATTGCACTGTGTATGTATAACTCACATTTTCTAATTTCTTCTCTTCCTCCTTCTTCTTTATGGCACTGTTCCTCATACCCTTCTGTGCACAAACTTGAAACTGGCTTTTCCAGCCTAGAACACATTTGGATTCACTGTGTTGAAGTTATGAACTAAATCCTCAGAGAATCATCTGGATCTCGGTGGCAGAAAGAGGCAGAGGAGGGGCTGGAACCCACTCCTGAGTGGGGTTGGAGGCAGTGACCCATGGGCAGTGGGCACTTGGCATCCTGCTGGCTTTCCAGCCGCTGGTTTGGCAGGAGGTGGGTGGCGTGTGCTCTGATTTCCTATCCCAAGGATGGGATCACAACCTGTTGTACAATCCAACTGTGACCCCTAGAGGTCTTTGCAAGGAGAATGCTGATCTCAGACACAAGGAGTGAAAGCGTAAGCAAGAGATCTCCTTAGCCCTAATCACTCAGTGCCCTTGGATATCAGGGCACATGTGATCACACTTGTGAATCATTATTCCGTGTAATACCAAGTTCTCCCCACACTCACAGTTGCCGTGCCATTGATATCAGTGGAAAGCAGAGAACTATGCCTGAAGGGAAAAACATGATCCATGAGGTTGCTGGTGAATTGTGCTCTCCAGACCAGAGAGCACCAGAAGGACTCAACTCAGGGAGCAAATACACACATCAAGGCAGAGCAGGATGACTCCTACTGCCAGGCGGCTGTAGGAAGATTCTTCATGGGAAATGGTGGCTGAACAACGGGCCAATTCAACCTGGAAAATCATAATGAGGGAAAAGAGAAAGAGAGGTACCAGCAGGCACATGGCTGCTGGGAATCAGTGCAAAGGAGAGACAAAGTAAAGGGAATGCTGTGTCTCCTTCATACAATACTCCTAATCTCACTTTGCCAACTCATCTTCATCCCTAGGCCTCTGTCTTGCCTTGTCTCAATAGGACTCCACTGAAGTTCTCATTGCAAACTCCTGGCAAGCTTTAGAGATCTCACTGCTATTTCTATCACCAGAAGATCTCCCCCCACCTTTACCCTGCCTAGTGGGTCCGTTTTGCAAGCAGGGGAACACCAGTGTGCCCACATGTCTCCACCCACTATATTCGCCCAATAGAGGAATTTGTCTACCCATAAGCATTGTGAGACATGGTGTAGAGCTGTCACAGGCTTGGGTTGATGGCTGAACTTGGTGATTTTATCGGTCCTTCTAACCTTAATCATTCTGTGATTCTATGATCTCCCTACAGACCTGGACATTCTCCACTTGACTTCCCTTCTCAGTGCCACAAACAGACAGCCACAGTCTCCAGTGCACCACATACTTACCCTGGCTCACGATGGACCAAGCTCACCACACACCATCCGGTCTTCCCACATGGTTGAGATACTCCAGGTTTTAACTCTTCCAGCAAGAGAATCCATAGCCTGAAATGTGTGTCAGAGAAATAGGAGGTCCCCTTGCAGCTCCACATCCCACCAGTTGTCCAGGGGAAGGTGGGCACTGCATCTCCCCACTGACTGCAGGGCCAGGGCTCAGCTGTGATTCAACAGCAGTCAGCCAAGCTGCTCTGCCTCCTTCCTCCTCCCACTGCTACACAGCAGCCAAAAAGCACCATGTTGATTATTCAAGAGTGGACTCTTAACAGCTCTAATCAGCTGCTAATCCAATAACACACTCAGCTGAGCCGCACTCTCTGCTCCCAGGTCCCAGCTGCAGAGAGAACATTTACAGCTGTGTGGCATCGATAATAACTGCCCAGCGGTCAGGAGGAGAGCTCAGCAAATGACTCACTGCTGCTGAGCCGGGTGGTCCCCACCTTCCCTTGCCCTCTCTGTCCCCCCCCCAGGAGTGCAGACCGCTGCATGCATGGCTGCTGGTGGGGTGCTGCCTTCTGCTTTGTGTGCAGCCCAGCTCCTCGGATCCCCAGGACGATAAGCTGCATCTTCTCTTGGGCTCCCCCCTGGCAAAGCTGCTTTAAATGTAATAAATAAAAGAGGAAGCATCAAATCCATCTTTCTGAAGGCATTTGAAATGCAAGATGCCGGGGACCAGCCAGCACAGCCTCGGGCCCTTTCAGTTCTCCAACACTTCAGTGCAAGCTGTGAGTGTTCAGCCTGGGTGGCCTGGAGCCAGCATGCAGGGGAGAGGCATTAAATGTGGAACCATCCCTTCCTCCGCACCGCCTCAGCTTTCCATCCCCAAGCTCTTCCTGAGGCAGGCAGAACAACATCACACCTGCTTCTCACTGCCTTCACAGCCTGGTTCTCAAATAGAGCTTCTGGCAGCATCTCCTGCTAAGTCCTCTCTCTTTACCTTACCTTCCAGTTGGCAAAAGCCCTCTCTAGGTTTTTGCTCTGTTTGTGCTCAGCCCTCTCCTACCCCCGCTCACCTCCTTAATCAATATCCCTCATTAACCGTATGATTATGGATGACTTCTCATTTTCCTCTGGGTGCACCCTCAGAGCTGCACTAGCAGAGAGGTGTGGAAAGCTGTTTCTGGACTTAAATGGCAACTTCCCATCAGGAGATGAAACCAATTTATCCTTGCACTGAAATAAAACTACACAGCTGTGTGGAGGGATTTGTGTGGTCGGGGCATGTCACACTTGTTTTTCCTGGTAGACTTACTAATGAGTCCAAAGGGTGTGAAGAAAGGAGCATACCCCGGTGAAACCCTACCTCGGGTGCAAGAAGAAAGCAAGCAAAATAAAATAAGCCACAGAACGATCTGTGTGGGGTATTTCTTCATCACCAGCTCCCACGGTGCCCGAATGCATCCAGATGGTTATGTTTCATGAGCAGTGCTGTGGGTGAGGGAAATCCTGACATGGGAGCAGAAGAGGAGCCCAGAGCCCCTGCTTCCTCCTTGCTGACACAGCGTGTGCACACAAGTTCGTTCAGCATTTTCCCTGGTGCTGTCTATTTTGGGAAGAGCGCAGATCCTAATAGATTGGAATGGCTCCAGTGGGATCCTCTGCTCTACTGCGTGCGTAATCTCCTCCCTACGACACAGTCCTGCCTGATTGTGTGCTGAGGAAAGGGGCTGGAAAAGCCCCAGGGACACTAAGACTCTCTACATAGGAAGATGAGAAGAGCTGGGTATTTGGAACCGACAGCAAAATGAAGGAGTGCCACTGACCCACTTCTTCCCCGCCTACCGAAAATCTTTACAACAATAAGGATGAGAAATAATAACGATTTGTGCAGGGAGCTGGGGCCGCTGCAGGGGGGTGTGGATCTCTCCTGTCTGTGTGGCACGGAGGGGAGGGCTGCTTTGCTGGAGGCTGCACCCCAGTGCCTGATCCAGATCTGGGGCCAGACCCAGCCCTGCTGTGCTGCAAGGCGCTGGCCCTTCGCACCACTCCACTCCTCTCCAATTTCACATCAGCTGGGCCAGTGCGCAGCAACTGAGTGTGATCTCACCGGGCCATGAGGGTTCTGAGCCACCTCATCTCACACTCCAGGCACAGGGTGAACTTCACCTCCTCTCTCCCAGGGCCCTCTGGCACTTCTGGGATCCGTAAGAGCAGGGCATCTGGGATAGGGAAGGACCCATCTATGTACCAAGCTCAGCCCTGCCCAGGTGCCTACCATGGGCATCCCCGCTGGGAAGCGATGGCAGTGCACAACAGCCTCCTCCAGGCTTCTGGATGGTGGCCAGTTTGGGGCAGCAAGCATGCAGGAGGAGGATCGAGCCCACTCCTGGGCTGGGTTTGGCACAGCCCATCCCATTGGCACCGATCCCTGCATCCAGCGTTCCTGGAGCCGCACGCTCTGCATCCCCGTGCTGCTCTGCCCCTCCTTCCTGTCATTCGGTGACATAATGAAATCAAATTAAAGCCCCATTTACCAGTTTTATTGCCTATTATTTATAATACTCCAGCTCCAAAGTGCTGTTTTATAGAGTGCTTAAGCTGCCATTGCTGGATAGAGTTTGCCATAAATGTCTCCGCATGCACAGAACATAATGTCCTCGCGTCGTGCAGGAAAAGGGAAGAGATTATTCTCAATTATTTCATATAGTCTGTTTTATTGTCTTATTGTAATAAACTGTCATACCCTACAACACTTTAAAATCAATAGTTTGCATTAAAAGTAATGAAAAGTAGTTATTAATCCCGCTCAGTGCTTCCGCTCTTCCGCTCACCGCGAGGCCCTGGAACAGGGACCGGGTGATAATTATTCATTTCCAATCAATAGGAACATTTCCCAGCGCTCCCGCCTGTATCGCTGCTCTCGCAGCTGTGCCAGTGGATGATGATGGAGGCGGGGGGGGGGTTGGGTGCTTGGCCGTGCCTCAGTTTCCCCATATGATTTGCCCATGAGACAGACCAGTTTTGTGCAGGGAGCGTGCAGACAAAGCAGGGGTTTGGTTCAGTTTTGTTTTGTCTCCTCGAGAGCTGCCACATTTTTTGGTACGCCAGGGCTTTTTGCAAACACCGAAAATCAGAAATAATGGTATTGTCCCACAGCGGATTTTCCTCATGACCGGACTAATTCATTATGAGCTCTCCTCCTTCCCGAGCTGTGTGTCCCCAGCACTCGACCCACATTCATCTCATGGCCAGATGTTCCTTGGACACCCATCAGTGCCTTTTGACTGCCGTGTCCCTACAGTCCATGTCAAAGGACTTCAGCTTGAAGGTACGTGTCCGGGGGGACTCCGGCACTGAGTGGTGTCACTCATTGCTGTGTGAGCTGGGATATGACAGGAATCTGTCCGTATGCGCATTCACACACAGTGCCCAAGGCCTTGCAGAGATTTACTGTGAGCCTGGACCCACTCCTGTCCATTAACACAGGCAGTGCCACTCTAAGCAGACCCAGCTTCTCTCCAGCGCAGTGAAGCATCCAGCAACCACCCCCCGCTGTTCCCAAATCCAGGCTTTAGGTCTCCCTGGCATGTCAGACCTTGATAATCCCTAAAATCTTGGATTTATGCATAGCTTGGAGGCATAGATCTTGTCTCCTGCAGAGACAACCCGAATCCTCTGCCTGCAGGGCAGGCTGGACTTCCTGCTCCCACAGCAACACACTTGCTTCTCTGGGGGGGAGGGGAGGGGGCAGAGCCCAGCAGAAGCAAGGGCTGAGCACGATGAGCACAGAAAAAAAGTTGAGCTGGATTCCAAGTTGCTCTGCACTCCTGCAGCAGGGTATGCAAATCTCACACCAGCTGGGCAGGATGAAACAGAGCTGAATCTCAGCTGAGGATGATGGAGAGAGCGAACAAAGGGCTGAAGGGACACGCTGAGCACCAGGCCCACCCTTTTATTTTTTATTATTTTTTAAATCACATTTCTAATATATATATATATTTTTTTTTTTCAATGGGAAAACCCAGCTGGTTGCTTGGATTGACTCTGTCCCTGATTCAATACGGTTGTAATGAAGTGAGCTCAGTAGCACATTAATTGCCACGATAAACATCAGCGTCACCCATCCCCGTGCACACACCCAGCTCCGCGGCATTGTGCCGCTATCAGAGCAGCATTTCTCCATCGCCGCCTTCTGCAATAACTGAGAAATAGAACAAAATCCTCGTACAAGCGAGGAGTTATCAGTGCTTGATCAGATCTCAAGAGATTTCTCTATTTTTAATAAAGTCCACCTTCCCCCTTGTTTGTCAGAAGCACTTTGCTTTAAATGTTGGATGAGCAGAAGCAGGAACTACTTGTGCCTGCATTCGCTCAGGGAAGAAGAGAGGCACTTCCACTCATGCCCGCAGATCTCCAAGCACGTGAGAGCATCTTTTTCCAGCAAAATGGCTCCACTTTGGTAGATGCCTTTAACAGGAAAAGAAACCAAAGCATAGACCTGCAAACGCTAGTTTCCTAATTTCTGTATGTTTCTGGAAGAACCAAGTCAAAAACCCTTTCTTACACTGCAGGAATCCCATGACGGGGACTTGGGGACAGCTTGGCACAACAGTGCCCTCCCTCCACCTATGCTGTTCCCACTTGCTTCTTTACCGGTCAGCTCAACCATCCTTCATTTCCCACATGTCCACAAATGACATCTGTCTGTGCCTCCCAGCCCTCTTCCTTGTCCAGAGATGAAGCACACTGGCACCAGGCGAGCATCCTGGGGGTGGGTGACACATGGAGGATGGGGGAATCTTCTGCACAGGGCCAGCACTGGAGGGGATGTCCTACATTGGGTGGGATGTCCTACATTGGGTGGGATGTCCTACATTGGGTGGGATGTCCTACATTGCGTGGGATGTCCTTCAGTTGGGTGGGATGTCCTACATTGGGTGGGATGTCCTTTGTTAGGTAGGATGTCCTACGGTGAGTGGGCTGCTCTGTTTTGGGTGGGATGTCCTACACTGGGTGGGATGTCCTGGGTTTGGTGGGATGTCCTACACTCCCATGCAGAAGGCTTAGAGACACTTAAGTGTGTGCAAAGGGAGAGGAGGGAGTTCTGGGAGTCACCATCCCAGTGTCTCAGTAAGATGGGTGGGAAGGATGGGTCTCTTTTCCCACCTAGATGATAGGGCTTTAATCTAACCTTGACATTATCTGAAATTAAAATCAAACCTGACATGCGGACAGTGGCAGAAATGAATTACACCTCTCCTGTTGGTAGATAATCCCCTTCTAATTCCCTCGCTTTATTCAGATGAGAGATGATTTAGGGAAAGGGGAGGTAGGAAATATCCTCCCTTTTGCCTTCTCTCAGATGGCAGCTCCCCAAGGCCACACCGTGTGGGATCACACAGCAAACCTCCACCCCGGGCTAGCAGCACCCTGTTGTGCAGCCACTGAACAACGTTCAGCTGATCTTGAGGCCAAGGCGGAGGAAGAGAGAGATATTGCCTTAGTGCAGAAGGGGACAAAGGCGAAAACCCAAGCTCTGCAGCAAAGAACAGCAGAACGAGGACACAAACATTGGCACAAGGCAGCTTTATACATTCTCATCTCGCCTTGCCCACCCCTCCGCTGTGAGTGTGAAAGCCTCGTACCCCCAGCATGCCCTGGTCGGAGGACAGTGAGGTGTTGGTGGGGATATCACTGCAGCTCCAGAAGGACATCGGGGTGTGGAAGTGAGGAGAGGAGATTGATGAGCTGTCTGCTCCTCCATCACAGGTTCAAGCCCATCTCGGAGCAGCACTGACTGGGAGCATGGAGAGTCAGTGCTTTCAACAGCTGTACAGCATCTCTCTCTTCCTAAACACATGTAAAGCTTTTCCACCACAAATGATGTGACTAGGGATAGCAAGATGGCCAAACTCTCCCCACAGCTGGCCAGAGGTGCACGCATTGAGTCAGTTTTGCTTAATAGGCTAAAGAATACCTTTTAATGTGGTTTCCTGATCTGACTGATGAAAGCTTCTGCACAGGGAGAAATTATTTACAGAGCCCCACATCATCGGCTGGTTCCCCTCCTCCATCCAGACTTTGCTTTTCCCCAGTTCTAATTCAGTCCCTGGCCATGAGAGTGGGTAAAATCAGCTAGGACTCTGCAGCACAATTCAGTCTCAAAGCCATTCCAGCCAACAATGGCTCTAAACAAAACATAATGAGTAATTCACATACTAATATCACCTTAGTTACATTCTTTTGAACAGGCTTTTCTCTCTTGGTGTCTCCACCCTCCAGTCCTAATAAGTATATCTAAAACTAGAGAAAAAAAAATCATCCATCTTTTAAAATATCAATAGATTTGGGAGGGAAATTGCAGGAAGAATAGACAAAAATTGCGAGGAATTTTGCCCTTTTTGTGGAGCAGTGTACTCAGCATCACCCTTGCATGCTGGGTAATTGATTTCCCATGGAACTCTTAGGGGTTATTTTTTTTCCAATTTAGTTTTTGAATTTTAAATGCTTTTCGTGCCAGTTAGCTGGGCCTGCACGTAGAAACCTCCTGTGTTATCCTCAGGATAAGCACAGAAAGGAGACAGCAGGGCTGAGCCATAATCCACCTGGCCTACAGCTACGCCCGAAACCCACTGAATGCTGCCTAAACCCTGACCGTAGAATCACAGAGCCATTAAGGTTGGAAAGATCACTAAGATCATCAAGTCCAGGCATCAATCCATCACCACTAATGCTTATCCATTCTCATGCAGACGGTTCTGGAAGTGGTTGGATCATGCTTCACTCTCCTCATGGAAACATGGGTCCTAAGGCTGAAGGAACAATGTAGTTTGAGTTCTGGTCTAAGAGGCCGTGGGATTTCCCTGCATTCATACCTGCTAGAAGTAGAGTAAAAACGCTGACGTAGCGCTGTACTCCTCCCCATTCAGTAGAGTATGAATTTTGGAGACAAATCCGTAGCTCCAGGTGGAACGCCAACACATTGCAAACGTCTGCATTGCAGTTCTCCAGCATTTGAACTCAAAGACACAGCTCCGTTACCGAAAACTGCCAGGGGTTCATCAGCAGCTCTATGTGACTCAGAAAGCACAGGGAGAGGGGATGGATTACAACACACCTTCTGCTGGAACAGCTGATCCCATCCAGGGCCGTAGGAGAGCAGCTCCTAACACCTGTTGGGTGCGTGCCGGAAGGAGCAGCACTTAACAGCAGCTGCTACACACAGGCTATTTTCATAACACGGACACAAGACATAATCTTGACTGAGATTCCCAGCAAGAGGCTAACTGGGAGGCGACAGCTAACAGTGCACACAGCTGCGACACACCACGGCGGAGCTGAGCCAAGAGCAAGAAGCCATTAGAAGGTAATAGTGTGAAAACACTAATGGCCTAGAGCCAGGTTTGAATTAACAGCCCGGGAGAGAAGGAGCCTATCAACCCTTCTTGGTTTCCCGTCTGGTTTGTTACAGTACTGCAGTGCTGTCAGATTGCGGGGAGAAAAAGGTGGCACATCCCATCCAGGATTCTGCCCCCAGTGCTCTGCAGTGCGTAACTTCAGGCTGCACGATCCTCTGCTCACTGCTCATCCAGGCTGGGAGGTTAATGAGGGGAGGCACTGAATGGTGGGCCTAAAAATTAAAGACCAGCAGGGCTTTCCTCAGGAATTTGCAGGCAACTTTAAAGAGTATCACATCACAAAGACATCCGAGTGACTCTGAAAGCAGATTCTACTTTATTCTCCCTCTTTGAATTACCCGAACTGAAAGTAATTATCCACTGAGTATTCAAGAGAGCCTGTGCAAACGTCAGTGATGGATGAACGTGCGATGGAGCCCGTTCCCTGAGACCCCGTCCAGCACCAATCTGAGACAGCATCGAACTCAATGGGTGTCTGACCCACTTTGCAAACCCTTCCACCACCAGCCTGCCCCTGCACACCCTGAGCCACGTGCTGCCCTCAGCATCTCTGCTGCACAGTGACACAGGTGCTTTCCAGCTCAGAGCCCTCTGGATGTGACTCTCCAAGGCCACACACTGCCCCATTGCCCTTCCACAGATGGTTCCTCCTCCTCCTCCCTCGCCTCCCCTCCCCTCCCCAAAATAAAAATGAGGTCTCTTTGCGATTCTGCATTCTACTGTGACCGACAGCACTGGGGTGAGACCACTTAGCACAGATGGCAAATTATCCTTCCCAGCTGCTCCTGGGTAATGGGGACCTTTTCCAGCTTCATCACTCTTCATCCTTGGGCTCCTCTTCCTCCGTGCTGCCGGGGGATCTTTGTGCCAGGAGGAGGCTGGGTTCCAGCCCCGCGAACCCCGCTTACTGGGTTCCAGTTCCCAGTAACTACCAGTAGCTCCCAGTGATGTCAGTAAGGGCTACTTTCAGGTTGAGAGGACAGGTCCCACTGCAAGCTCTCTTCTGGGAGGAGGAAGGGGAGTTTCCATTCTCCAGGCTGTGCTCCCGTCTTCCATCTCCTCTTTCTTTTCAGATGTTCTTAGTTTTCTTTCTTCGATGGAGGGAGTTCACAGAGGTTGTCAGGGTGGACTACAGTCTTGTAAATACATGTGTGACCTCTCGTAGCTCTTCTTTGAAAAATCTTTTTATTTTTTCTCCACTAAAATACATCAGTGAAACACCCTTAGGGCCCCTTCTTCCGACTGCTGTGAATGTTTCATCTCTTGCTGACGCTCCGTCCGCCTTCCTCTGTTCTCTGCCTACAATCAGTGGTTCCTCAGCTGTGGTCCCAACAGAAGAGCACACATACAAGATGGCCTCTGTTGGTTTTACTCACGGTTAAAACAGCCCCTTCCACTCCAGCAGTGCTCCCCTTGTCGTGGCTCTGGTTGAAGCAGGAGGCAAGATTTGGAGCTGAAGATGAAGGGTCCGTCTGCCGCCTCTGTTCCTCTTGCTGCCTCCCCCTCTGTGGGATGCATCCCAGTCCCACCATACACCTGGAGGCTCAGAGCTCCACGTGTGCTCACGCAAATGCAAACCTTGGGAAAACAATCAAGAGGTGCCACTCATTATGAGGGAGAACTGCAGAACGGGAGGAAATCACAGGCAAAGCGACTTGAAAGCCCTCCCGTTTTCTAAACATTTCTCTCTGGTTTCTCGCAGATTTCAGAGGTCGCTGGGAGCTAATGAACCTCGGATAGCAAAGCTGTCTCTTGTTTGTTTGTCATTTCGAGTTTTTCTGGTTGATTAAGATCCACGCTGGCAGTAAGGTATAAAATAGCAGGTTTTGGTGCATATAGTGAGTTTGCACTTCCTATCCCCCAAAAATGCTGAACTTAACAGGAAGAACTGTGAGCCCCATAGACCAGAGAGCAAAAGCACAGGTAGGGAAATGAAGATTTTCCTTCCGTGCCAGTAGGCTTCTCCACCCTTCCCTTTTTATTTTTTTTCTATCATCATTTTCTGCTTTGTTTCACACGTTTTCAGGAAAACGAGGTTTTGGTTAAAAGCAGAGAAACTGAAATCTTAGTTATGGGCATGAACTGCAGAAGAAGCATGTTCAGAACGAGGCCCAGCAGGCCGGGTCTGGGCAGACAGTGCTTCAGTGTGGGTCTGTTAGCACATTTCCCTATTTATTCCTGGTTCCACAGGCTTTCATTGCCATCCACCAGCAGAGCAGTGCGCCAGGTAACCTGCATCCCAAGATAGGTTGCTTCTAGTGCCACCATACATTTGGGAATGACAAGGTCTGTCATCTGTTTCCACCTGAGGGTGTATCTGAGGACTTTGGCTGTTTTTCTGGCTGGTCACCCACTTGGTGTAACAAAAACAGAGCTCTAAATGCACAGATCAGCTCCACGAGCACATCCCCCCTGTGCTGGTGGATGCCCACTGCAAGGCAGAGCGCTCCCCATGCTGACATGAGTGGGCAATATAGGTGGCAGGTGGATGGTTGGGATACATGAGCTTAGAGGTCTTTTCCAACCTCCATGATTCTATGGTTCTGTGACACATCCACAGCCCCGTGATAAGCGCCTGTCACCCCCAGCTAAAAAACAATCCAAGCTGGAGTAATGCTCATTGCCTGTGAGTCAATTAGCTCTGCAAAAAAATTCTCCCAGTGCATGCCGGATACGCTGGTCTGCAAATACCCTCTGCATATGAAGAAGAAATCTGCCACATCAGAGCTCTCGAGTGATGCAGACTGGTAATGCATTGGAGCACAGGAGGCTTAATGACTCGTACGTTTGTCAGACTCATTCTAGTTTGCATTCATGCTAGCACATGCTAGTCAGAAGTATGTTAATATCCCTATTCAGTGCTCTGGCTGATGACTCATCTTAGCCCTGCCCCACTGCAGAGTCCTTGAGGGCCAATTCTCCTGCTTTTATCAGTAGAATCTCATCTCTCCTCCAGAGCTCTGGACCCAAGTGACGATGGTAAAAATAAAAAGCAAACATCCAATTCCATTTTCCACCTACCTGCTCCCGCTCCCACTCCCAGCCTACTCAGAGCTAAAGGACAAACACTTCGCTCTTCTCCTTCCTCCGGTCTCCCTGTTCAGGAGCTGAGGGTTTGCAGCACAGCTCTGGGCAGCACCCATGGTTTCTGCTGGAAAAGCTCCCTGGGTGCTCGCTGAGCAGCAGCCCCCTCCCAGGAGCTGTCGGTTGAAGTGTTGAAGCTGGTTGAAAGTTGCTGTTTCCACTCATACCACAAGTGAAATAAGAAATCTTATAAGCAAGAAATCTTTCTTGCTGGAAGCTTTGCTGTCTGCTTTTCCACCTGCTGCACCGGCTCGCAGGCATCCTTCAGACATGCTGCTGCTCCAAAAGTAATGCCTCCTATTTTATGATGTTGCCCCATGACATCAGAGGCAGATGGTGGTGGGATGGCAGCAGAGGCTGGATCTTCCCACCAATATCCCATTACATTCTGTTACTGTGTGACAGAATGGCGTCTGATGTGGAAGTGCGGATGGAGCAAAGACGTGTCACTGAATTCCCCCCAAAAACGGCACCTGTTGACCTTCACATACTCTTGCTGAGTGCTGGTGACCAAACAGTGGGTGCTGGCACAGGGAGCAGTCGGTGGTGTGTTTTGGCAGCATTGCCATAGAAGCTATGAAACACCAGTCATCTCCGCTGGTGCCGATTTTGGCGGGCACGCTCTTGTTCATCGCTGGTGGAAATGCACAGCTAATGGTGGTGACTGTGTTGGAACAGAGTGTTTTGCAGCGGAGAATCTGCTCTTTGTAACTGTTGTCGTTTTCCTCCATAAATGGGAGGCATTACTTTCGGAGCAACCTACATACCTTATACCGCCATCCCATGGTTGACTTCAGTGGGAAGGGTTGGGTATCTTGAAGATAAACTCAGCGAGGAGTCAGAGTTCCCTGGGTACCCTCAGCTCCTTCAGCACGTCGTGGCACACCACCACCAGCACACAGCTTCACAGCTCGCAGCTGAGCAACATGGGGGTGTTCTGAAACACAGCTCAACACAGCACTAGCCTGAATTTCCAAAGCCGTGAGCACACATGGAAAAGCAAATCCTTTCTCCATCAACTCTGACCTCACCTCCCTTTCCCTGCTGCAAGAACCTCTATCGAGTGGCATTACCTCACCAACTCTGACCTTTCCACTGAAATGCATCCCTGCTCCCGCCGGGAATGGGGAGCAGATGTTTAATCACACACCACAGCACAGCAAACTGGTGCAGGCCAGGGAGCAGCGGAGATTCCACACTCCAGTGGAGCTGCAGGATGGATTTTGCAAGGCAAAATGCAATTATCCAAATTATAATTTGCTCAAGACATAAGCCTTTTGAAATAATAATAACACTTAGCACATATAAAGCATTATAAATGTTCAAAGCACAAGTGGTAATGTTTATGTCAAAAATGTTTGAACTTCCAATAATTATTAACAAGCAAAGAAATTGCATAGCTGGGAGATTTTTTCCAGCCTTAATTCACAAGGAATAGTTTGCTTTTTTTTTTTTTCCTTTTTTTAATTCCAGGAAAACTTTGCTCAGGCTTCTCCCTGTTTTCTGCAGATCCCAGCTTTCCTCCCAGCGCTGTGCCAAGAAATAATTAAAACGAAAACAAAAACAATTTCCCCGTGCAATTAAGAGAAAAAAAAAAAAAAAAAAAAAAAAAAAAAAGGCTGCTGAATCTTAGAAAAAGAAAACAAAGAAAATGAGGGACGACGCAATCCTGTGAGCGGACCGCTTTTTGTAGCTAAATGGATACAAATGTGTTAGACACGTGAATATTTTATATATGTATAGACGTGTCTGTACATGTCTAAAACAGACAAAAGTTCACACTCTGGATATGAACCTTTGGTCCAGTCTGGCTCCATTCGTCTCAGATAATGGGGACATAGCTCACGGTGACATTTCCTATTTCCCCAGATGCACTAGAGAGGAACAGGCAATATCAGCTCGTAACTTAAGGCACAGGTGGAGATGGCCACAACGCACGTTGGTGGGTTGGCTTCCCCTCCTTCCTGCAGCTACCACCCCTGCTTCCACAAGGCCTCAGTGCCACTGAGGAGCACACAGAACTACAGAATCATTAAGGTTGGAAAAGACCTCCAAGATCATCCAGTCCCTCCCCACCATGCCCACTGACCGTGTTCCTCAGTGCCACATCTCCACGGTCCTTGAGCACCTCCAGTGTGACCCCACCACTCCCTGGCAGTCTGCTCTAATGTATCACCACTCTTTCCTAATATCCAACATGAGCTGTGGGTTCAAACCTTATGCTCTGGGGAGGAGACAGCCCCAAGCCCCCATTATCTGGCCATACACACACATCTACAATGTGATGCGATGTGGCCCCATGACAAGCACCCGGCAGGGACACTCTGCTCAGCATGCCACCAGACCTCGCCATCTTGTCTGTAAATCCCCTTCCACGTGAATCCTGGTGAAGGGAAAATGCTTGCAAAAAAAATCCTGCTCCATGGCCAAACCATGCAATGAGCCAAAGTTGGTTTTCTGACTGAGGTTGGGCTGAGCATCCCGCTCTCGTTGGAGCAGCTGGGGGACTCTGGGATGTTTGTTCATGAGAACAGTAGGCATTGCATTGAGAAAAAAAAATGAAGCCATGTCTCTGGACGGCTTATGGAGCCAGAATTTGTTTCTCTCACTCTGGTCTCCTAAAGCAGCAGAATGGCCAATGCTGCAACCACGCTGGCACATTGGTGAACTCGCCAGTGCTCCAGGGCCCGTTTCTCATTTGTATATTTACATAAATTTCCATATGGCACAGAAAAAGCAATAAATTGAGGTAACAGTGTAATTTTGTAATTTTCCATGTATTTGAGGTTGGGTTTTTGTTGTCGTTGTTTTTTTTTTTTTTTTTTTTTTTTTTTCCCTGCCTGTTGTTGAGCCCTCACTGCCCCATTCAGCACAAGGACATGAGCTGCAGCTCAATGTCTGGGGCAGGTGGGCTGATGCCATGGTGGGAGCCGTGCTCTCAGAGAAGCAGCCCAAGATGACAGCAAGAGCACCAGCATTTCTGAACAGCTGAATGCTTCATCTTGTAGATACTACAGGGGTAGGAACCTTGGAAACAGGCGGGATGGAGAGAGAAGCTGCTTGAGGAACAGACTGGGCCGTGGTGCAGAATACCTTGGTATATGTTGGGCTGGCTCCCTGGGTCACTCCTCCTTCATTTACAGGTGGAAGACCTGCAGCCACCCAGCCCAGCCCCCAGGTTAGGGAATGGGGAACGGGCTGCCCCCAGGCAGGGATGTAGGAGAGGGAAAGGCAGCAGGAGGAAGGGAAAGGGAAAGGGAAAGGGAAAGGGAAAGGGAAAGGGAAAGGGAAAGGGAAAGGGA
>NC_034424.1:3292228-3316647 GCF_002078875.1 Numida meleagris | reverse complement strand
TGATTCTGTGTTTGTATGTTTGTGTGCTCTGCAACACCTGTATCCTTCAGGCAGTGCATTCAGCGCAGCACCTAGGTGTCTCTTCGGGCTCAGTGCCATTTAAGTGCCTTTAACAGTGTTACAAAGTTTGCAGTCAGTGATGAGAAGACAATCAAAAATATTCCCGTGGCCTCTGAAGCCCAGACTGCTTGCATCTCTGCCCCCAAAATCTCTGCAGAAATGCCACTGAGGAATGACATTGGGGCTGGACCACCGACACTGTGGATGCATCCCTTGGCACGTCCCCGCGCCTGGACAGCACACCAGGCCATCTGCACTCAGGGCAATCCTGATGGCAGGCTCGAGGCAGCAAGCTATTATTTCATCATTACGGCAGGGATAATGACAGGGCCAGGCAGGCTGATTGCTGCTGGAGAGGTGAATGGTCAAGGAACCACGAAGGAGAATAAAGATGAGGCATGGCACATGTGGCTTTGCGAGAGGTGTGCAGCTGGCTTAGCCCTGCTCTGGTCGGAATATTGATCACTGAAATGAAGCTGAGGGTCTCCGGATAGAGTCCTCAAAGTGGTCATGCACTGAAGCCCAGTCCGGTGCTAGTCACACGCTCTGAAAAGCCACACATTAATCACATTATGCAAAGCCAATATTAGTCAGAGCAGCACTCAAATAGTCCATGAGCTCACATAGGCTGAGGAGAAGCCCTTCTGGTGTCCCACTTGTTTCTTTCCCCAACCTCCCTCCAGAATGACAAACCCAGAGGGAGCGAAGGGATCCAAAGGCAACCAAGCAGCAGCACCTGCTCACCCCAAGGCAGAGCTGCCACTCTGCAGCTGGGCACAGGATCGTTCCTGGAAAGAGTGTGCAGAAGAAAGAGGCTTGAAATTGGTCAAGTCATTCATTTGAATGTGTAATATAATAATAATAATAAGAAGAAGAATAAAAACTCTTTGAATGGGTTTCTTTGCCCTCCAGCAATTGAGGCAGCTGCTTGATTTCTATTTGGCATCAAGATCCTTTTATTGATATGCTATAAAAATGTGCATGTGGTGGAAAGGTCACCAGAGAGCTGGCGGTCACAGGGGCACACCTTGTGCTGCAGGGACAACGGAGCTTTCATTTTCTTCTTCTGACTTTTGGGAGAAGGGGTGGGAATAGACATTGAGGCAGTGGGGTCATGGAGGAAGAGGAAGAGACAGAAAGTGAGATCACCTTCTGCACCAAGTGAAGTGACTGTCCTCCAGATAACATCTCCTCCATTACAGCCCACTAGTTCACTCTCAAAAGGCATCAGTGTGAGACACAGACTAAGGTGGAGGTCCTGGGGAGAAATATGAGGTGATCAGAAGAATAAAGATGGCATGATGAATTTAAACAAGCAGCAGATTTAAGGTTAGGTGGACCAGTCTTTTATTTCTAGCTGCACAGATAATTCCTTTTTACCATTACAAATATTCTTTGGTCAAAGGTGAAAAAGAGAAAGGGGAAAGGAGAAGGAAAAGGAGAAGGAGGAGAAGGGAAAAGGAAAAGGAAAAGGAAAAGGAAAAGGAAAAGGAAAAGGAAAAGGAAAAGGAAAAGGAAAAGGAAAAGGAAAAGGAAAAGGAAAAGGAAAAGGAAAGCAATGAGTGTCCTCAAACCTCATCTTAAAAAAAAAATAAAAAATCCAGGGAAACAAACAAAAAATCCACCCAACCAAAGCAGTATCAAAGCAGCAACCTTGGTTTAAATACCTTTTCCAGACACAATTACGCTGAGCAGGCTGCCTGAACTTTCCCTGCAGGGGGATCCCAGTGGGGTTAAGGTGTGCTGAACTCACAGTGCCCGAGTTTCTCTCTCCCCTGCTCAGAGCTGGAGGGGAGACTGACTCATTTGCTTAAAAATAAAAACACTGCTATCGAAACTTTAATGTCTTTGTTTCTTATTGCTGCAGGCAGTGGTTCATATGCATTCCAAACAGCACTTTGACTGCAAATGTACCATTTTGGAAGCTATTCCACCTGAAAAACAATATCTTTCATCTCCCTGCCTCGCACTGCTGGGGGCTGGGAGCTCGGCTGTCCTGGCTCCACAGGCAGCAGTGGGGTGGAAAGGGAAGGAGTTGGCCGTGCCGCAGAGATGGCCCTTGCTGTGGGCACAGGGGATGCTGAAAGGCTGAGGTGTGCAGAGCAGGACTGCAGCTCGCACTGGAAGAGAATGGATTTACAATGCTGTTGGGCAGTGGGGTGAAGGCAAAGCCTGCTGCACACAGGGCGTACCCAGGAACCACCACGTTCCCTGCACACCTCCACCCATGGGCTGTGTGCCGAGAGCAAGCTTTTGACAGCAGCGTGCACCTATGTCTGTATTGGTTGCCCCTTCCTAGCCCAGGCACCAGTTGCAAAGCAGAGGGGATGCTGGAGCTGGGGGATGCTCTACCAGATGCACATGCACTCTGCACCAGTCTTTGCTGAAACGCCTTCCATGATGTCCTCTCCACTACCACCGCTCGCGTTAGGATGGATTTGTTACGCTGTCACCTGCCCAAATGCTCGCCCTCCATCTTGCTGCTAGCAGCGCGGTGTCACACCTGAGTCACACGTGAGGATGCTCACGTGCCTGTTCTGCCACTGCCTCCACAAAGGGAAAGTGCACAGGGAGCTCTGCTCTGGGCACATTGTGCAGTGGTATCACTGCAGCCCTGGGCTTTACAAGCCAGCGTGGCTGTGCTGGCCGCCCCACTTCTCGAACCGAGTTGCTCCATTTGTCAGAGTCTTTTTGTCAGATGTTTGGATGACCATTCCCCTGCTGCTCCTGCTCCCGCAGAAATCACCGAGCAGCCTCTCGCCAGCTCTTCCACGGCGAGATCTGGTGGGAAAGGGGCAGCCAAAGAGATCAGGGCACACAGGGGTGGCCAAATGCCTGGTCCTCCGAGGGGGCTGCGCATTCGTCTCACGCATGTAATGACTTTGTGGTGTTACCCTAGCAACTACATCTCGGAGATGATGCAATCAAATTTTGGAACGATGTGATTAGAAATGACAGGCAAGGGGAAACAAAGGGAAGCAAAGTTGCTGTGGCAGCTGGGATGCAGCGCTCAGCGCGTAATGCATGCAGCGGGGCCGCGAGACGTTCTTCCGAGCAATTACACTAAATATCATATTCTATTTGCCAGCTAATTACAGAATATCATTCAGTGCCTGCCGTCCAGCCTGTCCCTGCTCTCCCCACTTTGCAGAGGCCCAGGGAACGGCACTCTCATTAACCCGCCTGTGTTTGATCTGCTCTTACATTTCCAACTGGCACCTGCCCAGCACAAAATGCTGCACTCTTTCCCCCATCCCTGCATTATCCCCTCCCTCACATCGCAGCCCCCTCTCTCCCAGGGCCCTGATGCTCCCCCTGGGCAGCCCCACAGCCAAGTTTTGGGCTTGGCTCATCCATCCGCCATAGGGCTCCGCCTGGGGTCTGCCCCTGCTCCTGCAAAGGAGGGAGAAACAGGTGGAAAAATCAGGAATGGGGGCTCGCACTGTAAACACTGCTGATGATTCATAACCCCCTCTTCTCAGAATTTCAGGTTCCTTAACTATTATCCCTCTCGCAGAAAGCCCCGGCTGCTCTTTTGACAGGTTTATGTGACCCAGCAGGCACTTTTCAGTCATTTTCACTGTAAAAACAACTCGGCTCGGTTCTCCGCTGCTCGGTGCTTGGCAGTGTCCTTAGCCCAGCGCCGAGGATGAGGAGGGGAATGGGAAGCTATGACACCTCTTTGCAGCTCCCCACGCTGTCCTCAGCTGTCAGATGGATCTGAGAGCAGATGGGGGTTGCCTCGGGGGCACTGGGGACTCAGAGCTGAGGCCACTTCTCTCCCAGCCCCCCCCCCATGGCTTTCTTTCCACTGCCAGAAAAAGAAAGGATGGTTGGAACTCTGCGCCATCAGACATCTTTCAGGGTCCTGGTGGTGACAGGACACCTCGGGGGGTGGTCAGGATGAACCCCGGCGTTGCCCCTTGTGAGCAAACTGGTCCAGAACGGAGCAGCTTCTGAGCTAGGACTTCAACATGTGAGTTAACCACTCGGGAAATGTGATGAGCTGCCTTGTGCTCCCCCCACACAGCCACAGATCTGCTGTTGGCATCCGATGAGGAACAAGCAGGAACTGTTCCGAGCCCTTCTGTCTACTCCAGATGGAAAGGTGGGGGCCAGGGCTGGGGCCAGAGCTGCCCCCCAAGGAACCCCACATCTTCCCTTCCATCCCCACTGCTGCAGGTACCACTCCAGCAGGGAGCTGCAGCACCGTCGCTCCCTGCTGCTGCAAACAGCCGCGGCGCAGAGCACTTGAATACCAATTTCCTTCTCCCCTACCCACTTCCACCAAGTCCCCAAGAACGAGCTGTGGGAAATGGCTGAGGCTGGGATGCAATGAGCCCCAGCGGGTGTCCGTGCAGCACCGTGGGCCTGCAAAATGCAGACAGATCAGCCACCGTCGGATGCACGAGAGGGAGGGCAGCTGAGAAGGCAGCACACGGCGATGGGGGATCTGCTGCTGCCAGATGGGGCACGGGGAGCGAACTTCATTTGAATTGCTTGCAGGCTTAGCAGCCAGGCAGAAAGAAATCATCACAAATCCATCTAATGCAAACTAATGCTGGTCATTAGGAAGCAGGCTGGAGCAGCGCTGCCTGCGTCGGGGAAAAGGCATTAGGAAGAAAGTTCCTGAGCAGGTTGCTGAGCCAATATAGATCTTCTCTGAACAATTTACTCTTCGTTTACTGTTGTTGCCCAGTCTGGGAGTGGGAGGGTTGGTATTTTTCCCCCACAAGAATGAAGAACCCCCGGAGGATCTTGCTGTACTTGGCCAGCTTTGTAGAAATGTTGGCCAGAGAGCAATGCTTGTGGGCGTCAGAGAAAGGCCTGGCCACTCAGCATCACTCAAAGCAGAGCAGCCCTTCCCTCCATACGTGCACCCATGGTAATATCTGTAATTGGGTTCCTGCAATTCTGGGATGGAACACAGAGCAGCGCTGCCCAGCCTGGCCCTGCCCACATCCCCTCCCCACCAACCAGGCTGCCACAGCTCTGCTTTAACGAGAGCCAAATGCTTTTTGATGGCTGTCTGTAAAAAATAAACAAATCAATAACTCCCTCTCAGCTGAAGACCTTGGATGAGCTTCTCTTAACTCTCCTGGATGCTACTGGAAAAAGGCAGCATGGCCAAAGGGACATGGAGACATCAGAAAGTTATCTGTCAGAAGAACCTGTCTGCCCTAAAACAGCCCCTTTGGTTATTCAGATACTGCTGGCACCAAGGCTGTGTCCAAATGCTTTTCCATGCGTGCTGTCTCTGTTTTGGGATTTACTATTGGTCCCTACAAAGTCCTGGAGCCAGGAGATAGCAAGAGGCAGGATCACTTCCTATTTTGGTGACTTATGGGGGAAAAGAAGGAAGAATGGCATGTCCTCAAGAGAGCAGTCACCATGGAACTTAGCAAAGACCAGCAAGGAGAAGGAAGGAGCTGTGGGGAATGGCTGAACTGGAGCTGAACTGAGATGGTTTTTGGGGAAATGACATCTTGTTTTGAGGTCTTTCCAGGGGGAAGAAGGCTTAGCAACAAGAGGACACAGGATGAGAGGTCTGGGAGCAAGAGCCTTTGTGAGGAGTCTGTAATTCTCCTTGAGACTGTCAGAAAATCACTCCTTGCTGTTGCACTCTATGGGTTTTGGAATGAGATTCAATAAGCTCTGTTAATTTTCTATGAAACGCCATCAAGTGCATTCCCATTAAATCCTATAGCACTTTTGCAGACAGCTTCAGGGAACGATCACTTGGTCTTATGCCAAAAAAGAAACTCAGCATGTGAAACTTTCAGCTGGAGCTGCTCATGGACTGTCAAGCTGCATGAGACCTTTTCTTCCACCATGCAGCCTCTCCTGTATTCTGAGCCAAAGACATTCATTCATTCTTCGTACCAAGGCTCACCTGACATCCCATCAGTTAGCACGCATTACACAGCTTGCTCTGACCATATTTAAGCTGAGTAAGCAGTTCTTCCCTATAGACCCGGTGGGTCAACTCTTGCCCACTCACCACCCAAGGATGGAGGAATCCATGTGGTGCTGATAGACCTCCATTCCCTACATTAATTCCCAATACCTTTGCAGAGCAGTGGGCAGCAGTCATAGAATGGTAGAATCATTAAGCTTGGAAAAGACCTCCAAGATCCTCCAGTCCAACCATCCACCTACCACCATTACTGCCCACTGACCGCGTCCCTCAGTGCCACATCTCCATGGCTCTTGAACACCTCCAGGGACGGTGACTCCACCACCTCCCTGGGCAGCCCATTGCAGTCAGCAATTGCTGTTCCAGTGCCCAGTCACTGCCCGGCTGCCATTCCATCTCTGAAGCCAAGAGCAACCAGCTAGCCAGAGGACGGCAACCACGGAGAAGCACCTCCACGGCATCCATCCAGCAGCGGACTGTGCTGCAGTCCTTGGAAGGACCACAGCTGCTGTAGATGGAGCTGAATTAGTGCTACACCACCCAGATGGGCATCGGTGCAGCTGGAGCAGGAGTCCTTTCTCTTACCAATTTCAGCTTGTGTTGCAGTAGCCTGCAAATTACAGGAGTTGGAATGGCAGAAGCCCGATCTTTTCTTGCTTTTGATACAAAGTGCCTTGAGCCCACCTAAGCAACTGCAGCACCAACCACAGCCCCTGGCCTGCACGTTGGGAGGGCTGGGCCGTGTTCCTGGTGGAGAAGGAGTTAACGTGCTCATCTGGCACAAGGGAGATTGAAGCCAGGCTGGGCTCAGCTGGAGAGATTCACTTCATCAGAAGAGGTTATGAGCAAAAGAAACTCTTAAAAGACTTCTCCAGCAGACAGTGCGGCTGGGGAGGAAAGTCGTGTTGTTTGGAGCTGGGAGCACTGCTTGTTGTGAAAGTCTCTGCTGATTTCTTTCAGAGGCAGATTTTGGTGTGAGGAGCTCACTGCTGTAAGCCCAGCTTCTGAAGATGGGGGCATGGAGAGGGGATGCTGCAGCCCCGCAAACCTCGTGGGGATGCACTGACAAAGAGCTGAGAAAACTCCATTTGCTTCACAGAGCAGCATCCCCAAATTAGAAATGATCTTTTCTTATTTCTTTGATAAAATGTGAAGATTTCTTTTTTTTTCAAAGAGGTAATTAAATGCTTGTGTTGCAGGTCAGTGAGCAGGGTTAGCTTCAAAAAAAAAAAAAAAAAGAAAAGGGAAAAAAAGGAAGAAAGAAACATTTTGGGACGTGTAAATACTGTTTCACTGCTACTTCTTGCTGGTGTGACACGCTTCGGCAATAGTTCTGCTAAGCATAGGGTTCTTTTCATTTCTAATTTAGAAAAAGTAGAAGTTGGAATATAGATGAAAAAAAAAATTACTTCCAGAGTAAATCACATGACGCTTCGCTCTGGCCTTAGGTTGTGCCAGGAGAGGTCATGTTGGATATTGGGAAAAACCTCTTCAAAAGAGCAGCTGGGCACTGGCATGGGCTGCCCAGGGGTGCTGGGGTCACTGTCCATGGAGGTGTTCAAGGAACGTGGAGATGTGGCACTGGGGGACGTGGGATGGGTTGGGGTTGGAGAAGACAATCTCAGAGATCTGTTCCAACCTCTCTCTGAGCCTCCCGGCAGCTTCTGTTAAGCCACACAGCAATGATTCTCTATCTTATCTCTTGTCACACAGCACGAAGGTCCCCGCACTTGAAGGCCACCATCACCTCTCTCCATCTCCAAACCTCCAGGCTCGCACGCTCCAGCGTTTTGGTTGATTTCGGGTTTGTTTTTCCGATGGCTGCGCTGTGACTGTTTGGTCTCCTTCCTCCTTCTGTCTGACATGCAAAAAAAAGCAAGCAAGCAAGAAAGAAAAAAAGCAGCTTAAACATATTTTGCGGTTAAACCACTTTTTTTTTTCATGTCGACCGGTTCCCACTGGGCTGAAAAGCAATAAAAAGTCAGGAAGAGGTATGGGCTCCCCTCTCAGCTTTGTCATATGGATGAATAGCACAGTAAAAAGCGCTGAATGCTATCGGTTAAAACGAACTCACCGCTCTTCCAAGTACATTCTGCAAGGCTCTGATGCAAAGGGGTGGGGGATCAGATGGTGAAAAGCCTCTCCCAGAGATGGATCCTTTGTCGGGCTAAAGATTTTTGCATTAAAAAGAAATTCTGGTTATAATCGCTTTCCCCACTTCAACATTTCCAGCCCCCTCCACCCTCCCCCTGCCCTCGCCCTCCTCACTTTTCTGTGGCACCAAAATAAATCTCAAGGTAATGTAACTTGCAGCAAGGCTATCTTTGAGTATCTTGGAGGCTCTGTCAATAAGAGGCCAGGCAAGCAATGCTGGAGTGCAAAGATCCTCTTATTATCTCTCCCTGCAGCCCTTCGTGGGCATTTCTCTCGCTTGTGTTCCTCATCGGGTCCCTGATCGGGCTGATAAAGGGCGAAAAAAAGCAAATGTTATGCATGGGGTGGGGGGAAACAGCAAAGCTAGATGAGAAGACGTCATTGTATTTTACATTTTCACCTGGAAAATACTCCGGTTTGGAATTTTAATATCTAATTGCAGATAAAAGTAGCCAAGCAATTGCTGGAGAATTTCCCATTAAGATGCTCAGATACTTAGAAATCACTTCTTACACGGGTTTTGATCTTCTATTGTTGAGCAAGCTGAGAGCAGTTCACATGAGGAGAAAGCAGGCTCCATTGTGTGAGACAGAGCTCTTCTCCAGCAACGAAAGCCAGGCTGGAGTTTTTCAAATAAATGTGCTTTTCTTTTCTCTTCCCCATTCTCTCTCCCTCTCCCCACCCCCCTTCTTCTTCTTCTTCTTCTTTTTTTTTTTTTTTAATTAGAGTAAAGCCAATAGCTCAAAAAACAAACCTCCCCAGAGAGCATCAGGCCCTGATGAGGTGGTGCAGCAGTGCCAAGAGGGACCGGTGGTTAAACCCTTGTATTGGAAAGAGACATCAGGAGAGCAGCAGGTCACCCGGGACCGCTGAGTGCCTGGTGCTCATTGCACTGCATGGGCGTTTGGTCAAGAGCAGGCATTGGAACCTCGGGCCCTTCATGTGCCCCCAGAGACCCAACAACTGGGTGATTGGAGAGGACAAGATGTCATGATGTCTTAATCATCTCAAGTTCAGAATGGGATGAAATTTAAGCTGTAACCAGCTTGGCTGGATGGAGGAGCCATATCCTGCCCAGATCTACCCAGAGCCTCTCCCTTATCTTGGCCCATTTTCTATGATTCTTAAAGATGAAAGGCATATAGGCATCTGTTTCTAAGGCAAAGACATCTCAGGCAAGGGTAAAACTGGTGGTTTCGTGGGGATGTGTACCCATGGGTGGTGGAAAGGAGCTGGCTACAGGCATGCTCCAGCCTGCACAGAGGCTGTAGCTCAGGCAGCATGGGATTCCACTCTGACTGGGTTTGGTTATGCTTCACTGGGGAAACGCTGAGGAAAAACTAAAGAATGAGGTTTTATCCTTTGGTATCCTCATAGGATATTTTTATGCCCATCCCATCCCACCCATCCCTGCTCTGGGCAGCCGGAAAGAGCCTTGGGATTTTCACATCTAGCCAAAATTTCTCTTTACTACTCGTGACCATTGCTGCTCATCCTCCACTGTGAGAGGAGCGTGGCTCTGATTGCACTGAAATTTGAATGGGCAGATGAAGCTGACTAGTGGAACTCAGTGCTACAAACCAACCACAGAGGGCAAGGGCTCCAGAGGATTCAGAGAGTGATAGACAGATAATGAACATCCATAGATAAGCGGATAAAATGCTTACAAGGAATATAATCCCTTCTGTTCCTGGTGATAAGCCAGCTGCTGACTGACAGAAGCAAGGAGGAAAACCCTTCTGGGAAGATTATTCCAGACCTGGTGAATTGAAGCCATGGATACTTGCAGAACTGGCTGTGGCAATCTCAGAGTCATTAGGGGTTATCTCTGGAAGCGTCAGAAGATTGAAAAAGGACAAAAAATGCACAACTTAGAGAAGTACTGGGAAAGTGAGCAGGGATGGGGAGCTATAGACCCATCAATTTAACTTGAATCCCTGAAAAATCCTGAAAAAAGACACGAATATACCATTTGCAGGTATCTAGAGGGTGTCAAGGAGAGGAGTCTCTGACTACGGATTTATCAAGGGCGTCCTTTTTCAAACACCTCCATGACAGATTGGAGAAATGAACTGAAAAATAAGAGGTTGAAATTCAGCTGGGGCAGCCTGGGGATGATAGACTGTGTAAGCAAGCTGGGCTTTAGTTCAACAGAACGAGAACTGGGGCTTACTCTGTTCCACAAAAGGAATGTAAGCCAGTGATATCAAGCTGCTACAAAAATAGCAAACATCATCCAGGTTGTAAAAAATGGCAGGTGATTTAGGACGTGCACAGTCCAAGGGGATGCTGAACTGTAGCTCCGTGGCCAGAGGGGTTATCACGTGGGAAGGAAGAGGTGGGACAACTGGACAGAGATCAAGGGAAGCAACAGGAGTAATGAATCATAGAATGGCTTAGGTTGAAAGGGACATTAAAGATCGTGTAGTTCCAAACCCTCTGCCATGGGCAGGGTTGCCAGCCACTAGGTCAGGCTGTCCATCCAACCCGGCCTTGAGTGCCTCCAGGGATGAGAGGTGGGAGAAATTGTTTGCAAGGAAAAAGGTAGTCTAGAAGAGAAGGGAAGTTAGGGTAGTGCAAGGCTTGCCTGTAGAGCCAGTTTTGCAAGGAGAAATTCATGGCAATTTCCTTTCCGCCTGGATCTTGGACTGGAGTGAAGGCTCCAGCCAAAGCTCATGCCTGAGAAGGGCAGCTCAGGGAACCCTGGAAGAAGAAATTTCCGGATTTATTTGAGGACTGGTGAGTGGGTGTAAATAAAGCGAGCCACGCTTAGGATATACCCCAGCTCTGCATCAATGGAAAGTGCCCTGCATGGCCCCCAGCATCTGCTACTGCACTGCGAAGGGATAGCAGAGAGGCTGGGGAAATGCTTAACTTGACATTTTTCATTCTGTAAAATGCCTCCTGCTGCTTGTTCAGGTGTGCGGGGGGAGCAGTGTCAGAGGGGACACTCGGTCACGGAGTGTCACACGGTGTCACCGAGCAGTGACGTGCAGCACTGTGCTGAGCTGTTCAGGAAACGTGGAGATGTGGCACAGGGATGCAGGCATGGTGGGGATGGGTTGGGGTTGGCCTTGGGGATCTTAGAGGACTTTTCCAGCCTTAGTGATTCTGTGATTCTACAGGAGGTGAGGAGGCACAAGAGATGACAATTCTGCAGAAAGCCCCAAAGTGGCATCTCCACCAGCATGAGGAAAGCAGCTAGCAGGGAAAATCCTTTCGTCCCACCCCATATAGGCCCACAGTCTCCATAGAGAAACCTTCAGCAGCAAGCAGCCTACACAGCCAATCCAGCCGGGATGCCCTACTCAATCAGTGTATCAGGGGAGAGAAATTATCTTCCCTTTCCTTTACAGAATCACGGTTTGATAGAGAAATAGGGGCCTGTAACAGCTACTCCGAGTGGGCAGGAGCCCAGGAGAGGAGCAGAGAGAGGCTCTCAGTGCTCTGCAGGCCTCGTGCCAGCCCTGTGCTGCTTCCAAGAGCCGTCCCAGGGAAATGGTTCATGTCAAGGGAGCGCGGAACACTGCACAGTGCTGCTCCAGGGAGGGCGGTGGAGCCAGGCTGGGAGAAACCTGTGGGGAGCACAGCCCGGCATAAGGGTGAGAAGGGCATGGAGGCCTCTGTGTGAAGGGGACCGTGTCCATACTGATGGAAAAAAAACAGCTTTTGGCACCGTTTGTTTCCTTAGAAAAACACCGTTTTAAAAATATCCTGCATGCCCATGCTGTGTACGTGCTTTACCGAAGAAGACTTTCAGCCTCATTTATAGAAATCCAGGAAAGACTCTGCTTCCTGCCACCCAAGGGCAAGCCAGAGTACCAAAAGAGATAACATCCCCGGCTATAAAGCACGGTGTGCATTTATCCAGACTCTAAAGGCTGTTTTTATAACTTCAATCTTTGTTTAATTTCCAGTACTCTTATCTTTTTTGCCGTGTTTTGGAAAATATATAAGGATTGGCTATTGGAACAAGCAGCTCTGTGCAAAATATTTAATCAAAGTCCTTAATTGCAAGCTGTAAATGTAGAACCAGTGACAGATTGTAAAGCCAGAAACCATTTGGTCAACACACAACAGCGAACAAGAGCGTTTCATCAGAGAGAAAAAAAATGTTATATAGGGTGGTAGTGTAGAACAGACACGAGTTTTAATGCAAAAAAAACACATAAACCTTTTGTGAGATTTAGGAAAAAAGAGAAATGTGTTAGGAGATTCATAAGGCATTTGGTGAAAACCAGGCTTTTTTCATTATTGTTTCCCAGTAGGATGAAATGCCTACTCTCAATCAGCCCGAAGAGGCGATGCATTATTCCTACTGAGAGCGATTTCTTCTACGAGCACTTTCAAGACCTCAAACAAAAGCAAAGAGAGGACGGGAATATAGGGAGACGCTTGCCACTCCTGTTCAACCCGTGTTTCCTCTTGTTGCTGCAAAGCATGGTTGATTCTCTGATTGCTGGCAATGACAAGCTTCTCCGGAGATGCGCAGGGCAAGGATTGTGCATCTGTGCAAAATGACTTCCCCGTTGCATTTGCTACACGACGAGCGAGATGCTTTGTGTGCAACACAGCAAGGTCAGGTGATGCTGCAGTTGGTTACTACTTCAGCGGGAGCTGAAGCATGGAATATTTATATTAATTGGGGAATTAGTTATCTGTCAAGAGGCACCTCACGAAAGGTTGTTAAGAAAAAAAAAAGGACAATAACGTCTTTAATGACTGCTCGAGTTTTAAAGGCAATCTTTAAGAATTAATTAAATTAAGAAGGCTGTTTTGAGAACTGGGAAGGTTGTGTACATAAAAGTAAGGGTGCTTGGACTTATTGGAAGCGGAATTTCAGCCTTGAGGAAACTGAAAGGGTGACTCAGAAATCTGAGTGAACAAAAGAGAAACTCATCAGAGGCTCTGAGAGTTCCCCACTGCGGAACAAAGGCAATAAGAAGCGCGTTCTGTGGATGGCCTAGATGTGAGCTGAAGACCTCACCAGGTCCTTCCATGAGGTGAAGGGATGGCAGCCATCAGCTGGCCCTTCCACGGAGCAGAGTGGTGAGGTGTACTCAGCACTGGTGAGGCCACACCTCGAGTGCTGTGTCCAGTGTTGGGCCCCTCACTGCAAGAAAGACATTGAGGCCCTGGAGCGTGTTCAGAGGAGGGAGACGAAGCTGTGAGGGGTCTGGAGCACAGGCCTTATGAGGAGCAGCTGAGGGAGCTGGGATTGTTCAGTCTGGAGAAGAGGAGGCTCAGGGGAGACCTTATCGCTCTCTATAACTCCTGAAGGGAGGTTGGAGTGAGCTGGGGGTCGGCCTCTTCTCTCTTGTAGCTAGTGACAGGATGAGGGGGAATGGCCTCACGTTGTGTCAGGGGAGATTTAGGCTGGACATTAGGAAATACTACTTTTCTGAAAGAGTGGTCAGGCGCTGGAACGGGCTGCCCAGGGAGGTGGTGGAGTCACTGACCCTGGAGGTGTTCAAGAAACATTTAGGTGCAGTGTTGAGAGACATGGTTTAGTGGGGTTATTGGTGGTAGGTGGATGGTTGGACTGGATGACCGTGTAGGTCTTTTCCAACCTAGCTAATTCTATGATTCTATGATTCTATGAGGTGGGGTCTGAATCTCCACACGGAGCTCAGAGCTGTGCCCATTACCCTCTGCTTTGCCCAAGGGTGGGCCGGGTAAGATGGAGCCATGAAATACCAACACCACAATGTTTCACTTGTGTTTTTGAGATGATTTAAAGGGTGCCGAAGTGCCCTCAGAACCCACGATGTTGACAGCTTCCCCACCAGACACCAAATTGGTTAGAATGCATCTCCCAGAAATTGAGAGCCCGTCTGAATTTGGGTCACGGAGCGGGATGGCGCGATTGTATTCAGATGTAAGAACTTCCATACTCTTTGATCTGTCTTTCTTAAGGCAGATCTTGCTATGGCTCCCTTTGAATAAGTGACTTAAATATTTGCACTGGCTTCACAGGGTTTACTTAAGATTATTCCTGTTTCTTATTACCAGCTGTTTAGATTATCCCTGATATACCAAATAGGATTTACGAGACTCCCCCCCACACACACAGATGAGCCCTCTCTGCACCTTGTTTTTTATCTACCATTAAAACAAGATTCCAGCCCGTTGCAGGAAAAAGGCACTTAGATCCCCTCCAAGCGTAAATCCACTCTTACCATATAATCTCTGTTCTAAAGTCTCCTCAGAGAGACATACGAAGGAGACTGTAACTGGAATAATCGTCATTTATTGCTTATGATCTCCTTTGGTTCAGAGTTTTCTTTGCTTCCTTTGGCAATAAAATAACCACAAGTCAATCACACACATAGTTGTGCTTGCTCTCTACTGAGGGAAGTTTTGAGAACGGGGTGAATAGCAGCACTGCCCCTTCGGACTGCTACGAAAGGCAATTTTGAAGATGAGACCTTCCATGTACAGCTTGCTTCTAGCTGCTTCTGAGACAGAGCCCAGCAACAGGAGACATCATTTCTAGTCCCACCTGCTGACACGTTCCTTCCCCCTGCACCTGGGAAAGGCTGTCAGGCCAGGAGAGCCCTAATGAGCCCTAATTAGTCCCACCTGTCTCAGCCTTGATGGGCTGTATTTAAGCCTAGATGACTTGCTGTGCTCTTTCTGCATATGAATGGGGGCTGTCTCCAGTCCCTTTGTGGTGTGCTATCCTTTTGAGTCAGGTTCTCCTGGCTGGGGCTTGGCCCTGCCTTGTTCCTGCAGACCTCCCTGGTGCTTTGGCCTCTCAGCAGCTACCACTGCTCTGGTGTGGTGGGATCACCACCCCTGGGGCTCCTGGTGGCATCTCCACGAGGTGCGGGTCAGTGCTGCAAGCTGGTGTGAGCTCTGCAAACTGCCTCTATCCGCAGTCCTTCTCCATGGAGGGACATGCCCTGTGGCACCTGTCACGGCGATCTCCAGATCGTTTAGAAGGTGCAGCATGGTGCCATGAACCTTCCCTGCTAAATGTGCTCCTGCCCAGGCCCCCTGAGCTGTGCTCATCCTCCGGTCTGCCAGGAGGCACATGCTGACCTTGCTGTCTGCGGTGCACGGAGTAGCACCTGGGGAAGCAGCCTCTCAGCTTGCTGGCCTATGCTTAAGCACCAACTCTAGCAGCAGCAGTTATAAGGTAATTAGTACCTTTTTTTTTAACGTATGCTCTTAAAGGAATCAATTTTGGAGGAGAAACCCATGGTCTGCAAAATCATTATCAACGCTTGCAGCAAGACCACTATTTGTGCGTCCCTGCTCCCTTTGCTCATCTGTAACTCAGAGGTTCCTCCTGGAGCTGCATGCGGAGCTGCTCCCTGGGGGAAGCTGCTGCATCCCTCAGTGGGGCACACACCTGCAGAAACTGAGCCATGAGCGCCTCAGCACAGCTCCCAGACAGAACGAGAGCAGAGGAAGAGTCCTGCAGACCGTGTTTGCATTGCTGTGCCACAAAGAGTGTGCAAATATTCCCTCCTGCACGCGGGGTGCGGGCTCACCGGAGCAGGGGCTGCCATTCTTTACTTCGTGCTCGCAGCTCGGGCCCTGCACCGAGGGCTGTTCCGCATGGCCCAGGACAAACAATGAGCAAATGACAGCGATTGGGAGCAGCCAGCTCGTGGTGCTAATCATATTGCTGCAAGATGCCAACAGAGGGCATCCGCTGCCAGGCACGCAGCCTGCGAGCTCCTGCTGTAGCCCCTCTGCCTGCCTCCGCATCAAGAGCAGCTGAGTTTAACCCTCTCCCACTACAGCTCAGGTTCAGCTTTGCCAATGTTTTTTTTTAAGCAAACAGGCTTTTTTTTTTTTTTTTTTTGGTGCTTTGTTCGTTTGTGGTGATTTTCGCTTTCTTCTGGAGAAAGGATGAGGAAGAAGGGAACAACAATCCCCAGCTGCAGTCCCTTGGCCAAGGCAGCGCTTTGATAATTGGTGTCGGAGCAGGATCTCTGCCGAGCAGCAGCCAGGTTCAAAGGGAGGTGGATGCTCTGATGTTGTCCTGTGCAGCTGTAAACAAAATCAGAGACACTTCTGTGCTGGGCTTGGAGGCGAGCGGGAGCCTTTGTGACTGATGTCCTGGCTTTGGTGGGCTTAAATAGTCAGTTTTATTTATGGGTGTTTATTCCGGGTATTTAATCTCCTTGTTTCATGTCTCTGGTGGACAGTCAAAAAGAAATCGAACTTCTAAAGCCTGCTGCTCCCTCTGGTAGACAAGCATTGATGTTTGGGCTCACTCCAAGCACGCTGCTGCTCTTATTTTCGGACCTCACACTGAAGCAGCAGAGACCTTCCCAGGCCACGTAGCTGGTACAATGGCACGCTCATTAACGCTGGCTTGATTGGGGCAGCAGAGTTCCCAAGGCAAGGGCTGCTGTTAGAGACAGGGCTCAAGCGAGGATTAGGAATGGCAGAAGCCTTGTCAGAGATTTCCATCCTGCACATAAAACCAGCACAAGTTTAATAAGTGCAGGGGCTGGGGAATTGTGCTGGGAACAAACGGGCTGACAGCAAGGGTCAGTCTGAGCTGGTGTTGGTGTAAAGGGCTGATTCCAGGCTCCTAATGAAAATAACAATAGGGCTGAGATTCTGCTCCCCTCAGTCACGTGTTTCCCTCCCATCAGCCTGGATGGAGTGTGACCACAGATCCTGCAGAACCTCAGCGGCAGAGTGGCTGCTGATTGCTGTGGTCCCAGCAGTGTGTTCTGCTCCAGGCCTTCCAACTGCTCTGAACACAAAAAATGGGGTAAAAACCTAAACAATCAGGATGGCTGCTAGGCTTCCCTAGGGTCGTTTCCTATGCTTCGAGCCCTGTCTCAGTAAGCTACAGCTGATCCAGGCCGTGCCACATCTGCCCTGGGTCTGGTTTAACCCTTGGTACAAGGACATGTACTCTTTGCCTTCCCAAAAGCACCTTTTCAATGGTACAACCTGAAATACACAAATGTGACAGCTTTAGAAATGGTGTTCACTGTTTTACCCAGGGTGTGTCCAACTGAGCGCCTAAAAATCCCCGTTCATGTAGGTCATCTGCACTCTGCATTATACACTGAACGAGGGCCAGAAACAGGGAGCCCAAACTGATTTATGGACTGCCATAGGGATTTAAGAAATTTATGATTTGATTAATCCATCCCATATATCTTTTTCTTTATTACCGGTAATTCATTCCATCGATCATCGCCTTCTGAGCGGTGATTTGGCCGGCGGATGCACGCCAACGTTTTCAAAGGGTTAAATTACATGGTGCACCAACCAGACAATAATCTGTTGTGATCTGCTGGTTAAATATGCATTCAGCTCTGCTGGAGTCTGACTTACCAGATAGATTTGTTCTAGTTTATGAAGTGGCTGTGTATTTAGGACACATTATGTGCAGATGTACTGGGCTTGAGGGGGGAGCTGATGTGCCAGGGTGGCCAAACTTTGGAAGAGGAGCAGATATGAAGGCAGTGCCTTGCCAGGATGGGTATTAGCAGTGAGGTCCTCGGCGCTGCTTCCATGCAGGGGGAGGTGGAGGCTTTGGCATAGGGCAGGGAAAGCAAATCAACCCATTAACTCAATGAGGAAACAAAGAACATGCCTCAGACCGAACGAGGATGTGACCTGAGATTGTGCGGTTCTGCTGCTGGTAAACATGTTTTCTGTTTTTGCTGTAACACTATTGACATTTTGGAATGATCAGAATATTTCAGCGCGCATTTAACGAGACAGAAGTACTGGATTTCAATACTGTCAGCTCCAGAAAGCGGGAGGCCGGCCCTAAATTACCTTCAGAATCACAACAATTGAGAAGTGCCGTGCTTCTTTATTTGCCTTCTACTTTTTCCAGCCCTCTCTGCAGCCTCTCCTGGGAGCAGAGCGCTGGAGGGAGGAGGCAGGGGCAGGTGTGGTGCTCCAGGTGCTGGGGGAAGCAGTGAGCACACACCTGGCAGCCCCAGGGCGCATTCCTGGAGCAGCTGTGTGAGTTCCCCCTGCACTACCCCGCTGTGCCTGGGGGATGCCTTGCCCCAGCCCTGCAGCCCCTGCTCTCTGCTGTGGGTGCTGGGATGCCAATTAGCGGAGCGTTGGGTCAATTTGGCAGTGAGGGCTCGCACCTGGCAGGGACAGGTGAGTTGAGCGTGGTTTCACCCACAGACTGTAATAATGCCTGGGCGCTGTGAAGCCGCCTGCTTTCAGCCAGCCATCTCTTGCAGAAAAGCCCTGTGTCTTCATTACCTTCCCCTCCAGCCATCTGGTCCCCCAGCCTGACCTTTTTTAAAAAGATTGGTTAAAAAAAAAAAAAAAAAAAAGAACTAGAGCAGTCCCTGAACAGCAGACCTTGTGTGTCATGTCTGAGCCCAGAGCAAGTTTTTATGTCCAAGCTGTAAAACCTTGAAAATAAAGATTTATAATTGAGATTCTGGCTGAAGCAGAGTGAACAGAGATGGTCTAATTAAATTCTGTGGTGGATATAATTAACCCATTTATTCATTTATTACCCTTTATACAGCTAGTGCAGGCTGCACCATCGCCATTTGTTTATGGAGAAACTGCTACGTAGCAGTGGGCTGGGGATGGCCAGCAGCTGGCTCCATTGGGTTGCCCATTGGGTTGGCCATTGGCATCATTGACTCATAGAATCATTTGAGTTGGAAGGGACCCTCAAAGGCCATCTGGTCCCACTCCCTGCAATGAACAGGGACACCCACAGCTCCACCAGGTGCTCAGAGCCCCAACAGCCTGATCTGTCTGCAGGGATGGGGCATCCATCACCTCTCTGGGCAACCTGTGCCAGTGCCTCACTGCTCTTATTGTAGAAAACTTCTTTCTTATATCCAGTCTAAATCTCCCCTCTCTGAATTTGAAACCATTTCCTCTTGTCCTACCAAGTGCTCACTGGGATTTTACTTTGCGCTTTTGGGCAGACCTGCCAGGTGGCTGACAGCGTGGTGCTTTGGGATCAAAGGGCTTTTGTTGGTGTTCTTCAAGAGCAGAGTGTCTCTGCTGTACACCAGCGCTGTGGCAGCGAGTTCTCACTGTGCCCTGTCAAGAGCTGCTGCGATATCCACACTGACGTGTGCAGATTTCTGCTTTCTCTCCTCCATAGCTCAGTGTGGGAATGGCACTTGCCAACCAGTAACACAGATAACTACTCACGCATCCTTGGGGAGAGCCTCATCTGACTAAAAGCCACGCTGGCTCTTCCTGAACGGAGCTGTCTTTTATTATTTTATTATTTTTTTTTTCCCAAAGAAACGTTTCACTTCGCTCTCTCGCAGCCGTCACGAGATAAAAAACAATGAATCAACCAGAGATTATTTTTCATGGAAGTTTAATGAGGCGCTGTCCCCTTCCAGTGCCTGTGTGAGCCAACCTGGATGAGCGCACAGGGCCTGAACGTAGAATTAAAAACTGTTGTCAGAGAGGCAAGAAATGCAGGGAGAGCCCCTTTCTCACTGGTATCTCTCTGCCTGGACAGAGCATCCTGCAAAGCCTCACTGCAGGCAGGGCAGCCTCTGTCCCTCTGCCCATCCATCTCCAGGCAGCAAAACTCACTCCTGGCCCCCTCCCCCCACAGCCCTCTCCTTCCCCTCCCTTGACTGCTCCTTAATATTTCATGCATCAAAGAAGTTTCACTTGTAATGCAAAAAAAAAAAAAAAGCCAACAACCCTGATTAATTAAGTAGAGTGCAAGAGTTACGTGCATTTAAAGTTTCTTTCATCTTGGGAAGGAGGGGAGCCGTGCCGGAGGCTGCTATTGCTCACGGTGTCTGAGGGCAGGCAGTGATGGACTGGCGGTGTGGGAGGGAGGGGAACAGCAGCGTGCAGCATTCCTGCTGCCGTCTGTTCCAGCAAAAGCCTCACCTCCCTTGGCTCCAGCAGTTGGTCGCCTTCCAGTTGTCTGTGGGGTCTCCCCTGCTCTGGAAGGCACTCACTCAGGCTGTCCCTGCCTCCCTCTGCCCGCGGGGATGCTTGGAGAGGGGTGGCAGGGTGAGCTGTAAGAGGTGGTGGCTGCAGGGTGTCACCACGGGGCAGGAAGAGCAGCAAGTGGCCCAGCACTGGTGATGGGCACCGGCCCACCTTCCCACTGGGCTATTTGTAAAGCAACTGTTCTGGCTGGACCTCGACCCCAAATGCTCAAAGGCCTTTGGTTCTGAAGGCCATTTGCACAGCCTCCTGACTGTAATCTCCTGTTGCTAGCCCAGGTCCTTCCAAACCGAGCCCAGGGACTGCTTCCCTGTGCAGGGCAATCCAGGAAGAGGCACCAGCCACCTCCCCCCAGCAAAAGCTGTCTCCTGCCTGGCTCCTGAGAGCCAACCAAAGCACAGCACGAGCAACGCGGCCGCAGCCGCAGGCAGACACCGCATGGCTGCAGACCAGCACTTCTGCACCGCAGCTTCGAAAAAAAAAATTAATTCTGTGGTACCTCCTTCGGAATATAAAAACCTTTCTCAGCTCTTTAGTGGAGATATTGATGCTGACGGGACTCTTGCAGAGTGAAACGTGGCCCTGGGATTGCGCCGCAGCTCCGACTTTCTTCTCCACTTGCTGGCAGTCTGGTTGGCGATGTGCTGGGCGTGAAGTCGCTGTGTATATTGTAAATACACGGTGCATTTTAATGGTCGTTGCTGTATGCACATCTCTCTGGTAATAGAGCCAATTGAAAGCCACTTCGGAAAGCCGCTATTGATAGCTCTGCGATAACCTCCTCCTCCGTGCCAGCCGATAAAAGATGCATTAGTTCTGCGTGCCCAGAAACTCAGCTCCTGGGATTGGAAGTCGAAGAGCGCTTCATGTGTGACCCTTTAACTCGAACGACTTCTCCCTCCCCGTCCTTTTTACGCCTGGAAAGTTTGAGTATTTTAAGCATTTTCCACTAAAATGTCTGCCCAAAGTTCTTCCCAGAGGAACAGAACCATGGGTTTCTGAATCCCACCTGGGATATCGTCATACAGATGAAACCAACCCCGCAGCGGAGGCTGGGAATAAGAAAGCAGACAGTGCCTAAAGCTTCTGCTGAAAGAAATCTGCTTGGGTGAAAAGCTGGGAGGAAGGCGGGCAGGTGCAGACAGGAGGTGGCACGGCACGTCCGCTGTGCCTGCTCCTAGGGGCTGCTGCACTGAGAGCATCCCAGCGGTGCTGCTAATAGCCGAGGAGCGCCCAGCTCACGCAGTCTGTGCTTCAGTGCTGGAAAACCCACATTTGGGACTGCCACACATTCCATTTCTGCCACCCCTGATATCTGTTACTGCGCCATCTAATTGTTTTCTTGCATTTTGGTGTATGCAGGCGCTGACACCAGCCCCCACGTGCTGATGGAGGGTTGTGAATAGCACCAGCGTGCCCCGAGCTGCACACTGGGTGTGAATGGGGCCACGGCCTCCTGACAGCCCGTCACTCCCCCCTGCACCCCCAGCAGATGGGGCCTGTCAGCAACTCCTGCAAGACAAGCAAAGTTCAGTAAGAGTTCCTCAGTATCTTCCTAGCAGGAGGAACTTCCTCCCGGCGGTGTGTTTTCCTTTGCTCATAGCATTTGCTTTCCTATTGAATGCTGCTCAGGGTGGATAATAGAAATCCATTACCTCCGTTATAAACCAGGACAGAAATATTTCACTTTGCAAATATTACCGGTGGCTTTCAAACACTTTTGTGTTTATCTCAATTCTTCCGAACTAAAAAGCAGGTGGAATCCTTTTCTTGCACAAGAGAAACTGAGATGCGCGCTTGCACTGGGAAGGATCCGGGCTGCACTTAGGCTGAATGTGCCTATTTAAAGGCAGTGGCTTGAGGAAAGTTCCCCTTTATCATCGTGCCCATGTTTGTACAGGAGAGCTTGGGGAAATCTCAGCTAGCTGCTAGCTGTGCTTTACCAATGAGGACATTAAGGCGAAAGAAACTGGGTGCATATAGGCTATAATATAGGGTATAAGACAAGTGGTGCTGATCTGGTTTCTGGGTAGAAGCACAGACAGAACATCCCGTTGAGGTCCCTCCCAGCTCTGTTTTTTTATAATCTCATGACTTGCCCAAGGATGGACAGTCAGCAGCAAAGCAAGTGCTTGAGCTCATGTCTCCTAACCTTCTCTTTCCAACTCTACACCCTAAAATCCATTCCATTCATTGTTGAATGCCTTGTGCTAGATCAGAGAACAGCTGGATTAAGCTAAACGACGCATTCCCCTCTTCAGTTCAGCCATACCAAGCGCAAAGCTGAAGGAAGAAACCTGCACACCAGTGCACGCTGCCCACTGGGCTCCATCCCGACCCCATGGGTTAGATTGCTTTCCCCTAGGTTTCCCATTGCTTTCCCATAGGTTTCCCTTTGCCTTCTCCTAGGTTTCCCCTATCCATCCCCTAGGTTTCCCCTATCCATCCCCTAGGTTTGTTTCCCCATGTTTTCCATTCTGTTGCCACTTGCTTTTACCTCCCCTTCCCCCGTGGTGACCGTTGCCTTCCTGTTGCCTTCCCCTGGTATCCCAAGGCCTTCCTTAAGGTTTCCCCTTGACTTCTCCTTTCCTTCCCCTAGGTTGCACCTTCCCTTCCCCTGGTTTCCCCTTGCCTTTCCCTAAGTTTCCTCTTCCCTTTCCCTGGATGTTCCCTTGCCTAGCAATGTAGAAATGTCTCTGCTCCATGTGGGACGCATGCAGGTCTACAGCGAGTGGCTACAAGGAGATCTAAGCAACAGGGATTCAGCCCTACACAGAAATAGATTCTCTTTTTTTTTTTGCAGGATTTCCAGTTCTAAAAAATAAAAACGCGCTTCATCTCCTTTTAGACAGACTGTCTTATCATGTGTCATTCTGTATGCCTGCGCGATGCCGTTCCTTTGCTCTTTTTTTTTTTTCCTCGAATTTTCAAAACTAGGAAAAAGAAATCCGTGCGTGTAGTGACAGCAGCCTCAGCCAGTCCAAAACCTATCCATTGCCCCTTAAAAATAATAAAAAGAGGATGGGGGGGGGGGGGGGGGGGGGAGCCTTTTCTCCTGTGGTTGCAGCTTTCCCATCCCAGCGCTCCCCGTGCAGGTGTGGATGCTCTCTGCGGGGGCTGTGGTTGTTGGGGCTGTGAGCTGGAGCAGGGCCCGGCCCCCGCTCTTTGTTTGCTGCATTTCGTCTTCGCCGTTCTGCCCTTGTTGTGGTTTTAACATTCGGTGACCTAGGCATCTCGGAAGGCTGTTTTGCCTCAACAGGCGTACGATGAATTGATCTTAATTAGCTTGTGGAAATAATATAAGCCTGAGCATTGAGCGCGCTTTGTTAGGGTTTTGACATCTTTCTTTTATCCGTACATCTACAAATAAAATCAGGTGGATTAGCAGTCACTCGGAAATTGTTGTTGTGAGTCATCGGCTCACAACTGCTGTGTTAGTCACTGCCCACCCATGGGCAGCTTGTGCTTCTGGGGGCCGGGCTCAGCCCCATGGAATTGCCCAGGGTTTGCCTCCGAGCTGACCCTTGCGGTTCCAGCCTCCCCCCCTGCAATCCCGACCTCCCGTCCCTCTTGGCTCTGCCACGGCTCAAGGCAGAGCATGAGCCAAAACCACAGCTGTGGAGCTCGTCTGGTTGGTGTAAGCACACATCCAGCCCTAGGACGCTATCAGGGCACCTGTGTGATGGATGGATACGGGCACCTGCGATCGGACCTCAGCAGCTTTTTGGCCTCTGGTTCCCATTTAAGTGCTGGCTGTTAAAGACCAGGTCAAAAATGTGCTATAAGTCAGCGGTGTCTGCTCCAGGCTCAGCATCGAGAGCCATCTCCATGTGCCCTGGGACCTGGAGATGTCAGTTCACCTATAAGAAGCTAATAATGAGTAAAAGCTCGCAGGGAGCGCGTTTCTGTGCTATTGCAGCCAGGCAGAGCCTAAAGGGAAGGACGAGCCTGCGGGCATGTGCGGCAGTGAGCTACATCCCATTGCCAGAAAGGGAGCAGACGCAGAAGGGAAAAGCTGGATAAGAAGCAAAAGAACGGGGTGGTCCGCAAAGGGCAGGGGCAATGGGAGAGAGATGTGATGGAGAGGGTGAGGTGGTGGAGCGGGATGGCAGGTGGGGCAGGTAACGGGCTGAGCCCGGGGCGGCACAGTGCTAGGGAGAATCCCAGGATCATGGAAGGGCTTAGGGGACCTTCAAGATCGCCCTGCCCTGGGCAGGGTCGCCAACCGCTCGACCAGTCTGCCCGGGATCCCACCTGCAGGCTGCCACAGGTAGGGAGGGAACCGGGCTCCGAGTTAACCTCAACGCGCGGAAAAAGCCGACGGCGAGAACGGAGCCCGCTGCGAAACGGGGCGGCCCAGGGGACGGGGTTGAGGGTGGGGGGG
>NC_034424.1:3161261-3291858 GCF_002078875.1 Numida meleagris | reverse complement strand
GTGGCGGCGGCGTCGTCGCGGGAACCCCCCGGTCCGTGCCGCGTGAAGACGGTCACCGTGTCCACGCTGCCCGTGCTCCGCGAGAACGACATCAGCTGGAGCGGAGCCCCGCCGCCCGCCGCCGCCGATTCCCGTCTGCTGCTCTTCGTCCGCAGCGAGCTGCCCGGCCGCGTCGCCGTGCAGGACGATCTGGATAACACGGAGCTGCCCTTCTTCACCCTCGGTAAGCGGCGGCCGCTCCCGCCCGGCCCTTCCCGCAGCGCCCCGCGCCCCCAGCCCGCAGCCGGCACCCGGCGCTGCTCCGCGGCTTTCTGCCGGCTCCCTCTTCTTACGGAAATATCGCTACGGTTTTCTATCGGGGAGGGATTTCAGCGGGGCCTGAGCGCTGCCGCGGTCGCCTGCTCTAACCCTGCGAGTCGGGGCTCCGCTGAAGTGCCGGCTGCTGCTCTCGTACTTGGGCTCGGCCCCGGGGAGGTACCGCGGCTCCGGGGACTCTTTCCTCGGGAGCCCGCATTTCCGAACGCTTCGTCTCGGTGCTCTTCAGCTCGTTCTCGCTTCGTGCCCAACTCCAGCCGTAGGCTCTGTTGCGGAACGTCTGCCGGCTTTCTCCCTCTTTCAGCCTTTGTGGGGAGGGGGATTGGGCTGGAAATATTCGCGTGGCCGTAGTTGGGCGTCGGTGCCCGGGGACGGGCTGCCCCAGCCGCGTCTGGTCCCGTTCAGCCCTTTGTGTGCCGTGAGCAGCGCCGCTCAGCCCCAGCGAGCTGCTCAGAATTCTGCGTGGAGAGCTGGCTGTTTGCTGTGCCAGAGCGCCAGCGGGTTCTGCTGATCTCTTTAGCCACCAGCTTTCCTGCTCTTTGGTGTCTGCACCGAAGGTAATCCCTGCTGAACTTTGTGTCTGAGCTGGGCTGCGTGCAGCGGGCGCACCGAGCTGCTCTGTGCAGGCACCGAGCGGGCACCGTGTCCCCTCTTAGGCTACTGCCGTCCTCCAGGTGCAGGGGGAAAGCGCCCGGCTGTGCCTCCCGCTCCCTCCATTCCCGCTCCTGTGAAGCCTTCTCATAGCAAATCCCTGCAATAAATAAGTTGGTGGCACTTCTCAAACTGAGCCTCTTGCATCCTGCCTTTGCCGTGTGCCTTCCTTTGGCACGGCTGGGCAGCTGCCGAAATCCCCCACACACCAGCTGCTCTATTTCACCTAATAAAAGTGGAAATCAACGACTGGATGCAGCAGGGACGGCATTTGCCTTGCAGTGATTAAAAGTAACAAGAAGTTTTGCGGTTCACCGCCTTGAATTTCCGGGTTAGAGCGCGGTTTCTTCAGGGACTGGGTGTGAATTGAGCGCCGATCTAAATATACCAGAAGGCAGAGAAACCCCTCTGCGTGCAGTGCGGCTTACAGCTCGAGTTGGAGGAGAGAAATGTGTCTTGATAGGTCTGAGATGTGATCTTGTCTCGCAAATCCTATTGCTGTCACTGACTGCTGGTAGAGAGACCGCGGCTCGGTCTGGGAAATTCCCTTCTCTTTGCTCGGGCTGTTGGTTATGCGTGTGCTCTGAAACACGGGGCAGGTTTCTTGCAAAGCTGTGTTTCTGTCGCTGTCACTTTGTGGATGCGAGACCCCGCCGGTGCAGGTGTTGCGCAGCGCTGGGGTGCTGCCATCGTGGGCCTGAAACCACTCAGCCTCCAGAGCGGGGAGGGCCCTCGTCCTTCCCCACAGCCCAGCTCGTGGATTGCGGTGGATGCTCTGATATCTCAAATCTGTTGCGTTTCTTCCCGTCTCCTGGAGTGGCAACTGAGTCCCACGTTTAGCTCTGCTCTGGGTGAGCGCTCTGCAGGGCCGCTGCTGGCCGTGAAGTTTCATGCTGTCTCTTTTCCTGCTGCTCCATCTCTTTTTGTAAAGTGAGCAGTGGCTGGGGACCGACCGGAGAGCTGCTGCTGCCTGGAGATGGGCTCTTGGGGGTGAAAATCCTGCTAGTGGTGGAAGATCAGCGGAATCGCTTAGTGAGGATTGCTTGCAGTGGTTCTCTGTGCCTCAGTCTTTGGGAGCCCCCGCTGCTGGTTGATTTCTGATGCTCGTGTGTGTGTTGCTGGATGTGTTTGCTGGGTGTCTAGGCTGGAGCAGAGGGAGATGTGTAAGGGCTGAAGTCCCACTGCTTCCAGCGTGACAGAGGCTCCTCAGTGCCTCTGAGCCCAGGCACGGGCGCAGGCTGCTCACAGCTCTGTGGGTGAGGCTGTGGTAGGGAGCTCTCCCAAAACCCGTGACCGCTGCCAGCATCGTGGTCTCAGAACTGAAATTATTTGGGAATAAATCACGGCGATCCTGTCCATGTGCAGCGTGGTGGCTGCTGGGCACTGCTGCCGCGCTCCCCTCCTGCTCCATCCCGGGGCCAAAGCCCTTCCAGGCAGTAAAGCATTGCCACGACGTGGGCATGGGTTTGTTTGAGTGCTATGGCTGCAGGAGGTGGCCTGTCCCGTGCTGGGTCCTGCGTCCCCACGCACTGACAGAGGATGGGGCTCTGCAGCCGGAGCATCATCTGCAGCAGAGCAAAACTTCTGCAGGATTTGCAGGCAGACAGGTGGAGGGAACAGCTGCTTGGAGCCGGTGGGTGCTGCAGAGCGCAGCCAGGAGCCCTCTGGGGTGAGAGGTGGCTCTGTCCTGGGTCTGTCCCATTAAGGGGTGGTGGGGGCCCAGCCTGGCCCCAAACTTTGTCCCCTGCCCACAGTGCTCCCAGCTGTGGCAGCAGTGCCCATGGGCAGCTCTTGGGGCCCCTCTCTGCACATCCACGTTTGCTGAGCCGTGCATTCCCTCTATGGATGCACGAAGGACGGTTCCCCCCTTGCTTGCATCACTCGAAAATCACACAGCAAAGCACGGTGATGGCAGGAAATGACAAATGTAACTTTGCCACCGTTGTGTTATGAATTGCTGTGCCTCCCCTTTTCTCAGACAGCCTCCTGCCCTTTCCTTAACCTTGGGTACAACCGATGCTTTGCGGTTTCCCCCCCCCACCCCCATTCTTCTAGTGTTACACTGCGAATGGTGCGGCGTGGCGTTGACTTCGTTCCTGCACGACGAGGGCTGTGCGAGGTGCGTGCCTTGCTGCAGTCCACGCTGCACAATAGCAGCACTCTGCCTGAAGTGCCATTCGGGAGCGGAGCACTTCGCTTCCCCGCTCCTTTGCACGAGCTCTGTGCGCACGCAGATGTAGAGAGAGGGAAGAGGGAGGCAGGCAAAGGTTTGCTGCTCGTAGCTGATAGTGGCTTACGTGGGAATGGTTTGCTACATGCCTGTAAATGGCTCCGGTGGATGCGGCGTGCCCTGCCTGCGCTGCTGGGGCTGTTGGAGCAGTGCTGTGCATCACCCCTCCACCTGCAGCCCAGTGCAGGTAGCCCCGCTCCCGGAGCCGTGCAGCTCCTCCAGCACTTCCCACTGCCTCTTCTCTTTTCTCTCGGAACTTTTCTTGAAGCCATCTCGCAACTTCTCTTTTTCTCCGGGATAAGAATGCATTAATATAATGGAAAGCACTTAGTCCCCCGTAGATTGTTTGAATTTACTGCTTTTTTTTTTTGTGTTTGTGTGTGTGTGAGCAGGGTTTTGCTGCTCTTTGCTTTTGTCAACAGCTGTGGGTTTTGTGGAGCAGGTGGGGAGGCTGAGGGCCGCCTGGAACCCTACTGGGAACGGAGCTTTTTGGTGCTGCTTTAAAGGAGGGCAAGTCCTCCAGGTGCTCGCCCTGCCGGGCAGAGGTTTGGTCAATGACGTGCAGTTTTATTTTTTACTTTTATTTCTTTTCTATGGCAGGGCCTGAGGTTTAGGGCAGATCTGCATGGATGGGGACCACCTGGGGAGGGCAGTGGCACTGCAGCGATACCGAATGCTGCGGTTGCGTTTAGCCCTGTGAGCTCTGGGAGGGGGTCCTGGGCTCGAGATCCCTCTGCAATGAGTGTAGGAGGGTGAGCCCTATAGCACCTAGAGGGGCTGCGGGCACGGCATGGAGGTGTTCATTGGGTGGGGCGAGCCCTGAGATGAGTGCTGACCCCGAAGCAAAGTTGGACGTGGCGCATCCAGCACGGTCGGGTGGGCTTGCGTGGGTTTGGCTTCGTCTCCAGGGGAGAAATTCCCAGCTCAAACTGAAATCCGTAGCTGTACTGGAAGCTGTACTCGGGGAATTGCTGCTTTCCAAGAGTACCCGTGTTGACCAGCTAGTGGCAACAGAAGATTAACTATAGCGAAGGCAGGCAGCGCTGCGCGGCGGGGCTGGCGGCTGGAAGGCTGCGCTGGGATCCCCTGCTCCCCATGGCAGCAGTGGGATTTGGGATGTTGGCGTGCCAGGAGCGAGCTTTGTTACCGCAGGGAAAAACAGGCTTTTCTCCAGAATGAGGAGAATGAGGTTCCTCTGTGTGCACTGGGGCTGGGGGGGGTGTTGTGAGTGTCCTCCAGGGCAGCTTGTGCTCAGTGCAGGAGGGCACTGCCTCCAAAATGTGCTGCCTTTGCCTTTCTAAGCCTGGTGTATGGCTGTGAAGCTGGGCTGGTTGGCCAGCAAGCCCCTGGGCTGCCGTGCTGATGGGGTGCTGCTGCTGGAACCCCCTGAACCCCGGCGCTGTGCTGGTGCCAGGGTAACGAGTGCAGGCACAGGGCTGTGTGAGCCAGGACGGGGACAGATTGATGGCACCTGTGGGAACGGTGAGGGGCTGATCTCACGCTGCTGGCACATATGTTAGCAGTCACAGGTGGCTGGAGAAGCACCTCCCAGCACAGCAAGGTGCCTGGTGGAGCGTGGGGGCAGGCAGGGGCTGGAGGGAAAAGGGGAGGAAATAGAAATGCTTTGGTTGTAGCCTTTCGTTGTCAGCGCTGTTCCCATCTGCAATCCCCATGGCACAGCTCATTTTGGGAATTTCCCTCCCGAAATGGGGAATGGGAGAGCACGACCAGCCTTCCTCGCTGTGCCGGCATCGGGCAGGGATCTGCCTGCGTGTAACAGGCTGAAGAAGTGGTGCCACTTAAGAGAATTGAATGCTTGTGCTGCTGCTCGGGTCCCGGCTAATTTGGTTAAGGTTTCCAGTGTCCAGACAGTATGGAGACACTTAATGGTATTGAAGAAGCAGGATGGTATGTGGAGGGGGCGAGCAGCGATCGCGGCTTCCTGCGTCTGCACTGCTGGGCAGAGCTTTCTGGCGAGGAGATGGGGCAGATAGGCTGCAGACAGGGGCTGGTAGGGAGGGAGGCACAAGTCCCTCTTGTTTCTCATTACCAGCTCCCTGCCAGTCTTGCACCCCTCCCTCTGTGCTTCCAGCTCCGCTGTCTCCGTGCAAGACAAAGTCTGCATGAAACCAGACTGGCTTTGAAAGCAGCAGAGAAAGGGGAGAAATTTTCCATTAGCAGCATCAGCAGTAAAAGAGATTTCCCAGTCACCTGGTAACTGCTGTGTTTAGGAAGATCACAGAGCTGATGGGGCTGCTCCTAAGCACGTTCAGAGGAGCTGTCCTGGTAGGGACAGGGATCAGCAGCCACTGGTTTTGCAATCTGGGACCTTTCTTTCTGCAGTGCTGGTGGGATGTGCCTGTGGGGAAGTGCTGCGCTTGCTGCAAAGACCTTAAGATAAACTTAGAGTGGGAAGTGACCGTCCCCAAAGCAAATGGCAGATGAATAGGTGCTGTGTCCTGAGATTCCAGTGGGGGATCTGGCGCTGACCTCGCAGACCCACCACTTCTCCCCACTCGCTCTCTTGCAGTTGTGTCCCATTTGGGCTCGAGGCTGGGGCTGCCTGGCTGGGGCTGCAGCATTTTCCCATGGTGCGGGATGGGGAGATGCAGGAGGCTGGCAGTCCCCATGGGCGTCCCCACCAGAACTCAGCTGTACTGCTGTCTTTGAGGCTTTGAGTCATGTTCTTTTTCCCTTCCCTTATCTCTTGGTGGGACAGGAGGGGCTGAGGCCGCAGAGCCTCTGCTCGTGCCTGCTCTGATCATAGTTCTTTCTCATCTGCTGTACCTCTCTGCCGTGTAAACTGAAGGAGTTTAAGCTCCCTCCTGCCCAGCATGCTGCCTGAGGGGTTTCCCCTGGGTTTCTTTGCAGCACTCTTGCTGGTGTCACTTTGCTCTGTGTTTCCCCAAAGCATAGGAGAGAGAGGGAGGGCTCTGGGAGGAGGTGCCCAGGAGTGGGGTTGGGGTGGTGATGCAGAAGGCAGTGGGTGGATGTACATTCTGCTCCCTCTCCCATCCAAAGGCTCCAGCTACACCCACAGGCTCATTTATAGGTCTCAATTCATTCTCATCTCCCAAAGGGCCTCCTGGTCCTGACCAGCAGTGGGCTTTGGGGTAGGAGGCTCTGAAGCTGAAGAGGAGGGATGCTGCAGAGGAGCTGCTCGCAGCATTTTGGGGACCCGGCGGGTGCATTTAGCAGTGAGACAGCCTGCAGGCTGCGGGGTGGGTGGCACTGTTCTCATCTGCACAAGCAGCCCACGGGGTGCTGCATCCCCATCCCCGGTGATGCTGGGGTGGCTTTGTTGCTCAGAGCCCCCAGGCTCGGGCTGAACTTTGTGTTCCAGCGATGAAGCCGAGCTGGGAGCTGTGCGCTGTCACAAAGCCCACGGATGTAACGCACCCGTCTTGCAGCACACCTTTCATGTCCAGGAATTCCAGAGGAGCTTTGCAGACGTGCCGTGCCGCAGCCGGCTGGGTGACAGAGTGCCAGCGGGGACGGCTGCGGGATGCTCCCTGCCTCACCCCGGGAGCTGCCTGGGGTCAGGTCTCAGCTCAGCGCTGTGCTCGCTTGTTTTTCCCTAAGCTCGAGTTACCTGGGAGTCAAAGGAGAGCTGCGCAGCTGTTTGTTATGCAAAAGCAGTGAAGAAATATTCTTGCTGGGGGCAGTAGGAGTGGGTGGGAATTACTTTTTGCGTGGCTTCGGCAGCTTTGGATCTCGGCAGCAGAAGCGTTCTCAGGGGGACGTGCCCTCCGTGCTGCCCCAGGAAGGTGGGAGATCCAGTTGGAGTGCTGAGAAATGGCTCCTGGCCATAAGAGCAGAGTTCAGCTGCAGGGCGTGGGGCTGCTGTGGGGGCAGAGACCACATCTTGTCACCCCGCGTCCCCTTCCCAAGTGACACCTGCTCCTGGCTTCCCCAGAGCTGCAGTGGTGGGAGTCTGAAACGCTGTCATTGGTGGCAGCACCCGAAAATCCACATTGCAAGTGGGAGAAGTGGCACTAAAAGAAGCCGTCATCGGAGGCATATGCTGGAAAAGCTGAAGTTAGCTCCGATCTATTTTGGTTTGGAGTGGTGCTCACTTAGCCTGTGTCGTTTAGCAGTTAGTTTATGGGATGCGTTTTCCCAATCCCGTGTCGCTCCTCCGATGCGCGCTGTAAAACTGGACAATCCGAACTTGCCTTCTCTCGTAGCCATTAAGGGCATCCTGGTGCACGGGAGCTGGAGGACGCGTGGTGTGCAGCATGCGGGGAGGTCGCTGCCTGTAGGGGCTGCTCGCAGCCAGCGTGGGGGCTCGCTGCACGGTGGCTTGCTCCATCCTGGACTTTGCTGTGCTGCTGTGCCTTAGCACATGGTGTCCTGTGCTGGGTGGGAATGGGGCTGAAAATCACAGCCGTAGCATCAGGTTTGGGCTTTGCTGAGCTAGAGTGCGGGGACAGCCGTGGCATCCCGAAATTGAATGCTCTACCCGGAATTGTGTGCACCGAGGGGGGTTGTCTCTGCTGCCTGGGCTTGCTTTGCAGGCTGTTGTAAACCTGCCCCTCCTGCCGATGAGGGGTTTTACAGCGTGTTTCAATGAGCCGCTGAGAGGAAAAACAGGAAAAAATTCTTGTTTGCAGCATTCCTCCCACCCGGGCAGCCCGGGGCGAGGTGGGGACACAGGGTGCTTCGGGGGATGCTGCAGGAAAGCTGTGCTTGGTGAGAGCCCTCCCCCTGCAGAGCGACCCTTTGGTGTTCCTCCAGTGCCCCCCCTCCCCCCCTCCCCAAGCTGTGTTTGTGACCTGCACTTGGCTCTTGCAGCTCTTTGGCAGGCTGCTGTGCTGCCTTGGTGTGTGTGTGTGTGTGTGTGTGCTGTGAGTGATTTTAAACTCATTTTTCAGCAGACCTTGGTCTGCAGAGCCTCCCCTCCCCGCAGCAGGAGCAGTGTACATCTGCGGCAGCTCTGTGGTCACCTCCCTGGGGAGCGGTGTCCCACATCGCTGCGTCCTACAAGGATCTGGCGTGGGGCAGCAGCTCCTCACCCCGAGGTGGCTGGGAAGTGAAGGAGAAGTCCGTGCCCTGGCTGCGGCACAAGATGCAAGCGTTGCCTGTTGACGTGGGATTGCGGTTATCGCTGCTTGTTCTGATCGCCTCTCTGTAAAACTGTTCTGAAGGCACCTGAGGGCAAAGCAGGAGGTGTTGATATTCTTCTTTTGCTGTTGTTGGGTGAGGGAAGGCTTGGATGGAAGAAAAGCTTTGCTGTTTGTAATGGTGCTTCTCACCTTGTCTGTGGCAGCTGGAGGGCACAGGTACTGGGGAATGAGCTGCAGCTTCCCTGGGCCTGCTGGGAGCGTGTTGCTCAGCTTGCTCTGCTTCTTGCAACTCCATGCTGATATCTGCAGGGTGAGGGAGTTGCCCAGGGAGCACCATCTGTGCCCAAGGGAAGGGCTGCAGCAGGAGCACGGTCCCCTGGGGCCACCAGGTCCATTCCGTGCAGCTCCCAGGAGTTTGCTGCTGCCTTCAGATGTGGTGCTTGCTTGCACATGGCTGCAGTGGGGGTCTGTGCCTCTTGTACGAGCTGCAAGGATCCCACAGCTGCTCCACTCAGTTTGTTGTCCGTCCATCCATCCACCCATCCAGTTCTTCATCCATCCCTCTAGTTCTCCACCCACCCATCCATCCATTCCTGTAGTTCTTCAACCATCCACCCACCCATCCACACATCCACTCATCCATCCGCTTCTTCATCCACTTATCCAGTTCTTCATCCATCCCTCCACCCATCCTTCCAGTTCTTGACTCATCTACCCATCCATCCCTTCAGTTCTCCACCCATCCATCCATCCCCCTAGTTTTTCATCCATCCACCCACCCATCCACTCATCCAGTTCTTCATCCATCCCTCCACCCATCCCTCCAGTTCTTGACTCATCTGCACATCCATCCCTCCACTTCTCCATCCATCCACCCACCCATCCCTCCAATTCTCCGTTCATCTACCCATCCATCCCTCTGGTTTTTCATACGTCCACCCACCCATCCACTCATCCACTTCTCCATCCATCCACCCACCCATCCCTCCACTTCTCCATCCATTCGTTCATCCCCCCCAGCCATCCCATGTCTCCCAGCCGTGCCGCGTGCTGACCGAGGGTCTGTGCGTGGGGAGGGGTGTTTGTGTTAATTAGTGCTGGATGAAAGGAAAAGTTGTCATTATTCAAAGAGCGACGTGTTCCAGTTTTATCGCAGCTCCTCAGCGCGGGGCTTTAAAGTTGGGTGTGTGCGTGAACAATAAGTCTGAACAGATATTTCGAAGCAGAAAGGGCAGCATTGTTATGAAAATGCTGAAGGGGAATTGTGACACTGTTTTGAAGATGAAAGTATTAGAGCAAATTTGAACTGACACATTAAAAAAAAAAAAAAAAAAAAAAAAAGAAAAGTTTGCATGAAAGACGGCTCTTGCCAAAACCTTCCTGGCCTGAATGGGCCCGGGCAGTCCCCAGGGGTGGGCACAGCCCATGCGGGGGCTTTGGCTGTTGTCTGTGGCCCAAGAGGACGTGATGGGGGTGGGTGGTGCTGGTGATGCTCCTGGAGCTGGGGAGCGGTGGGAGCAGCTGTGCTCGATGTGGTTCAAGCTGGTCTGAAAGCTGACAAATGCAAACAAATTTTTCACAGCTGTTTAGCAAGCATCTGCATAATGGATCAGCCAAAGGACAGCATCTGGGCTGTGGGTGGAGGGGGAGGCTGGAGCTGGCCTCCTGCAGCCCCTGGGCTGCTGTGGCTGGAGGAGGGGATGGCTGTGAGCACAGGGTCAGGAGGGGCAGAGCCTGGGGAGTTCCCAGCAGCTCACAGCCTTCTCCAGAGACTTCTCCATCTCCACAGCCCCTGCTTTGGCTCTCCTGTCTGAGCTGCAGGTCGTAGAATCACGGAATCATGGAATGCCCCAAATGGGAAGGGACCAACAGGGATCCTAGAATCGTTTGAGTTGGGAGGGACCTTTAAAGGTCATCTCCTCCAACTCCCTGCAGTGAACAGGGACACCTACAGCTTGATCATAGAATACCCCGAGTTGGAAGGAACCCATAAGGATCATCGGGTCCAGCTCCGTGCAGCACCACCCAAACCCTATTCCTATGGCTGAGAGCAGTGTCCAAGAGCTCCAGGCCCGCTGCCCTCTGGGGCACAGCCTTTCCCCAGCCCCCACCCGACCCTCCCCATGCCATCCCTTTGGGTGCACCCCACCGGGATGCAGGACAGAAGATGACATCTGTGGTGTGTGATGGGGTTGGATAGCACAGCTGGATACCCGTCCGTGCCTCTTCTTGGGATTTTCTTTTCCTTGACCTAAATGCATCACCGTGGGGTGATGGGTTCGTATTGCTGTTAAGCTCTGGTTTCCATTGCGTGCTCTCAGATACCCAGTGCCTCTGAGGCTGTGCCCTGTAATTAAAAGCCATCTATTATGATGTCTGAGGGGGCTGTGCTAGTTACAGGGCCACGAGCCCTGGCCCGCTGCAGAAGCGCTGTCAGGCAGTTCCTTCATCAGAAAATCGGCACCAAAAATTCTTCTTCCACCCCCAACTTTGTCTTCCTGCCAGTCCTGGATTCCAGGTTTATTTCGGGGTCCTTTCTTTTGGGTTCGGGTGGGTGTGCAGCGAGTATTTTTTGCCATGCAAGTCTGACAGGCCCTCGGGGAGGATGAGTGGGTGCCTTGAAGCATGAGGGAGAAGCCTGGCAAACGCTTCATTTCCAGGGATCTCTTTGCATTTTTGGCTGCAGCTGCTTTTTTTTTTTTCTTTTTTTTTTTTAATTCCTGCTGCTCTTCAACTTCTGTGAAGCAGCTCAGTGCCGCCCCAGCAGCACCGCCATCCAGGAACAGCGCTGATCCCGTTCCTCGAAAGCTTGGCCACGCAGCCTGGGCAGGTCCTGGTGTTCTCCCACCATTGCCAACCTCTGCGTTGTGATGGATGGGACAGCCCTGGGCTCCCTGCGCCTGCTGCTCCCACGTGTGAGCGTGCATCGTGTACCAGCACGGTGACAGTTTGCCTTCTCTCCTTGGTGGCTTCTGGAGGAGGGGGGAGCGGAGAAGTTGGGCGCGTTGGTTTGCAGAGCAGGGCTGGGTGGTGGCACAGTGCTCTGGCAATGCGAATGGGAACCACAGAATCATTTGTGCTTAAAGGACCCTTAAAGGCCACCTGGTGCAACTGTGCTGCCGTGAGCAGGGATGCCTGCAGGGTGCTCAGAGCCCCGTCCTGCCTCACCCTGAATGCCTCCAGGGCTGGGGCATCCACCACCTCTCTGGGCAACCTGTGCCTCTGTCCTTATTGTAAAAACTGTTCTTATATCCAATCTAATCCATTTCCCCTTGTGCTGTCGCAGCAGACCTTGCTGAAGAGTCTGTCCCCTTCTTTGTTACAGCCCCTGTAGATACTGAAGGCCGCGCTCAGCTCTCCATGCAGCCTTCTCTTCCCCATGCTGCACAGCCCCAGCTCTCAGCCTGTCCTCGCAGGGAGGTGTTCCATCCCTGGGAGCATTTTTGTGTCCCTCCTCCAGATGAGCTCCAACAGGTCCATGTCTCTCTTGTACTGAGGACCTCACATCTGGACGCAGTACTGCAGATGAGGTCTCAGCAGCACGGAGCAGAGGGGCAAGGGGGATGAAGGAGGTGAAAGCAGCACGTTGGTTGTTTTGGAAGGTAGAGGGAGGGGAAGCTTTGGCTTTGTGCAGATGGATGTGGTGGATAATGGGGCTTTGGAGGAGCTCTGGGCTCCGCGCCGTGCCCTTGCTGCTGGCTCACAAGGTGACCTTGACTGAGCGAGCACCGTGTGCTGCTCAGTGCACAGCAAGAAGAGGAAGATGTGAGTGGGGGGAGATGTTACATGGGCCGAGCATCCTGGGGTCTGCCCACTGCCCACCTGATGGCTGCGGCTCCCCAAGGGGCTGGTGGGTCGGGCTGCGGGGGCACGGTCCCATTAGGAGTTAGGACACTTCTTGGCTTTTCCTGCACTAAAACCGCTCTGCATTGTTTCAAGTTCCCCTCCTCCCCGCCACGTGCACAGCATCTCCCGGTCTGTGCTGAGGGGTAACCTTAGCAACTCTGCTCTGGGAGGCGCGGGGATGCGTGCAGCTGCCTTGCACGAGACCCCAGGAGTGTTTCTGTCCCTGGCACTCGGTCACCGCAGTGCCTACCCTGCAAGGCAGCATGCATGCGAGGAGCTGCGTCTGCGCTGCTTGCGCTTTCCTTGCTGATGCCTGGGCTGGGTGCACTGCCTGGTGCTGCAGGCCTGGGGAGAAGGGGAAGTAAATGAGGGAAGGGAGTGCTGCAAAAGTCACGGGATGCAGGAGCGTGCCTTCTGCTCACCCCTATAGGTGCGGGCAGTAGCCCTTGGCTACTGCAAATGCTGCTCGGAATTTTTTTTTTCTTTTATTATTATTTTTTATAGCAGCTGGGAGTGAGCCAGGGCGAAAATGAGCCGAGGCCGCTGAAGGGAGATAAGCTGAGACGTAAACTGTGATTTTCTGCCCTGTGAGCCCTATGCATGGATTTCATCTTTTAATGGAAGTGCAGTAAATAAAAGCCATTTTCACAATAAGCTGAGCAACAGGTCATAAGCGTCTGAGCCACTGAAATTGATAGAAGTGAGCTAAGCGTAACAAATCTCCCAAAATTGCACCAGACTCCACTTGTATCTAGTCCCTTCCTGCATCTCACCAATTACAGCAAATGGCAATTATTTCTGAGCCAGAGATTTCTCTGAATAAAACCTCACTCAAACCGGAGATGCTTTATCTTCTTTTTAAATACATTTGTGCCGGAGGAAAAACCCCCGATGGGGAGAAATCCCATTTGAAAGGGCTTTCCCGTGCGGTGTCCACAGACAGACAGTGCTGGACGTGCATCTTCTCCTTGTTGGGATGGAGCATCAGTCACCATCCCTGGAGGTGTTTAGGAAATGTGGAGGTGTGGCACTGGGGGACGTGGTCAGCAGGCATGGTGGGCTGGCTTGGTGCTTGGATTTGGTGGTTCTCCCTGTGTTCTGCCTCTGGCTTCCTCCCTGCTCTTCCCGCTGGGTGCAGTCGTGGGTACCAGTGGCACTGCTGGGTTCCAAGGACAGCGCATGGGGTGCAGTGTCCCTCATCCCTGCTGGTTTGTGAGGGGTTATCTGGGATAATATTTGGGCACAGCGCTCCCCACCCAATGCAGGATGCGCTCAGCCCCGCTGCTTCCCTGCGCTCAGCAACAGAGCGCGTTGCTTGGGGCTGCACCCGCTGCTGGAGCTGCTGATGGAGCAGTGGCACGAGACAGAAGGTGCAGGAGGGTCTGTGGGCTCTGGTGCCGTCAGCGCTCCCTGATCAGGTAACCCTGGGGAAGCTGGGCGCTCCCTGCCTGGATTAGGTCTGCAGGCTGCTGATGTGGCACCCTCCTGGTTCCCTGAAACACCTTGAATCACCCAAGGAATGATTTGTGTGGGGCAGGACAGGAGGGCTGCAGTGTTCTCAGCGACCCTGCAGCCTTAGCAAGCCCCAGCTCCCCGGGATGCTGCAGACTGTGCCTCGCGCCGTGCTCCGTGGAGCCTCCCCTGAATGCAGATGGCCCCGCTGCCCTCTGCTCGCTTTAGCAAGCGCTCTCTTTGTTTCCTTCCATCTTAGCCGGCTGTAATCCGTGCCCGGCTGTGCCCCTTACTGGGCAGCCATTTCTTTTCCTTAATCTTTTATGAAGCACTTTTATCATAAGCTCTCCAAATATCCGCTGAAATTAGACCCTCTCCATCACCTTCCTCTGTTTGGAAGGCTTTCCTTGGTCACCCATGCCACCAGGCTGCCCGGTGCCTCTGCTCTGCTGTTCCTTAAGGAAGCGGTGCTGCCCTGACCTGCTCAGGTTCTGCTGTGCTGCCTTCTGCATTGCCTGACCCCGGTTACATCCTTCTCTCCTGCAGACTGGTATTTAGCTCTGCAGTCCTGGGGCCATGGTCATCTCCCCCCCCCCCCTTTCTTTTTAATTATTGTGTGGAATGTGTGGCTGAGCCTGGCTCTGTGCTGGGAGTTTTGTTCTTTCCCGTGCTGTGGATGAGGCTCATTCTCCAGGTCCTGGAAACCTGGAGACCCATGGTCTTTACCTGATGTGGATGCTTGGGAAAGATAGCATCTCTTGGCCACCTCTCTGTGTATGGAGGGGAGATGGGGCTGCTCAGAGCAATGCCCCACAGCCTTGCAGGTTGAAGCATGAGTCTGTCCTGCAGCTGGAGCTGTATTTAGCTAAATTCAGGCTGAAAACAAAGCACAAATCCCAAAATGAAATTAGCAGCCACTGCCAGGTAGGGCCATGCTGTGTGATTGCAGCCATCCCCTGCCCTTCTGTGGCCCCAGAGTAGCCCCTTTCTGGCAGAACTGCTCACATGTTTCCTCCAGGTGAGTTCTCCCTGCTGGGATGGGTTGCTCTCAGCTGATGGGGACTTCACCTTCTGCATCCGCTTGGAAAATTGGAGTTTAGAGAGGTCAGAATCAAGAGTGAGGGTTAATGTTCTATGTTGTTTAGACCGGAGCTGTTGCTTGTGTGGTCTGATGTGCTCTGGCCATTTTAGGAGCATTGTTCTGTTCTAGGACCAATGGTTCTGGTCACTGAAAGAAAAGTTTATACCTTTATACATATATGTGTATATATATATATATAAAAGCATATTTAAACATGTTGGCTAATCCATTGCAAGTAATTGTTATTGGTTACACAAATTACTGGCAATATCGCTGTGACTGTATTACGGCTTAAATTCTCACTTGATTGCTAGCACATAATTTTTAGCAAATAACTAAAGCATTCCAACTTAAATATTGTCACAGTATCCTTTTAATAGGCAAATGAGGTAATTACAATCTCCTTGGATAATGGGATGGCTTCTACCTATAGTGGGCGCGTCGTGCATTGTAGTGATTTCAGCAAGCTTCACCGCTCTGCCTGTCCGTCCGTGGTAGTTCTGCACAGCTTAAAATAAAAAAACCAAACAGCTTTGATTGGGTTGATGGGGAGCTCTGCCAATGGGAGGATGGAGCAGGCGGTGTTTGGGTTGAGGAGCGTTGCTGCTGTGTGTCCTGGATGCTGGGAGGGACCTGGCTCAGAAGGTGGAAGCTGGTCGTGCTCTGAGTCAATACGTGGTGCTGTGGGTGAGTGCAGTGCAGGAGGTTGGCCAGGGTCCAGCCCTCGGAACTGGGAAGGTGTGTGAGCGCTGCAGCTGAGGGGCACTCACTGCTAAACCTGTCCCCCTGGGTGCCAGCCCCTTTTCCCCCCCCCTGTGCTGCTGGCTGGTCCAGGAAGGAAACCACAGCTGCAGAGTGAGCCCCGCGGCCGCACCTCACTGTCACCTCTGCTGTGCTCACCACCTCTGATGATTGCTCGTTTAGGAGCACGCCTGATTGCTGACAGCTTTCAGGAGTTGTGGCACAATTGAATCTGTTCCCTTTCAGTGCGTAGAAGCCCTCCAGATTGTAATCACGGGCCATTCTCCGTCTCCGTGTTGTGCCCAGCAGGCGGCTGCTTCCACTGCGTTCCTCCTGCTCCTCCCAGTCCGCTCTCCCCAGCCTGGGATGCTTCTGCTCCTCTGCCCCAGTTCCAAATGCTGAGGTCCCTGCAATGGACTGATGCTGTCTGCCCAGAGCGAGCCAATGCACCGAGGGTCAGCAAGTCAATGGAAAATTGAGTGTGGAGAGAATTAGGGCAGCAAGGCATAATAATAAAACCTATTGCTGTTGAAGCCGAGCCAGGAGAAGCTATAGAAGGAGGGCTGGGTGCCAACTCGAGGGAAAAAGTATGATTCAGTGTGGCCCTGAGCTCATCCATCTGCAGGCAGGAACAGGGCTGGGCACAGGCTTTGGGGCACGCAGGTAATGGGGAAGTGATGCTGAGCCCTGTGCCATGCACACAGCTGGGATGAGATATTGTGGAGGTGATGCTAAGCCCTGTGCTGTGCCCATAGTGGGGGAAGGCTGGGGAGGAGGCGGCTCCAGCACAGGAGGGTGCACAGAGGGATGCAGGGCTGCCCTGAGGCTGCACACACAGCCTCGCTCCTCTCCTGCAGCCCCGTGCCTGCAGCTTTTTGCAGCCTTGCTCCATGTGGCTGCTGTCAGGAACGGCTCTTCCTCTTACCTATAAGATTGGGGTGATAAATCTGAAAAGAAATATTCAACAGAGAGCAGCTTGAGCGTGGTGCTGTGCTTTGAGCTTTGTTTTTTTTTGTTGCTCTGGCTGTACTTGGCGTGCATGCCTTTTTTCCAAGGGGGAAATCTCCGGCTTGTTAAACGGGAGATGCCTGAGGTCCATGGTGTGAAGGGCTGGGTGGGAATTGCTTTGCAACGAAGCACCTGCGCTGTGAAGGCTCTGAACAAATGCGTGCTGAAGAGCATCCTGTAGGCTTCAGGGGCTGTCTGCTTTGCTTCAGTCTCTCCCTTTGGAAAGAAGGGCTGCATGAGAGTGGCAGTCGGCTGGACAGCAAAACGTGGAGCCCATCTCTGTGATCCCTCTCCCCTCAGCCAGCCCCAGCAGGGGCTGCTGAGCATGGGCTCAGCTCTTGCTGCCGTGTTATCGGTTGCCTGTAGGCTGCTTTGTCTCGGAGGCTTTCGAACTTTCCTTTGTCCCAAGAAGTCAGAGTAAATTGCAGCAGCCAGCTAGAACGTGCTTTCCACGGGGATCCGTTTTCCTCGGCAGATAAGCAGGATTTTGTTAGGCACTGAGGTCTCCGCAGGCTCCTCAGCCCTCCCGCTGTACAGCTGGAGATTATGGGCTGCAGGATGACACGTGTGCCTGGGGAGCCCCTGACCGAGCTGGGAAATAGGGCAGCGGCTGGGGAAGCACAGGCATCCCTGCAGCATCCTCGTTGCATCCTTGCAGTGTTCCTTCTGCATCCCGCAGCATCCCCAGCTGCACGCGTGGGTGAAGATGCTCTCACTGGGGTTTCCCCAAGGAGGACTTCCAGGTGGGGGAAGAACCGGCCCTAGTCCCATTCCAGAGCCTCACCAGGAAACAAATGGCCCCGACTCCAGCTTCAGATGGCAGCCGTACGTCGGTCCGGGTGGAGGAGCTCATATATTTTCGTTTCCCTAAATGAAGGATGCACTCAAGCAATTGAAAACAACTTCTGGGACAATCTCGTTCCATTATGTCTAATGGAATTGGGTATACGTGGTGCGTAGTGTGTGCTGATATCTTAGAGAAACAAAGAGGGATTTTCCCATTATTCAGAGAATGGATGAGACGTGAAATGAACTCCTCAGAGGCGTTTCGGTTTGTCACAATAGAGCAAAGTGAGTCACATTTGGAGGATTTGGGAACAAGATGTGTGCAAGTTTGCATTCCCCATGTTTGCATGTTTCTTCCCCTTTATTCCCCCCCCACGCTTCTCATTTTTCTGTTAAAATTTAGCAGCAATAACCCAAAGTCCAAGGACATCTCTTACAAAGAAGCAACTGCAGCCTCCTGGCTCTGTCCCTCTCTGTCCCCAGGGTGGGTTGTGCTGTGGGGAGCGAGCTCCGCTCCCGGCTGCTGATGCAGGAAAACACACAGGTTTCCAATGGAAGCATCAGCAGATTCTCCTGAAATGGGTTTTATTTGCAGTTCTGTTGGTGAGCCCAGAGGAGACATTGGTTGTGTCTTAAAAGCTGGCAGTGGCCACGAGGACTGGTGAATGCAGTGAAGCCAAGCGGAGCATCTCAGCTCTTTGGAACGCAGCAGCTGGAGCACACCAGGAATACCTAAATATCCTGTTGAGCTGGAATAATTAATCTCATATTGATAAGTAAGCTAATGGAGTCAATGGACTATGGGATGCTGTATGGGCAGCACTGGGACTGCTCAGTGCTTCCCGGCCAGAGAGGAACGAACAAAGCTTTCCTCGCTGTTTTCCACTCAGGCTGTATAATTTCACTGAAGAAGAGGGGGAAGGAAAGGGGCGACCCTTTCCTTCCCCCCCTTCCTACCCTAGGGCTGGCTGGATTCGAATCAAAAGGGCAATTTGACTTGGAAGTATTGTTTTCCACGTCTGGATTCCATGAGGTTTTGCTGGGCATCGTTTGGCCGATTCTGCACTGTTGTGTTTCTGGGGGGCCACGATAGGGCTGGAGATGCAGTGAGAGGCAGCAGCTTCCTTCCAGCCCCTTGTGCTGATTTTGGAAGGGCTGCGGGCTCTTTGTTTCATGGCATCAGACACTGTAGTTTGTTTCTCCTTCGCCTGCATCAACTTCATTTTCTCCTGTGGAAGTACTGCCCAAAAAGAAGTCCCTGACAAGAGAAACTTAATTAGAAAGAGGCATGAATCTCTTCCGTGGCCCTGTAAGTGCTCAGCTCCGTCCCTGCTCCTTCCTTCTTTGGGTCTTCGTGCTGAGCTCCTCTCTGCTGCACCCGTGCTGCTGATGAAGAGCTGCCTTGAAAGGCAACTCGCAACCCTTAAAGGGGCTGTTTCCCGACTTAACAAATCAATGCCTTAAAATCTATAAATATCTAATCCCTGCTCGCCCTCTGGAGGAGCTCCACACCTGCTGCCTTGTTCCTCTTCCCCTCCATGCTGGGGTGAGAGCCCTCCACGGGGCACCCCATAGCACGGCTGCCCTATGGCATCCCGCTGTCTGCAGGGAAGCCCTGAAAGAGCACAAGGAGCCTGGGAAAGCCCCGATGGTGTTTTCAGATGCGAGCCAACTGGCAGGTTGCATGGCAGTCCCAGCAGGTCTAACCCTGGAGCTTGTGAGGGCGTGGGAGTTTTGTTTGTAAGCATTCTCCCATCTGCTTGAGATGTCCAGCAGTGATCTTGGCAAGATAAAGAGTCTGTGCGAATCTTAGAATTGTTTGAGCTGGAAGGGACACGTGGGGGTCATCGAAGCCCCACTCCCCATTCCATCTGCATGTCCAGGCCTGGGGGTGGGAGTGTGACTCACCCCTAGCTGCCTCATTTCTGTGCACACTGCTGCCCCGAGCTGCAAAACAGCAACCAACCCCCAGGCAAACTCCCAACAATCTCTAGAGAAGAGACATCAATAACGTGACTTGTGATAGAGGTCCTTCATCACTTGGAACACTGTGATTTTTTTTTTTTCCTCTCCCCACTGCAGTTACGTGCAAGGCCTTGCATCGCCTGCTGTCAGAGCTCCCGGGGAGAGGCCGGGATTGGATGAGGGTTTTTTGGGGCTGATGGTTTGAGGTCTGGGAGCAGGCCTCCATCGCTCAGTCCTGCGCTGCCGGCTCTGTGTCCATGAGCTCTGACTTTAAGAAGCCCCAGCGTTGTGAGTGCTGGCATTTTTGGGGGAGGTGTACCCCAAAGCGTGCTGCCCCAAGGTCTTGATGCCCCGTTAGCGCTGGCGATCAGCAGCAGGGCTGGGAGGGCCGCGTGATGGCTTCTGCTGTAGGAACCCTGGCTGGGTGTCCTCTTGTCCACCCTTCATCTGCAATCTGCCTTGTTTGAACTTCTGAAAACAGGAGAGAACCCAACGGGTGAGAATTTCTGGGGGCTGACTCCGATGCGGGGACTGCAGGCTGCGGGGGGCTGTGTGGGATCCATCCTGCTCTGGAAGCCACGAGATGCCACGCGTCTTGATTTCACCTCGCTCCCTGAAACGGGAAGGAAATTCCAAAACTCTCTTCGTGACAACTCTGACACTTCTGTTCCCATTTGCTCCGAAATTACCTTTCAAATATAGTTCAACCCTTCTCCGGCAGAAGAGCTGTCAGAGAGAGACTCTTCCAGGACAGCTGAGAAGGAGAGAGAGTGCTGCAGCATCCCTCCGAGGAGCTAAACGTGGCACATCCCCGCTCCCAGCGCTGCGCCGTGCTCTCTCCTCCTGCAGCACGAATCCCAAAGGGAGGCAATGTTCTGAGTATTATAATTTGATGATAATAATTCGGCATTTACAGAATCTTCTATCTTTGAATAACAAAGCGTGTCAGGGAAAAATCTGATCCCCCGGTGACAGGTGGGGGGGGGATGAGAGGTGAAGTGACTTTGCTGGGCGAGCTGAGCTGCAGCTCTGGGGGTGAAAGCTGCGTTGTGGGGCCTGGAGCTGTAGGGTTTCAGTGAGCAGGGAGGGGAGGCCGTGCCGGAGCTTGGGAGAGGAGGGAATGACGTTTGTCTGCAAAACAAATAAAAGCAAGCCCCTGAAAAACGATCCCGCTGCTTCCTGATGACACGGGAGATGTCAAAGCTGCAGAGAGCAAGCAGTTTTTGCACTCCTGCCCTTGAAGAAGTGTTCAGGCATCTGCATGGAAGCAGCGTCCGTGTTATCATTATACCTAATTGTTCCTACTCCTCCTTATCTGCATGGCTTCCCCTCTGAGGTGACCGAGTGAGAGGATGTGGGAAGGGGAGGGGGCAGCGAGTCAAACCCCGGGATTGGAACGGGAATTGCCTTTAATTAAAGTGCTGCAGCGCTGCACTCACTGACGTGGCTCAGCGAAGCGCGGCTCCGGGGGCAGGCAGCATCCAGGCAGGTGGGAGCAGAGTTTGGAGATGGGTGCTGGTCGGTGGCTGTTTCTTTCTGAGATCTTTGTTAAATGGTCCCGAATTCATGGAGCTGCCCACAGGCTGGGTGCTGGGTGCTGGGAGGGAGCAGGGCCGGGTGCATCTCTTCCTGCTCCAGTGCCTGTGGCTGCATTCTTGCATCCTGCTGCCCGTTCCAGGCCGTTCTGCCCGCTTTGTTGTGTTTTGTTTTCTGTTAATGACCCAATGTTGTATTGGAGAGAGCTCTCTGTGGTGATGCAGTCAGAGCTGTGAGTCGCTGTGTGCTGGGAGATGAGTGGCTCTTGTGGCTGCTCCCAGCAGAGGCTGCGGGGTTGCTGGTGCCGGGCTGAGCCTCGGTGACCCCGGTTTGGCCCCGTGCTCAGGGTCAAAAGGAGTTGGTTTTGTTTTCATTTCCTGGGAGACCGATGGCCTCTTCTCATCCCTGTGCTCTTATCATAGAGTCATTAAGGTTGGAAAAGACCACTGAGATCCAACCCCGTCCCATCCCACCATGCCCACTGACCGCGTCCCTCAGTGCCACATCTCTGCCATTCTGGAGCATCTCCAGAATGGTGACTCCGCCACTGCTGGGCAGCCTGTGCCAGTGCATTACCACTCTTTTGGAGAAGAAATATTCCCTAATATCCAACCTGAACCTCCCCTGGCACAATGTAAGGCTGTCCCCTCTTGTCCTAGTGCTGTTACATGGGTGCAGAGGCCAACCCCCACCTTGCCACAGCCTCCTTCGACACTGGGAGCACAGTGATGTTGCTGTGTTGTGTTGGGGGGGTTTAAGGACCCTGGCGTGAGGATGGAGGGGGCTGGGATGAGGTGTCCGGGCTGCAGTGCTGGTGAGAACACACATCCCTGCAATATGCAAAACGCTTGCAGGAGCAATGGGAATTTCTGCCTGACCTCAGCTGGTGTGATCAACTGATGCCCTGAAGCATGAAAATAAATAGCTCTGACTCATAAGAACAAGTGGTGCAATTACTTTAGCTCGGATAAAATATTTGTAAGTATCTAATCCGTTCCTGTACCGTGTGCAGAAGCGAGCACTTATCTCCCTGCTGCTCCCCTTCCCCACCCCGTGCTCAGCTCTGTGTGCTCTGGCGATGCCGTTGCTCCTGCAGCGGTGCAGGGAAAGCTGCTGTGACCCCACAGCCACAAATCACCGCAGAGAAGTTATTCTTCCCATCCACGTGGCCAAGGCCAGGGGCTGTTCCCCTGCCCACTGCTGGGGGGCTGCAAGGGTGACCACAGCCAGCCCCACTGAGCACCACGCAGAAGGCTGAGGGCAGATTGCTTCACCTGCAGGGAGCTGTGCTGGGTCGCTCGTGATTATGGGGCTGAGCATGGGGTGCACTCAATGCTGGGGTCAGGCATCACGTTCCCCACAGCGGGACCCCCCCGTGCCCGCTGCTGCCTTCCCCTGTAGCTCTCTGCATTCTCCTGGTAACGTCCCAAGCTGTCTTTGTGCTCTTCTTGCAAAGTGCAGAGATTTTTCCGACTCAAACATCTTATTTCTTTTTAAAAAGTGTTTTTGTCCAACACTGATTTAATGATACTCTTGTTCAAGCTAGCTTTTCTTTTTCTTCTCCAGCGCTCCTTGTTTCCCGACTAATTGTCAAATGAACATTAAGTTGACAGCAAAACATTTTAAGTGGTTGTTTTTTTTTTCCCCTCAATGCTTTCAGCAAACAGAAAAATGACTTAATCACATGGCTGTGCCCTGATGTCCAATCTGCCTGTGGTTGTGCTATATTTGGACGGATGTACGTGGCAATACGTTCCTCTTTTTTTTTTTTTTTTTTTTTCCCCTTCTTTTTCTCCTGATTTCACAGTCAGCAGGAAAATAGCCCTGACTTCAGCTGTGCTATTAGAGGATTAGCATCTTGCCAGGACCTTGCAGAGCTGTGCAGCTGGAGGTGTGCAGGTAGCGTGCTTGCAAGGTTTCCTGCAGCACCGGGGCGAAGGACTTATTGCTGGATGGGGACTGAGTGCTGGGATGCTGCACCCAAGCTGCTCCAAGGCAGTCTGAGTCTACAGAGCTAAAGCTAAGGATGCTGTGATCCAGGGCTGCTGTTCCTCATCCTCTTCCCAGCCTTCATCCCATGTTCCCTGGGGCGGTGGTGGTGGTGGGGCTGTGGTGTGATGGACCTTGGATGTCAGTAAGGAGAGCTCCATGCTGGGAAAGTCCTGGTGGTGCTAGGGCTTTGCTGGCCTGGTAGTGGTGTGAATGGGTTTCTGCATCTCAACATAGATGCAGATAGAAGCCACACATCAGGTACTGTGTTTGGTTTGGGGCCTGTCACTGCAAGAAAGACACTGGGGCTGTGGAGCGTGTCCAATGAGAGGACACTTAGATACTCAGGTATAGAGGAGTCATCCAAATGTGCATGAAGGACATGGGACCACAGAGATAATTCTTCGTCTGCTTTCTGGAAGGTGTTTGCTCATGGGAAAAGGAGCACCAGCCTGGAGCGTGGTGCTTTTTAGGCTGCAAATGACTGCAGGGACGAGGCTGGTTGGTGGGAGCTGGGGGCCCACGTTGGGCCGGGTTTCTCTGCTCGGCGGTGTGAGTATTCCTGCCAGGCGCTCCGAGCAGGGTTGGAAACCAAAAGTGCCTCTGACACGCACAGACTAATTACCATGGGCTGCCCCTGGAGAGCGGCTGTGAGCAGAGCTGTGCGTCCTGTATCTCCATCGCTCCCCGGGAAGGAAACAAAACCAGGCTTGTACCCGCGGTCCCCGCGGACACGGGGAGATGTGTGGCTCAAACTTGATTGTATTGCTGTCTGCTGCTGTGATATTAAGAACACTTAATGAACACATTTTGGGCATGGACTGACATGCCGGCGTCGTGCGTGCTGTGGGAGGGAGGTGCTGAGGTTCCTGGTAGCGCTGGTACCACGGCCCTGATGGAGCTGGCACCCTGTCACCAGGATGCCACCAGTTCCCCACAGAACTCCTTTCCAGGGCATGAAGGGAGGAGACAAATCATCCCGCAGTGCCTACGCTTTGAGCCCGTATCTCGTCTTTGGTGGGGTGTTTTTTTTTTTGTTCCCCTTCAAAATGGGGCTCTGTCGCTCGTAGGCATCCCAGAGGTTGTGTTTTGCACTGTAGCAGGTTTATTTCTTTGGCTGTCTTTCTGATCAGAAGTGACAGGAGTCTCCATATGGCGCTTGTCTGCCTTCCCTCTAAGATGCAAGTGGCCTTGGAAGGCTTTGGCTTGAGCGAAGCGCGCCCTTCCGAGGGAAACCTATTAGCTGCTGCTTTCTCTTTCCTCCCTCCCCCATCCTTGTTAGAATAAAGTGCTTTGCATGATTTTCCCCCTTGTTTCAGCCAACAAACATGTTTGTTTCTCCTTAATTACCTGGGTGTCAATGGGGTGCTTCATCACTGTCTCTCCTCAGCCGGTTCCTTTTCGTTTCCGTGTGCAGCAGGTAATCAGAAGCCTCAATTGCAAATCCTGCAAAATCCTCAAGACTTGAAACTGGGAAGTAACCAAAAAGTGACCTTGAAATGACTTTCCGTGTCCATGGAAATTAAAATTAACTGGACTGATTTGACTGGCCTGAGGGGAAGAAGGTATTTTAAAAAAAATGAAAAAAAAAAAAAATAGTAATCTGACAAATGAGCCAGGAAAGTTTTGAATGTCTCAGGTGAACAGGAGCATTAGAATATGTATTAGTTATAAATGCTCCAGTGCCTGAAATTGTTGGAGGAAAATAACCTGTGGGTATGCAGGATGTGTGGGGATGCGGCCGTGGGAGCTGCTGTTTATTCTGGGGCTCTGGCCGCGTGTTGCACAACTGCAGAGAGCTGCAGGGGTGTGCAGGTGTGGTGTTGTGTTGGTTGCTGTGAAGCTTAAAGTGGCTCATGCAAGGTCGTGTAGGACGGTCCTTGTTGAAATTGTGGGTGAGTCCATATCCCTGGAGCTGCCTCCTCCGCATGGATGAACGTGTGGAGCTGGAGCTGGGATGGAGGTGGCTGGAGATGTGCATGGAGTTGGTCCTCTCGGGATTTCCAGGCCCTGGGTTTGCATTTCCAGATGCCACATTCTCACAGCGTGGCAGTATGAAATGTCATCTTTACCCTCATGGGAAATTTCTTCTCCGAAAGAGAGGTCGGGCACTGAGCAGGCTGCCCAGCAAGGTGATGGGGTCACTGTCCCTGCGGGCGTTCCAGAACCGTGGAGACGTGGCACTGAGGGACATGGTCAGTGGGCACGGTGGGATGGGTTGGGGTTGGACTTGGGGATCTGAGAGGACTTTTCCAGCCCTTATGATATGATAGCGATAGGACAAGGGGGGATGGTTTTAAGCTGAGACAGGGGAGATGTAGGTTAGATATTAGGAGGAAGTTTTTCACTCAGAGGGTGGTGACGCACTGGAACAGGTTGCCCAGGGAGGTTGTGGATGCCCCGTCCCTGGAGGCATTCAAGGCCAGGCTGGACGTGGCTCTGGGCAGCCTGGTCTAGTGGTTGGCGACCCTGCACTTGGCAGGGGGGTTGAGACTCGATGATCTTTGAGGTCCTTTTCAACCCAAGCCATTCTATGATTCTATGATTCTATGATTCTGTGATTTGATGCCAAGTGGCCAGCAGTGCAGCACCCACAGGGGGAAGGGTGTTGGCGTGTTGACTTGGAGAAACATGGAGTGTGAAGGAGTACTGGGGTTATGTGGCAACCTCCGCTTCCATGTTGTCAGTCCCATGACTGCCAATGGCCTCGTTTGTCGGTTTTGAGGTTGGGCAGCAGCCTTATCTTGACAAGAGAGAGAGATTTAGAGCTCTGTAATCCGTGCTTGTCCATCCTAATTACTTCCCTTATCAGCCTTCAGGAGACTAACTTCACAATGGTAATTAGTCCCTTGAATCCCACCCTATCTTAATAATTAACAGAGAGTTTGAATAGCAGGGAGGGGGAAAATTGCTGTTTTGGGCTGGGAAGGTCCTTTTTGGCTGGCGAGTAACTCAGATTTCTTAAGCAATGTGTGCAGAGGGCAACCTGGGGTGGCACGAGGTGGCTGCGGGATGAGGAGCAGGAGGAACGTGCTGCATTTGTGTTTGTGGAGCATGAGCTGTTCCAGTGCAGGGAGCTCTGGTGGGGCTGCATTGAGGTGGGGAGCGCCTGTGTCTCGCGTGGGTCCACCTGGAGCTGGGAGCAGCACCTTCACTGCAAATGAGCCCATTCATCATTGCTGGTGCTGGAGACGCAGCACAAAAAGAGGGCAGTTTGACCTAATGCTGCCCTAGAGCTGCTGCAATTACTGGAGTGTAATTCATTTCAAATGGATCCAGAGATTTCTTTCCATTAACATCCAGAGCAAAAAGGAGGATTCCTGAGCTGAGCTGGGGGAGGATGTGTGCTGCAAGGGCAGGGCTGGACCTGGCAGGACTCCTGCGTGCTTCCCTGTGTGGGCACCCACTGTCATTCCTGCTGTTTAAATGAGCACAGGTGGCAATATTGGGTGTGATGCGATGACGAAGGGCAGCCAACGGTGGCGAATCTCTTGCACAAAAACTTGATGTTCAGCTTTTTCCAAGTGGCTTTGGTTCAAAAAATTTGGATCTTCCAAGCCAGTGCCTTGTTTTGTGTCCAGAAGAAGTTTGCAGGAGATGGAAAAGTGTGACTGGAAACGACTCCGCTTTCACTGATTTTAGGAATTGTTGCTGGGGCACGATGTGCAGAGAATCATAGAATTGTTAAGGCTGGAGAAGTCCTCTCAGATCCCCAAGTCCAAACCTACCCCATCCCACCGTGCCCATTGATCACATCCCTCAGTGCCACATCCCCATGGCTCTTGAACACCTCCAGGGATGGTAACTCCATCACTCCCTGGGCAGCCTGTGCCACTGCACCACGCTTTTGGAGAAGAAATGTTTCCTAATATCCAAGCTGAACCTGAGACTGTGGTGTTAGTTTGGGTGCCCGGTGTTGCCTTCACTAGAAGATCTAGCCATGTGTTTTGCATTTGGTGGTTCTTTGAAAGCAGCTGGGTCCCAGCCCAGCCCTGCTTTGTACCATGGAACGAGGCTGTTGAGCAGCAAGGTGGGTCTGAGGGGCAGGCATTGCTTTTGCATGCTATGCTGGTTCTGAGAATAAATGCAGCTCGGGCTCCATGCTCCAGAGCTGACCTCTGTCTCCAAGGACCTTGCAAATAAATATATGTAACGGGAAGGACGGAATTGGAATCTTTTTTTAGGTCACTGCTTTAATTTTCAGATGTCTTCTATCTAACCTGGCTCTGGGAAAAACATCTTGGTTTTTATTACAAGCCCCAAAGGCTCATACTAATAGGTTGGTTTAGAGCTGGCAATAATACCTTCCAGAAAGCGTGTGCAAAACTAGCTGAACGCGAGGCTCTGCCAACGCCTCAGCATCCCCATCTCAGCATCTTCAATGGCTTTTTCCATTCACTGCTCCCAGCACAGGTAAACCATTGGCCGTGCCCAGGAGCTCGTGGTGGAGCCCAGAATTTTGGGGAAGGGTGCAGGGACGTGGACTGGCATGGAAAATGCGTTCCCTCTGCTCTTTCCAAGACAGTTTGCTCCTTGCTGTGGTGCCAGGCAGTGTTGGCTGGGTGGAGGCAATGGGCACGAGGTGAGCACCCTGCTGGCTCCCACGTGGTGCAGCTGGGCTGGGGACACGGCCCCTCTGCCATCTGCCTCCCCTTCCCTCATTGTGCCACTAAATCGAAGAGACAGCTCCATTCAATAATTCATACCCTCGTGTCGCCTCTGTAATATTTAAAGGGGGGAAAGATGCCAGTTGGGTTGTCCTTCCTGCGGGCTGGAGGGAGAGCAGCAGGAGTGATGGGGACGGGTTGGTTCCTTGGGCAGTGCAGTTCATCTGGCAGCCCTGCAGTGCCCAGCACCAACCGGCAAAGCTGTCTCTTAAGGAATGCCACGGTGGGGTTTGGACGGTTCCCTTCCTGCCCTGTATCATTTAGTGTCATGCACTGAAGGCTGTTCTGCTGCCCATGGCTGTGGGGTACGGTCATGGCTTTACCCCCTACCCAAGCAGGCTTATTTTCATTCCTATAAAGGCTTTCCCGAAATCTGAGTGGAGGGTGCTATGCAAGTCCAAAGCGTTTGATTGTTTAGAAGCCACTGGAGTATCCCAAGTTCATTATTTTAACAATTGGAGAGAGGATTTTATTTTCTCCAGAATCATAAACACAATCTTCAGTGTGTTTTATGAAAACAATAAAGCTAAACTCTAATAACCACACATTTTCCTTGCTTTATGTGCGCGCATCCTTGGGGAACGGGGCCTCAAGGACTCATCTTGCTCTGCTTTTAACAGAGTTTTAATGTGCTCAAGTTGGTAAGCGGTGGAGAGCTGGATCCTGAATTTGCTTTGGTACCTAAAGGAATTTCTCTGCCTTTAAAAATGCTCAAGGTGAGCAAAAAAGGAACTTTTGGAAGAGAAAACTGGTGACGCAACGCAAAGGCGTTAGCGCTGCGATCCGAAAATCAGGCTTCATCTAAATGCTGTATATTGCAAAACTCTTCTATACAAGGACTAATTGGTTTTCTTGCATCTCTTTTTTTTTTTTTTCTTTTAAATCCTGTGAATAATATTGTTTTCTTTTAGAAGAGATCTGAGGCTCTCATAGGCAATTTGTGACACAGAACCAAAGTGGGGAGGTGGAGGGAAGCGGTTCCTAAAGTAGTTAGCCTCCTGATGGATTGTTTTATATTTGAGTGCAGAAGTGGGTTAGGGCTCCAGCTCCGTCTGTGGCTGTGAGTTTTGATTGAGAACTCACTTAACGAGACACTTTTCATCCAGAAGTGTTGAGAAATCCAAAATACCGTGGAGATGCTCCAGTTTTGAGCACGTTTTGAGGAGCAAGGAGGGAAGGAAATGCCATCTTTTGGCATTTCTTTGAAGAGGAGTGTGGGTATACATCATTCTGTGCTGTAGACACTGAGAGACAGCACATAGCAGCTCCCTGAGAGGAGGTGGTGGCGAGGTGGGGGTCGGCCTCTGCTCCCAGGTAACAGCAATAGGATGGGAGGGAATGGCCTCGAATTGCACAAGGAGAGGTTCAGGTTGGATATTAGGGAATATTTCTCCAAGAAGAATGGCAGTGCATTGGCACAGGCTGCTCAAAGAGTGGAGGAGTCACCATCCCTAAAGACGTTCCAGTACCGTGGAGATGTGGCACTGAGGGACGTGGTCAGTGGGCATGGGGGGGTGGGGTGGGGTTGGACTTGGGGGTCGTAGAGGTCTTTTCCAACCTCAATGATTCTGTGATTCCATAAAGGCTGTGCTTCTGGCTGGTCCGTGGAAACACTGGGTGGCAAGAGAAGGAACCCAACGTGTGGGACACGGGGAAGGACAATTTGTGGCTGTGCATCCCAAAACCTCGGCGCCAAAGGGCTGAGGAGCCCAAACGGTTGCAGGGGTGGGAGGAAAGGAGAGGAGATGGGATGTGGTGCTGCTGCTGCTGGCAGGAGGTAGCGTGTAGGTGTGGGCATTTCCCAGGAGGGGATGTTTTCGAGCCAGCTCTGTGCTCTGTACACAGACAGGCTGTGGGTCCCACGCTGCTCCTTGAGCTTCTGGAAAGGCCTTTGGGGCAGAAGGAGGAAAGACCTGCTCTGACCATCCCCGGGGGCACCCGTACACGGGTGCTGAGCAGCATCCCCGGAAGCAAACCCTGGGATGCACATCCTGCTCCCACGTGTGCCCAGCAGTGTCCCCGAGCTGGCAGAGCTGTCCTGCTCAGCAGTGCTTAATGAGTCCCAGCCTGGATGTGCCAGCTCTGCTCGGTGCCTGTTGGAGCCGACACGGTGTTCTCACATCCCGAGCCCTTTGATGCTTGTCTGAGAGCATCGGCGCGCTCAGGCTTCCAAAAGAGCTCTCGGCAGAAGAGTGATAAATGTGTTTAATTTTTGCCGAGCTTGTAGCCTGGTTTTATCCCAGGGATCCGTCTCTTGAGGTTTTATTAGCTGATGGTGACTGTAGGAAAAAGTCAAAGCGACCAGATAGGAGCAGCCGTGGAATTGATGTCGGAAGCACGAGCGTGTTTTGGAGATAACGTTTCTCATTCTCACCGTTGCCGTGTGCTGAGTTGTGGCAGCGCAGTCCCAGTTCTGCTGGAGCTGTATGGCTGCTGCCTGCCAAAATCCACCCCCCTCCCCCCCCCCCACATCAATGGGGGTGAGTTGTGTGCTTCACTGTGCCTTGCTCAGGGTCTGCCAGAGCATCCCTTCAGGGACCGGCGATGAGACAGGTGGTAAATGCCCATTTCCCTGGCGTGCAGCTGATAAACCTGTGCAGGGAGAGCTCAGCTCTGGAGGCAGGAGGGGGCCCAGCTCCTGCGTGCTGGGGGGGGGAACCGTCACCCAGCTCTGGGTCTGCGAGGGGGGCAATTTGCAAACATGCATTGATGCGTTCCCGCAGGAGGCCGGGCTGTAAATCATCACCTGGCAGCCTGCGTGCAGATTCATCCAGGGAACCTATTTAATTAGGGGATAAATTTAGAAATCAATTATTATTTGCAGAAACAGTTTCCTTCCCTCTAATGAGGCTGCAAGGATTCATCCCCCCCTGCCCCTCCCATGACCTTTGTGTACTCAGAACAGGGCTGGAAATGCTCTGTATCTTTTCCTATTATTGGTGATCCTTCTGGGGCGGCGACAGAGGACATTCCCCAGGGCTCTTGTGGGGCAGCAGATGGGGATACAGATGTGAAACCGTGCTGCTTGTGGAGCTGGTGGTGCAGTGATGGTGGGGAAACTGGCTCCGCTGTGAACGGGGACGTGGATCAGCCTTTCCAAGGAGCGGGCTGCTCTCTTCATTGCAGCAGGCAAAGCGATTGCTGCGAGAGAGGTCCCATGCTGGATGCAGGGACCGTGCCCGTGCCCAGCCTGGGGTGGCAGTCGTGTCACCATGAGAGCATTGCAGCTCTGGGCTGCATGTGTCTCTGCCACTTAGGTGCTTTTAAGCTCTGACAAATTGCTTCGCCTCTGTTTTGATTTATCCACTTCTAAATGTGGAAAAATTATTTTACCCACAGGCTCCGAGAAGTCTTAATAAAGTCATTTGCTTTTATTTTACTTTATTTTGGATTTTAATGTCTCCTCGCCATCTGATGCCACTTGCGGAGCCCTCCAGCTGCTCTGTGCTTTCAGCTCTTCTAGCTCAGCCTGCTTCATCTCAGCACAGCTCAGTTCAGGGAGAGGTGGAAGTTTTCATAGCTCTATTTCCACAAGCCCGTGTGCTCCTGGCAGGGGATTTGTGAGCAGCCACCACGGTGCCTGGTACATGGGCATCATTGAGGCTGTCCAGGGAGCAAGGACTCAGAAGCATCTCCCGGAGAAGGGGCAGGATGCTCAACTGATCCTAATCCTTGCTAGAATTCTGCCTTGTAAGCAAGGGCAGGACCCTGTCAGCGTGGGATCCCCATCGTGATGCACACGGAGGAGCAAACGTTCCACCTTGTATCTCATACTTCTTGCCTTTTAGGCAAGGACAAACCCAGACTTTTCCAGGCTGCTCAGCCTGCTGCTCCAGGTGACCCCATCCCTGTTTGCTGCTCTCCTGTCCCGGTGCTGCTTGCACATGGGCAGCTCCTGCGGGGCATGGGCAGCGCTCACCAGGAGGGGAGGATCCGTGGGGGAACTGTGCTGTAAAAATTGCTTTGCTTCACCGCCTGAGCAGTGCCACGTGCTATCATATTACCTTATCGTTTTAAGAGGTATGTTTCCCAAAGAGAGCTGTTTAAAAATGCATGGAGGTTATAAAGATCTTGGCTAGTTGTAATCAAGCTCTGGGCGATGCTCGCCCCTGGAGTGCCGCTGTGTAGCTCCAGCAGCTCGCTCCCGGCGCACGCTGTGCACGTGTGGATGCCGTAAGCCCCCCTGCAACGCTCGGCTTTGTGGTGGAGCCTGCTGGCTTTGCAATGCCCTTCGAGTCACCCCAGCAGGTCCTGCTGCCTTTCCCTCCCATGGCAGCTTGCAGGGAGGAGTAGCATGGGGTTACAAAGCTGCGCCATCCCCATGGAGCGTGTGCTGCAGCCATGAGCACTGCCTGGTTTGGGGCAGAGCCCTGGTGCTGCAGTTCTCTGCAGAGGGCTGAACTCCCAGCCCAGTGCATCCCTTTTGTCTCATGTAACCCAGACTTAATGCAGTCATGGGGCACTGCTGGCAGTGCTTGTTACCTGCAGCAAGGCTTCCTCGTTGCAGAGACGTGCACTGGTTTCTTTAATGGGGATTAATGGTTGAGTTAGCAAAAAGGAAATGGTGCTTGTGCCTTTGAAATAGCTGGCAAAAACCTCTTCAGAGTATCAGCTATTCCCATTTATCAGCTGTGGTGGGGATGGCACTCAGGGAAAACTCAACGTGTCCTTGGGACATTGTTGTGCCTCCACTGAGAGCGGGGGTGCAGGAAGGGCAGAGGGCTGCTGCTCAATGTCCCTACACCGTCCTTTCTGCAGGCCTCCTCCATCTCTGGAAGGTTCACAGGAGCAGCTGTGATGCTTAAAGTTGTGTTCCTTTGCCTTTTTTGGGGATGATGGCAGTGTTGGCCAACTGGATGAGGAAGCCACCCCCAGCCTCTCTCCATCCTCGCTATTCTGGCACTGGCTTAGCGGGCACGGTGGCGATGGGTTGGCAGTTGGACTTGGTGATGTTAGTGGTCATTTCCAACTTCAATGATTCCGTGATTCTCTTCCGGGCTCAGCATTCCCCATCCAAGCAGCAGTGCCCTGTTGTGCCGAGCTGCGTGCCAGCTGTCTCCGTAGGGCTGGTTTAACATGTACCAGCACCATCTGCCTGCGTGCAGTTGGCTTCCACGGCTGGTCAGTGGGAGTCTCTGCTGACAAATAAAAATGGAATTGAATGGAAGGGAATTGAAAGTCAAAAGGGCCCTGTAATAATTTTAGACCGCCTGAGGCTCCGCGCTGAAGCCCTGGCATTATAAATAAGGGTAATAGACTAGGGACTGAATTGCAATCAAAGCAGCTGTAAGAACGGGGAGCGTACACGGAGCTTCCTTAAGGTGCGTGGAGGCTGATTGTGATCTGCAGGCAGTGAAGGCAGATCGATTCCTGCTCGTGGCTTCCGTCAGCCCCTGCAGCCTTTGGGCGGAGGGGACGTGGGGGCTGCGGAGCCGCAAGGAGGGGTTTGGGGGGCACGGTGGGAAGGGTTGGCTCTGTCCTCATCGCTCGTCCCATCTCATCTCCTGGTCCTCAGCTCCGTCTGCGTGCTGATGCAGCCTGCTGGCCTCCTGCCGTGCCTCACGATAATTGCATCTGCCCGGAATAGGCACTTTTTAGAAAGAAGAGCACAGCGCACGCACATGCATGTTTGTGAATTAGTTTGGTGGGAGGGTGAGAAGAATCCAAATGCTCTGGTTGGGTTCGCTGTGCCCGATGTCAGCTGGAGGAGAGGCACTGGTGTTCATGGGACAGCGAGCACAACGCCAGGCTGTGGCACGTGGCGTGGGCTGCCACGGTGCTCGGGGAGACCCTGCAGCACGGCGTTGCACAGCTCTGGCCTGAAGGTGAAATGCATTGGAGAGCCCTTTGTGCGTGTGTGCTTCTGCCGTACCCGTGAGTTTGGAGCACGAGAGCTTGACTGTTAGATGGGTGTCAATCTTGAGGACCACAAGCTGGGGTGCAGGCCTTCAGCAATTAGGAAACTGGGGGTATGCTGGTCATGAGGGGGAGGTTGCTGTGGGATCCGTGGTGGTGGCTCAGCTGTCTGCCAGCTGCTTTCAGGTATCTGTCAGCTGCCCATCAGAGCTGCCTGTGAGCTATCTACCTACCATACCCTATACGATCTTTGAGGTGCCCAGTCCCCAGAACATGCCTGAACCCAGCTTCTCATTCTGCTCCTTCTAGGCAGCCCCAAAACATCAAAACCCACCTCCGTGCACAGCTCGCCTTGTGCCGGGCTCTGGCCATTTGGTCCATCCAGCATCAGGCAGAGCAAAGGAGATGCTGAACCCGAACCCCTGGCAGTGCTGGGGTGGTTCCCCACGGGTCACCTTGGGACCAAGGCTCCCTGCTGCCCTCCTCCATCACTGCAGCTCCTGGACCCAGCCCTGGGGACGTGCTGTGCCGGAGCCACCCGTGGAGTTCCCTGCAGGTGCAGAGCATCTCATGCTTTGAAAAGAGATGATCAGAGGGATCTCGTCAACCTTTTTTTTTTTCCTTTTCTTTTTTTTTTCCCCCCCTTCTTAAACTTCTGATCTTCTCTGTTCCTTTTTACGATGTGCAGCTGTGTTTGTGTGTTGCCCTGGGGAGCGCTGTGAGGGGAGTAGGCTTAGAAGGAAAGGAACATGTTAACACTGAGCAGAGGGAAAGGGGAAGAAATAATGAAGTGAGCTAATGATGGAGGAGAAAAAAAAAAAAAACGCACCACATTGCCAACAAAAGACCCAAACCCTAAGAAGTGTGAGGGCCTGTTTGACTGCAGAATTGTCCCCTGGGGAGCAGGGGGAAGCCCCATTAACTGGAGTCATTTTGGAGCGAGTCTGCTGTAATCTGCTCTGCAGGGAGCAATCCTGCGCTGGCAAGGGCGCTGGGGAGATCTCTGTTTATGACTTTCTGCATAATTTTGGTTCATTAGCATTAAGTGGTAGTAGCTAGCACCGAAGAATCTATAAACCAGCGCTTGGACAGTGGTTGGTGGCTTTGGAGAGCGTGAGCTGGGGAGAGCCCGTGGCGGAAGGCAGGAGTGGTGCTGAGCATTAGGGGCAGGGATCCGAGGAGCTGCTGCTCCTGGGGGTGCATCCCGCAGCTCTGGGGATGGGGAGGGCTGCGAGCTGGGCCTGGGGCACAGGGCAGGGGCAAAGGGCACGAGGCAAAGCGGGTTATTTTAATAACGACCTTCAAGGATGAAAGAAGACGGCGGCCATCGCGGTGGATTAGGGAGAACAAGCCAATTAAACACAAAACAGCTTTGTGAGACTTGGCGGCAGATAAGGCAGGGCTGCAACCTCGCGGATAACCGATGAACGCTGAGGCATTGCATAAGGGCTGGGGGGGGGAGCTGCTGAATATTGCAAGGCTGGCAGCCTGCCTTGGAGGAGGCCGGGGTGAAAAGGCTATCAGCCTGCTTCGTGCCATCAGCGAGACAGGAGGAGGAGGAGGAGGAGGAGGAAGGGGGGGGGAGGCAGAGCGCCCGGAGGCACGAAGTAACAATTCTCCAACTTTAATATCTGCTGTTTCATTTTATATTCATCATGTCAGCATAATCTGCTTTTATGGGAATCGTCTTGGTTCCCAACCAAGTGCATTTAGGCCTTTTTTTTTTGCTTTTAGGTTTGACTGTCATAAGAGCTGAAGGCTTCAGAATGTTTGTGCGTGAGGATTGTAGAAACGGTGGAGGGAAAATGGGATTACCAAATGGATCGGGGGGGGTCCTGCCGTGGGATCCCACCCCTGGCCTGCCCCACGTGGGGGACTTTCCCATTGCCACGAGCAGTTTGGCTTCTGAGCCCTGGGAGGGTTTTGTTCGGAAGGTTTGATTCCCAAGGAAGACGTGAAGCTGCAGCCTTATGGGACCCAGAGGAAGGGCAGAGAAGGAGAGAAGCGCTCTGTGTACTTCTTCTTAAATTCAGAGCATCGTTAGCTGATGCCATCCATCCTCCGGGGGCAGTCAGCATCATCGCCAGCACGGGCAGGGCTGGATGTGTGGGTCAGCCTGACCATTGTCTCCTTGTTTCACCCACAGAGCCGTGGCCATTGCTTTAGGACAGGCTCCAGTGCTGAATAGCTTGAGATCTTGAATAGCTACAGGCGACGAGTGCTTTTCCATTGCTGCCCATTTCAAACCCTCGCTGTATCTCATTCTATTTTAGTGCAGGAATGCCCTTAATTTGTTCCAAAAGTATTTGAAAGCTCTGATAACAGGCAATCTTGCTGCAGACTATTGCATTCTTGCTGATGGACGGCGTATCGCTGCTGTAACTACCGTGCAGATAGCGGAGTGACAATGCGTGTCCGGCGAAACACAGGCAGTGTAATATTCGTGTCAAGTGCTCGAGGCCAAGCGACTTCCCCGCATTTGGATACTGAAGGGCTCAGCAGCTAACGGGGCTCGAGAACATTTTTCTTGCTTTTTTTTTTTTTTTTATTTTTTTTTTTTTATTTTTTTTCTCCCCGAGCAGCGGATCTGGAAGCTGGAAGGCTCCCGGTGTCCTGGCAGTGCTGGGAGCTGTAATGGCCAGGTTTCTCGCGACGCAGGGTGCAGGGGTGGGGAGCATTCAGATATTTATAAATGTATGGGAAGTGGCACCCAGGCTCGGCGAGCCGGCGTTCGTCAGAGATTGCCTCGCTGCTGGGTTTTGCTTCAAATTGTGAAATGAATGTTAAATTGAAGTTTCTACTTTTGGAAGAGACCTTTTGAACATGAAACAGGCTTATCTCCAGTCTAGGCTAAAATCCAAAAAATTGCCTGAATCTCAGAACTCCCCAGAAACGTTCCCCGTGATCCGTTTAAACGCCCCATGCAAAAAACGCGTGTGGATGGGAAGAATTTTGGAGGATTTGGGCTCATCCTGGGGTTTTTCCCGTGCCGCTCCGGTGTGCTGCGCCGTTGGGAGTGGTGGTGGTGGTGGTAGGGTCCTGGTGGCACCACATTGGGTCCCTGCTGTGGTCTGGGCGATGTCACCTTCGATCCTGAGCCCATTTGGGAAGCAAGGATGTGTGGGAGGTGTGTGTGCCCATTGTGCAGCAGTGCGGGTCACCCCGTCCCATGGGTGACTGAGCAGAATTAGGGTGGCTTTGATTAGGCAGGGTCCTCTCTCGTGGTGTTTCTGCGCTGTTCCCTCCTTGTCTCTGTAGGAGGGGCTCTGCTGTCCATCCCAAAGCTGAGTTAGTGCTTCTGCTCCTCACTGTGACCTTCATTGCAGTTTTAATTAGCCAGGTAGATGCTTATCAGCGCAGAACTTTGAAGCGTTGGTGTGAAGACAACTGTGGTTAAACAGCCCTGTTATTGCCCTCGTTTTGTTCTTACTTTTACCACGGTAAGGAGCCCTCTGCTCTCGTCTCTTTGCAGGGGAGATGGCCGCGTTCGCTTCCTTACTGTGCGGTCTCGCACCAGCTCCTGTCCTGGAGTGTGAGCCGCAGACCTGACTTGATTTGCAGGGCAAAGACTCCAAGCAGCTCCTCTTGGTTCTGCTTTGCTCCAGCAAACAGCTACTTATATTAAAGGAGAGAAGGGATTATTAGGAGGCATCTCGTTGCAGTGACAGAGATATGACAGTGAGTTCATGCATCCCCTCCAAAGTGCGAGCGTGGGCCCTTTATGGATCTCATGCATGGTCAGGAGCTGTTTAGTTTTTTTTCCTTTGAGTGCTCAGATGTGCGCAGAAATTGGGGATAACGACCAGTGCTGTGCTTGGGAGGCAGCGCTAATGAGCACAGCCCTCGATGAGGTTCAGCTGGCAGCCGTGTGCCTGCAGTGTCATTAGCGAGGTGCTGAATAAGGGGCTGGCAGCAGCAGGGTAACCTTGTCCTTGCCCCAGCCCCACTGAAGCCCCACAGCAGCAGAGGGGTGTTGGAATCACACAGCAGCAGCCCCATGGAGCCGTCCCATGGCACGGTGGGGACTTGTCTGCTTTAATCTGTGGTTCAAAGCCAGGAGCCCGCTGCTGAGCAATGTGCTGGTTTCAGGGCGAGGAAGAAGCGTTCCTGAAAAATGGACTTTTGTTGTTGGGTCAGGAGGGGATGGCACGTGGGTCTGTAGAAGTGGAAGCACCTGGTCTTGTGGGGCTACCAGTGATCCAGCGCTGTGAAGGACCTTGACCCACAGGGTGTTGGGAGCTCTCAGGCTGCCCTCAGCTGGGCTCACTTTATTGTTTCCACTCCAAGCTAGAGCTGGCAGTGCTTCTGCCCAGCAGCTTTCAGGAACACAGAGTGCAGAATGCCTTGGCTACTCCCAGGCAGTTCCATTAGAGCCACAGAGTCATTAAGGTTGGAAAAGACCTCGAGGATCACCAAGTCCAACCCCAACCATCCCCACCGTGCCCACTGACCACGTCCCTCAGTGCCACGTCTCCACTCTTCTTGATAACATGGTTGTCAAACATTCTGGAGCATGTCATTTCCCATTGGATTGGTTGTGAGGTTGCTCTCCCCAGACAGAAGGGAATTGGGTTCGGGTCCCCCACGACGTGGCTGATTGCTGACACCCTGCGCCCGGTGACTCAGAGGAACTGGGAACCTGACTTCCTTCCCACTGCTTGTATTGCAAATGGAGCAACAAACGCAAAAGGAGAGGTGGTGGAAGGAGAAATATTGTGGCTTATTTAGCGCTAGTATTTTTGTTCGGTTTTGGTTTGGCTGCCAAACTGACAAATCGGTTCTTTGCAGAGATCTGTTAAAAACTTGATGGGCAGCTGTGGAGCTGTCAGCACTCCTGTTCTGCTGCTGCCTGGCCAAGCCAGGAGCTGCAGCTGCAGCTCGGAGCTGCTGGGAGTGCTGAGTGCAGAGCTGTGCTTGCTTTCGGTTGCACGGTGCCCAAATTGTCCCAGCCCCTCATTAGTCAGATGTGGTGCCGTGGTGGTGCTGGGCGGGGATCCTGCTGCGCTGGGTTGTGTTGGGTTGCTGTCATCCTGGCTCCCAGTCCCCGGAGGAGAGATGTAGGTTGGATGTTAGAAGGAAATTCTTTACTCAGAGGGTGGTGAGGTCCTGACGTCGCGGAGCAAACTGACCCTCGGTTGCGTGTTTTGTCCCTGCAGAGATGTCGGGGACGGTGGCGGACATCTCGTTGGTGCACTGGAAGCAGCAGTGGCTGGAAAACGGCACCCTGTACTTCCATGTCTCCATGAGCAGCGCCGAGCAGCTCTCCCGGGCCACCCCCCCCAGCCTCCAGGAGCCTTCCGAGATCGTGGAGGAGCAGATGCACATTCTTCACATCTCCGTCATGGTGAGTGGGAGGGCATGGGCGCAGCGGTGGTAAAGGACAGGCTGGAGATTTGCACATCTTTGTCCCTTGTCTGTGTGCTCTTGTCCCTCCAGAGAGGGAGAGGTGTGTATGAAAGGGCCAGGAGACGAAGTGGGGCTGGTCTTGTATGAGAATGAAACAAAACCAAGGTAGGAAAGGTGCTGTTGGGAGGGCAGCGGGAACGTGGGAGTCCTTGAGCCTCTGCTGGCACCTGTCGGGTGTTGGTGGAGATCTCCTTGGCCTTAATGGCACCTGCAAAAGCAAGGCCATGGGTTGATGGCTATTTTTTGGAGCTTTTGTGAACTGAATTTCATGTCTTGAGAAGGTGTGGGCACGATCCTCCTGTTTCAGAGGATCTGTCTGATGAGTAAAAAGGTGATCCCAAGGCTTTGAACATTTCCTATCTTAGATGTTGGTTGTCACTACCATGCTGTGTGTGTGCTCTGTCGCCTTTTAAGCTGCTTAATTCAGTAACTTACGAGATGGTGATCTAGAAGATAGGCTTCTGGATCCCCAGAGCACTGTGTACCTGCACATCGCTCACACAAAGGAAGTCTTTTATGGGACTGGGAATCCTATTGCAGCACCCCTCTGCACAAGGTGCATCTGTTCATGTTTTACAGCCTGTGTGCCGTTTCCACGCCGTCTGTTTTTTCATTTTGGAAGGCAGAGCGGAGGTAGCTTCATGACGACTTTCTTTTTCTGCTTGAACAAGCAGCTATTTGGCTTCTACAACTTAAATCTGGTGGTTTTTTTTCTGAGTGTCTCAACCCTTGTCAGCAAGGCTTTAGATTGGGTGTTGAGTGCAAGTGAGTGCAGGAAGAGGCTTTGCACCGAGGCTGTTGGGGGAGGGAAGGCACAGTGTGATAGCAGGATGGCAGGAGGGGCAGGAGCTGGGCATTGCTGCTCAGTGGATTGGGCAGGGAACGCTTCTTCCATCCTGCTAAAAGTGTCAGTGTGATGGAATGCTGGGGAGGAAAACGGATACTGGAAAAAGAGCTGGGATACTTAGAAAATAAGCCTGAAAAAAGAACAAGTGTGAGAGCAAAGGATAAAGACAGCAAAACACAGGTTGAGGTGGGAAAAGCTTGAGCCCTGGTTGGCATGTGGGATTGCTTGGCTACAGCAGGCATGCATGTCTCAGGGCACCCTGTGCCCAGGATGGCTGGGGGAGGCTTTGCCATGCAGTGCTGAAGCCAATGGCATGGGAGCATCCATGGCTCTGGGGTGACAGCTTCTAGATGAGCGAGGTGAAGACAGGAGAGAAACCAACACTCCTCGTGCACAGCAGCTGTAATTCCATTTTCTTTCCAAGCCTGGTGCTCGCAGCAATGAGAGCTGTGCCGAGGACCTGCAGAGCTCCCTGGGCCAGGACTGCCCACCTGCAGGAAGCTTTCCCATCTCTTGGAAGATTCATTAACTTCTTTGAGTGAACCCAAGCCAAAGTTGGAGTTACTAGCGGAAGATAAATGCGTCTTGTGGGTTTTTCTCAAAACCACATGGATTTGTGTACCTGAAGTAAAACGGCGCAGAAGTCTTTGTTTCTTGGATTAAATGTCATCTGTGTCCCTGAGCTTTGGGCTGCTTTCCCATGCTTTCACCTTCCATTCCGACCCCAAGTCACAGCATCCCGCAGAGCCTACCCCGCTGTGTGCTGAGTGCCCAGCTCCTGCCCCCCATGTCCTGCCGTGTCCCCATCCCTGTGTGTGCCATTCACTTGATGTGGTCACGCCACCATTCCTCTGCATCCTGCCACAAGTCCCAGGGACAGCTCTGACCCTCTTTGCACCTCTGCTTGAGCTCAAGGGCATCTGTAACAGCACAGTAATACTTTTTTTTTTTTCTTTTTTTTTTCTCACCGTTTTGTCTTAATCTTTCCCCAGTGAAACATAACGTTAATTACTGCAGTTAAAGGGAATTCAGTCTCCATTACTGTCTGCCACCCCTTTCCTCTTGGCTTGAACAACTAAGATTTGTCTCCCAGATGAAAAGGGAGGAAAGGAAATATATATATAAATATATTTATGTAAATGGTAGATTTTATTTACTCTTCTTTTTGTGCAGCGCCAAGTAGGAAGGAATCAATATTTTTGTCATTATGCCCGTTGTGTTTTTTCCCCATAATCTTAGCTGTTATTTGGGTTTAATTGTGTTGTTTCCTCTTGTGTGGAAGTAAATCTTATCTGTTTTGGATTAAAATTCAATGAAGGTCACAGCAGCTCGAAAACTTACCAGGCTGCAGCAATTAATGTTCATTTGGCTTTGATAAATTGGAATGTTCCCCACAATAGGACTGGAGTGGATTTCAGAAGCAATAATTCTTCCATTAACTCAATGATTCCCTGCATGATAGAGCGTCTTGTCACTGCTCTGTTTGTCGTCTGTCACTTCGAGGATCTGGGCATATGCCTGATATGATTTATCATGATTATTGGGGCCGCTTGTGTCAAAACATTTTAAACCACTAATTATTCCAGCCTTGTAAATTGCTGAATTTAACAGAACATAAGATATATTTTTCTCCACCATATTGTGACTGTTCAGTTATTGTTGAGCATCGTCGTGGGCTCAGGCCCAGAGCCACATTTTCTAGCACTTGCTGCAGCTGTGTGTGCAATTACAGGATGCAGAGCTGTGGGCATTGGTAGGATGGGCGCATCTCACCTTGCACTGAGCCACCTCAATGGCTGAGCAGTTTGGCAGCTCCGTGTTGCCCTGTGCTGTGCCCCTGAGATGGGGATGCAGGGCTGGTGCCTGCAGGAGGTGACACGTGGGGACAGCCACCTCTCACCTTCCCTGGATGGTAACGCACCAAAGCCTCGTTTCATCTCGTACCACCTCCCTGCGAGAGACTGTTTGAGTGTCTGGAATAAGGGTGACCAGACATCATCAGGCTGATCTTTATTTTGTTACTTCCTTCTTTCTGCTGGCAGCAGACAGTTAGCTGCTGGTTTCACGGTCTCCCAGCAGATTTTCCAGCTCTTATTTAGACAAGTTTCCTTTTTTCTTCTTGATCTTACGCATCCTGATGTGTCCCTAATGATCAGCTGCTTGTGCTGTGCTCTGTCAGCTTCTGAGATGGGGATAAAGTGTGCTCTTAAATGCTTCCCTCTGATTGAGCATCCTGCTCTGAAGTGGAGCCGAGTGGGATGTGCAGCCCAATGCCTTCCTCCCATCGCCAGGGTCAGCGCTCCAGGTTCAGAAACACTGCATCTGTATCCAAGATCTGGAGGGGCTTCAGGAGCTGCTGCCTCCTTCCTGAAGCTGCTTCTCTGCCATCATCCATCCATCCTTAAATTCTTTTTTTCCCCTTTACCTGTCAAGAATGTCATGACTGCCTCTCTGCGCTGCCTGCGTTTCCTTGAAGAGCCCCGTTCCCATTGGGCTCCCAGCTTTGGGTTGGCTGCACAAAGTGTTGTGTGTAGGGGCTGAGTGCTCTGGTGGCTGTAGGATGCTGCTGGAGCCTTGCTGGCTCTTTGCAGTGTGCCTTGTTGATGGCAGCCAGCTCATTTGGAGAAAAATGGTGTAACATGAGTAATGAGGTTGTGAAGGAGGCACAACATCTGTGTCATCATTTCTGCACCAGGAGGTCAACCGGATTCATAAAACATGCACTTCCAGCTTGTGATATGTTTAGGAATTAATTAGGGTAGGGAAAAAAATTGCTGCTGCAGCAGATTTCCTTATCTGAAAGTTATTAAGCAGCTAAATTGATCTCCAATGAGCTGTTTGGTTTTTTTTTTTTTTTTTTTTTTTTTTTTAATAAAAAGTGAAAAAGGAGTAGGATCGGATGTATCTCTGTATGAGAATCGCGTCCCTCCCCCTGCTGTCCTGGGGGGTCAGGACAACCAAGCCTATGGTGCACTGAGCGCTGGTGGTCCTGGTAGGTCGAGCCCCGCGTGGTGTCCCCGTGGCTGCTGTCCCTGTCCATGGTCCTGAGCCCTCCCCTGAGCTGGCCAAGAGCGCTGGTGGGACAACAGCTGTTTCTGGTGCCCATGAACCAACCCTTTGTGGGTGGGGAGAAACAGCCTCTGCCTTTCCCCCTCTTTTCCCCTCCGCTCCACCTTTGCAGAGATGAGATAAAATGGGAGCCAGGTGTAAGTAGCGATGTGCTCTTGTATTTAGGGAATTCATTTTGGGGGGATTTGTCTTGAAAGTGTTGCTTTTGTGACAAAGGCACCTGTTACATTAAAAATTTTTCACTCATCTCTCCCTTTTCCACTTTAATTACTGGGAATACATTATTTTATAACTCTCCATCTAGCAGAACCCCCTGTGTTAAAATATGTAACTGGAGTGCTTGATTTGCATCACTGATGAAGTAAGGATGAATAAACACTCTTAGTTCATCCGAGCTGAGCAGCAAACCAACTTTCTGATGTCATCCCTAGGGCAATCCAAGTCGATATTAGGGGAAAAGCAGCCATGGGAGGGGCTGCTCCTTGCAGATGGCATTGAACGCGTGGGATGCATCTGCTGCCGTAGAAATTTTCCATCTTCAACGTGCTGAAAAAGGAGAATGGTTGGAGGGGGAAAAGCATGAGCCTCGTGTCAGATGGGTGGTTGGTATAGACAGAAGAGGCTTAAGCTTGGAGGGGGATGCTGAAGTGAGGAAATGAAGGAAAAGCATAGGGATTCTGGGAGAAGTGTGGAAAGAGTAGGGTTAGCACATGGCTCAGAACATGGGCAAGGGGGAAGGCGTTGTGTGCAACTGCCCTCACCCTACCTACCTGTGCCTCCATGCTGCTGAAACATCAAGTGTGTGTTCATAGTGGGGTGCCCTGGGCTGTGCTTGGAGTTGGCAGATCACAGAACCACGGAGTGGCTGGGTTGGAAGGGACCTTGAAGACCATTGAACCCCACCCCCGCCATGGGCTGGCTGCCCCCCACCAGCTCAGGCTGCCCTGGGCCCCATCCATGGCCTTGGGCACCTCCAGGGATGGGGCACCCACTGCTCTCTGGGCAACCAGGTTTGGGAGAGGAAGGCAGATCCCTACCCCATGTGGGCTCGCTGTGCCTTGTCTTGCCTTTGCCTTAAACCCGGTGTTATTTGCAGCCTTGCCTTCTCTCAGTAGTTGTCCTTGTTTGAGTGCATGTGCAGTGCTGCTTAGAAATGCTTCTATCAGGTAAATGTTATCAGCACTGGGAGCCGGCTCTTGTGGAGGTGAGCTGTGACAAACCTGATGTAGGATTGCTTTGAGATGTTTGGGAGAGATTTCTGTAGGAAAGATGGAATGTTTTGTTGGCAAATCTCGCAGCCTGGAATAAGTCTTAATGACAGGATGAAATGCAATATCGTATTTGTCCCAAGAAATATGATGTTTGCTTTCATTTGGAGCTTCTTTTTTTCCCATTTAAAAATAAATTGGACTTAGTTTCACACGGCAGCATTGCAAAGTGAAAAGGCAGAGCGCTTTGTGTTCAGCAAAGTGTCAGAGTGAAGTGTTTCTCCTCTTCAGCACTTTCCATATCCTCCCCACAACGCTTTCGTCTCAGCTGATGTGAAACTGTCTGAGCAGATAAACTATTTGTAGGACATCTTGCCAAGCTCTTTTTTTGAGTAACTGCAGCTAAACCATGGGTGAAAAATGTTTGATGAACGGCCGTCAGCACCTGCATCACCCAGGAGACGGGGATTGGGTGGAAATAAACCCAAACCTGAGTCTGGGTTGCCTTGGGAAGGGATGCTCCAAAATGTGCTGATGTGAAGCTGAGGAAGAAGCTCATACATGGGTGATTTTTTTGATTGTCGCAGGGCTGCTAATACAGCCGAGAACTTCTTCGAGGGGAAAAGATGTGTGCGTGCGTGTCTGGATCTGCTGTAGGAAATTGGGCACAATTCCCACTGGTGTAATTGGGAGCAGCATGGGCCACGCGTGGTTATTTTTACCTGTCCTGCTCCCGCTCCGCCTCCCCCTCGTCCCCCCCAGCCTTCACAAGGTCTCTGTGGTGTGCAGCAAAGAAAATAAACTAATGGTGCTTATTCTAAAAATCCAATTACCTAAAACCGCAGGAAAATAATGATTTCTAAGGGAGCAGCGTGGGCTGGGTGCGGGTGCTGGTTCAGCCTGGGGAAGAGAAGGCTCCGGGGAGAGCTGAGAGCGGCCTGTCAGTATCTGTAGGGGCTGTAAGAAAGAAGGGGACAGACTCTTCAGCAGAGGCTGATGTGACGGGGCAGGGGGAAATGGTTTCAAACTAAAACAGGGGAGATTTAGGTTGGATATAAGGGAAAAGCTTTTTACAGTAAGGGTGGTGAGGCACTAGCGCAGGTTGCTCAGGGAGGTGGTGGGTGCTCCATCCCTGCAGGCACCCAAGGTCAGGCTGTTGAGGCTCTGAGCACTGATGGAGCTGTGGGTGTCCCTGCTCATTGCAGGTAGTTGGACCCGGTGGCCTTTAAGGGTCCCTTCCAACACAAACAATTCTATGACTGTGACTACCCCGAGCCTGGCTTTCCTTGTTGCACCAGACGTGGAGGACTTGGGGTGAAACCATCAGCAATGGCAGCAATTGCAGAGAGAGCTACGAGGTGAGCACGGGGCAGCCAGCAAGGTGAAATGCTGCTCGTTTTCCAAATGCTAGGGAGTTTTGGGAGAATGGTTCAGCTCCAGGAAAAGCAGAGAGCGCTGTGGCAGGGTACAGGTGTGTCAGAGCTGGGTGCACTTTGGGACGTGTGGTTGTATGGACGCTGTCTCCCGTGCCCTTTTAGGACCCTGCTCTTTGAGACCTGGGTTGCTGCACGCTGGTTTTTGGGCATCTCTGAGCTGATGGAGGGGCTGTGCTGCTGGTCAGCTGTCAGTCACCTGTGGCGTGGGGCTGGGAAATAAAAGACTCGCTGACAAATTGCAAACAAAGGGCACGATAGCTGCAAGGCTTACAAAACCAAACAGAAACGAGGCGAAAGCTGCACGTCCATCGACCTCCGGCTCGAATTAGTGCCAGAGGCTCGTCTGGCTTTGCAGCGTCAAGTAAACGAGCTGCAAGGTGCCTCTCAGCTTCGTGGCTGAGGATGTGGTTATGGAGGTGTGGGGTTGCCCCTACTGTAGGGTACTGCTTGGGTTGGGTGCCCCACCCATGACCTGCAATGGGTTTGGGATGGGTGGAATGCAGACCCTCAAAGGTGCTTGCCCCGCCGCCTCGTGCTGGCCACATTTCCCTCAGCAAAACAAGCCGTGTGCTTTGTTTCTTCGCTTTTTCCCTTTTTAAATGGCCACTTTTCACTCCTTTGTGCTCTCCCTCCTTGGCATGCAGGGCTGCGAAGGGGAGGGAGCCCTCAGCCAAGCTCTCCATCACATGTCCCTTGTTTTGCTGTGTTATTTTTTCCCCACTGCTGCCCTTGCCAATGAAAGGACATTGTAGAGCTGCTGAGACTGGCAGGGGCTGGGATGCTGCCTGCCAATAGCCTCAGTGTCTGAAAGGGCTTAGGAAATACGAGCTCTAAATTAGTTCCCAAATCTTCCTCTTTTTCTCTGCTGAAAGAGCCCCGCAGAACCCCCCCCAGTTCCCCACTCCCCCCTGCACGAGGGGCTTTACCCGGAGAGCATGGGGACACCAAGGGGACCCTCGGAGCACCCCATGAGAGGAGGTGGCATATGTTGGGCCTCTCCCCTGGCTGCCCCCCCCTTCATAGCTTTACAACACTCCCTTGGCAAGTGCCTTCAGGTCCTCAGCTGCGATGCTCAGAGAGTGGGAGGGGAAGTGCGTGGCTGCCCAGAGGCTGTCAAGAGCTGCAGGGTGCCCAGAGCTTCCTTGGGGCTGCGGAATGCCCTGAGCTTCCTGGGGCCATGGGGTGCCTTGAGCTTCCATAGGACTGCAAGGTGCTCAGTGCTCCCCAGGGCCCCAAACCATCCCCCAAAGGGCCTTATGCTTTGAGACTGTGGGTTTGCTGTAGGGAGGAAGGAGACCCTGGAGCCCTGAGCACCAGGAGGGCACATGAAGGGAACAGGAGCTCTGCATGGCAACCCCGGGCGTTCTACCTACTTTCCCAGTGGTACCTTAGGAAGTAGCAAAGGAAAATTCCACTTCCAGAAGCACCTGGTGTCTTTTTCTCAGGGCTCAGACTCTTGCTCTCTCCCCTCTCTGTGCCTTGCAGCCAGCTCTGAAGCAGAAGCAATGCTCTCTGCCAACCTAATGATTAGCCTTTCCGCTAATGACCCACGAACAGCATCCAAAATAAATGAGCCCAACCTGCTCATCTTATTAGCCAAATGATTGCAAAGAAGGAGGAAATATCTGCAAAAAATTGCTTAGGCAGCTGGAATTTGGAAGTGTGATGGAGTCAGTGCTTGAAGCATGGAGAGGGGTGGGTGAGCTGTGCATCTCCAGAGCTGTTCCTCTCCCAGAGGGTTAGCCCCCGGGTTTTTGGGGTGTTCCTGCTCCCTCCTTTGCTCACCTGGCTCCTGGATCAGGGTGCTGCTGAGCTCATGCTGGGCTGGTGTGACCTTCACCTTTTTGTAAGGTGGATGTCTCAGGGCTGGGGGTGTCTCCTTTAGCCTTCCTATAGCTGCATTGCTTCCCTGTAGCTGTAATGCAAGCTCTTATTGGGATGGAAGCTCTGGGAGGAGCAGAAGGGTGCAGGCTGGCGTTCCCCTCAGCTGAATGTCATTTGCTTTGCAGGTGAGGGGTTGCAGCACAGCACAGCTTATTCCATGTCCAGCTCATTCTCAAAGCTGAGAAGCTTTGCAGTTATGTTTTTCTGACTGCACCAGAGTTTTCCTGTATTTTTGGGTTCCCTTCCCCTTTGCAAAGTTCTGGGGCTGCGGTTTCCCCTCCTGGAATGAGCAGCCACTTGCATGGTTTTGCTGCAGCAAGCCTGACCTGCTCCTCTGCTAGGGAGATCTGAGAAAGGGAATCTGGAAACATGGGAAAATCCTTTCCCACCCCTTCCACTTTGGCACAGCCCTTTGTGTCGGGCAGCAGTTCCGGCTCTGGGTCAGGATTGCAGCTCATGCAAAAACCACTAACGTGTCACCTTCAGGAGCTCTCTCTATGTCCTTCAGCTCCTGTGGCTGCCATGCAGACCTCTGCACGGGGCAGGCTGTGTGGGATGGATCATCATGCTGCCGTGCCCGGGCTGAGGTGCTGGCAGCCAGCCCTTCCCTCGCTGCCCATTCCCAGTGGTGTACAGGGATGTGTCTGCAGCTGGGAAAAGCACTAATGGCTTCCTAAAACCCTGCAGCAGCATGGGCTGGGAGATGGCATTTGTCTGGCCACAGAAATAGAAATGCATCCTACAGCAACATGCGGGGCTCCGGCTGGAGCTGCTGTAAAGGACCAACCATCTGCCACCTGTAAATTGGGAGTGTGGGAGCACAAAGGCTTCGCAACATCGTGGCCTGGTGATGGAGCACTGGTGGGGAAAGGCTCTGAGGTCTGGATGCATGACCCAGTCAGCCCCAGGACAGGCCCTGCAGCCTCGTGTTTAGTAGCAGAGAAAAACGTCCTTGTTGCCTTGTCCCCTCTCCAAGCAGGAGACCTGGCTGATGATGCTGAGGTCTTCCTGCTCCGTCCAGCACCCAGCGTGCCCGCCATATGCTCCCTGACACCTGCACTGTGGCTTATCCTATGGGCTCCTTCCATTGTACTACGTATGGCTTAAATTGTGTCGTGGGCTTCTTTCTTCCTTTCCTAACCGGTAAGGGAACTGCTAATTGTATGGTTTTGTTCTGAGGAGTTTCAGATTGAAACGATTATCTGTGCTGGAGAACATCCTGACAGTGCAAAAACCTTCAGCCAGGCGGTGGATAGCCCACAGCTGCTTGTGCCCATCGATGCCTCCCTCTGCACTGACCCATCCTGCAGAGCTGCCTCTGCTTTGGCACCTGGTGCACACGGAGCTTCAGCCCCGAGCAGAAGGCTCAGCGCCAGCTCACAGGTGACACCTCAAAGTCACTTCTGTAAGCAGGTTTTTCAGGTTGGCGCTGACGTGGTTTTGCTGGTTTGGGACTGAAGGGTTGTTTCTGAGAGCAGAAATCGTTTCCTCAGTGCCCCAACCTCGCACGCACGCGTAACCCATCGACGGCACTGACGCCCACTGGGACGCTCCAATGAGCGATGGATTTCCAGAGGGCTTTGCTGGATGAGGATTCCTTTCCCATAGCATCTCAGCAGTGGAATGGAGATGGAGACATCATCAAATCCATCCCTGTGCCCCGAGCGGGATTAATAAAGCCCTGTCACCGGTGATGGATGCTCCCCTATCCTGTTCTGCACCGCTGCCCCTGCCCTGTGGGCAGATGGAGGTTTGGGGTTGGGCTGCAGCCGACCCAGGGGCACCGCACCGATGCTGACAAACAGCACCGCCTCCCAGCACGCTGACTTTGCTCCTGTGTCAGGGGAATCTTACACTGTTTGGACGGATTTAAATAAGCAGGTGGTTGGGAGTGGCTGATTGAGATCCTTTCCCTGTAAATGTTCTGCTCCGGGGGTTCGGCGGCCCCAGTGCTCCCCGCAGTGCTGTGTCCTTGTCCTGCTCCCAGGGGCTGGGCTGCGTGCAGCTGGCTGCTGCAGAACGTGCTCCTCCCGTCCTTGTGTGTGAAACCCCCTCTGCAGCCCGGCCCTGCTCCGTGAGGGCATTACCAGGGCGTAGCTTCACCCACTGCTGTTCCTGGGACGGGCTCTTCTCTCCTCGTGCCGCCGGGGCTATTACAGTAAATTGCCAGATGCAATTGCTTGGCCATCTCATAGATCTGTATCTCAAGTGTCCTTTGGAAAGGGAGCCCTCAGGTGATGCTGGGAATGTTAAAACGATAAATCCGCTTCTTCCCATTGCCCTTCTACAGAACGGCGTTAGGGCTTGTGCCGGTGTGCGGGCAGCTCCGTGCCTGCTGCAGGGCAGGAGCAGAGAGCACCTGGGCCTTGTTGCTTGTGTGTTCCCTCCTGAGCACTGTGCTCAGACCCCTCACAGCTCCGCTGCCCATCTCTGGCCACGCTGCAGGGCCTCACTGCCTTCCTTGAAGTGAGGGGCCCAACACCGAACGCAGCACTCGAGGTGCAGCCAGGTGTGACGAAGTAGGGGTTAACTCCACCAGCAGTATGCAAGACCTTGAAATCTTTAGAGCAGCTAGAAAAAAAAGAGATACTTCAGCGTGCCCTGGGTTGGCACCATGACGTCCCGTCCTGCTTCAGCCACTGCCACGGGGCAGCGGTGTCCTGCTGGGTGCTGCCTTCATTCACGGGCGCTGCAATTACGCCGGCGACATCCTGTCAAGACCAGCCAGCAGCAGTGGTGTGCAGATAGGGCTGGGGGGGGGTATGAGCCTGTTGTTATCCATTTACCCAGATATCCCGGCTAATCAGCTTTCAGATGGGGAGAATTAATTGCTTTCGTTCGGAGCGCCGGGCGGGTTTAATTGAAATGAATCCTTTCCCATTTCCAAGTGGCCACTTCCTCGGAGGCCGCGGCACGGAGCTCTGCCTGGCTGCCTGCTTGCAGCAGGGCTGGGCCACGCAGCCCCCAAATTTGTCCCATTCTCCCCAGGTGTGCAGGGCAGCGTGTGCCATGGAGCTGGGCATGGAGCTTGGCGTGTGCCCGCTGCTCCGGGGGAGGTGATGGATGGATGTGAGGGGGTTTTGCTGCGCTGTCCCCAAATTCGGGGCATGGTGGGGACAAAGCTGCAGCAGCACGGTACTGTGCAGGCAGCACAAGGAGGGCAGGGACAGAGCTGTCACCGTGTCCCCAAGCCGTGCTGCTGCTTTTCCTCCTCCCCGCTCTGCTGCTGTCTCTGCCCAGGCAGTGCTGGGCACGCCGAAACCCAGCTTCCCTTAATTAAAGGTCTGTCTCCTCATCGCAAGGACGTGGCTGTAATTAGAGCTGGATGCAGAGACTGCTCCGCACCGCGTGGGAGCACAAGTGACAGCTCGCCCTGCCGAGCGTCCCCTCGGATGGCACCAGCAGGGACACGGCTGGGACGGGTGTCTCTGAGCAGCCCCTCCAGGTGCCTTCCTCCAAGCCGTGCCGCGGAACAAGTTTGCTTGCTGTGGGCTCGGAAAGAGTAACAGGTTTGCAGATGGTGGTGCTCTAAATCCAAACCTGTTGAGCAAATCACTGCTCAGCCCTCAGCCCGTTTGCAAGTGCAAGCATCTCGGTGCCTGCCCAGCATCTTGCTCCAGTAGCATCCCGCGGGGGGGAGATGCTCGTAGGAACAGGGGAAAGATGTAAGCAGGAGCTGTGATTTCTGCCGTGTCCTTTGTCGGATGCTGCGGGCGCTGTGCGTGGGGTGTGTGTCCCTGCTGCTGTGCCTGAGCCCCCAAGAAAGCAGCGGTGCTGCTCGGAGCAGAGCTGTGCTTCGTGCCGCCGCTGCTCAGAAAGATGCTCGTTATGCTGAAATATTTGCACTTAAAGAAAACTGCCTGACCATATTTACACAATAGGCTGGATCGTTCCCAAAGCAGCTGCCAGCTGTTGGCTCAGTCATAAACCTTTAACAAACCCCACCGGCAGTGAAGGGAGCTGGTTCCCTGCTTCCCTACGCGCACAAAAGCACCTCCCCGTCAGCTCTGAGCTCTGTAAGTTCTGAAATGTCCATAAATAAACCTCAGAATCCTTCTCAGTCCTCCCTTGTGTCTTTGCTTTGTCCCATGTATGGGGGAAAGTGGCAGCGTGCCCCAGTGCAGTGTGCTTGGAGGCAACGGGGACCCGAGGCACGGTGCTGGGCCACCAAGTACAGGGCACAACCCAGCTCCCCGTCCCCATTGCTGATGGATCCCTCAGGATACAAACAGTGCTGGTCCTAAGAGGTCCTGCACTGTGACCCTGCTCTGTGATGCTGATTTTTTCCCCCTTCTTTGCCACCTTCTCTGGATGAGTGTGCGGGTGCTGGCAGCCCCACGGAGCTCGCTGGCTAATTGAGCAGGAGAGCTGTTGTAACGTGCCACTCACAGGCACTTGGAAGCTGGAGGCACAATGTGAGTTGTGTTAATGTTCCCTCATCCGGAGATGTGCATCTCTTATTAGATTAATTTTTTTTAATATATGCAGAATATACAGTGGGAACGGTATTAATTCGCACTAATGGTTGTGAGATCCGCCGAGAATTAACCGCGTTTTTTTGTAAATGAGTGGGAAGTGGATAAACACAATTATTAGAAAAACAAAAAAAAAAAAAAGGCGCTGTTTGCAGCAGTGCTACATGGTACTCATTTATCTGACAAGTGTTCTTTACTTTTAATTATATTCCATCACTTGCTAGCAAACGCTCTGCTGGTAGATGCTGGAATAATCCAAGTTGTGCGAGGGCTCGCTGCGCTGCCGGGGGTTTGTTTGGAGCAGTGTCCCCTCGCCGTGCTGCTGCAAGGACCTGCACCGTCCAGAGCTGCCACTGGTGCCGTGGAGCAGCTGGGGGTGGCAGCGTGGGTGGTAGGAGCTGTGAGCAGTGGGGATGCTGAGGTTTGGGTGGCTGTGCAGGGAGGCTGGAAGCAGCCAGGGTTTGCTGCAGGGATTCCTGCAGGATGGATGAGCTTGCCCGCAGCCCTCCTCTGTAGCAGCGCTCCAGGTCATCTGCTGTGCCTGACGCCAGTGCTGCTCTGTGCGCTGGGGCCAGGGCTGGTTTCTGTTTTCTTAAACTCAAGGAGGGAAGGTTTGGATTGGATGCCAAGGGGAAGTTCTTCACAGAGAGAGTGGCAAGGTGCTGGAACAGCTGCCCAGAGAGGCTGTGGATGCCCCATCCCTGGAGGTGTTCAAGCCCAGGTTGGATGGGGCCCTGGGCAGCTTGGTCTAGTGTCAGATCTGGAGGTTGGTGGCCCTGCCTGTGGCAGGGGGGTTGGAACTTGATGATCCTTGGGGTCCCTTCCAACCCAAGCCATTCTATGATTCTGTGATTCTCCTTCAGGTGCCACGACACCGTGTGTTTTTTTCAGGAGGAGGAGGCACACGCTCGGGCAGAAGCTGTGGGAGCAAAAGTTGCAGCTTGGGTGCGATAAAGTTATAGAATCACAGAATGGCTTGGGTTGGAATCATAGAATCATGGGATCATAGAATCATTAAGGCTGGAAATGACCTCAGAGATCCCCAAGTCCAACCCCACCCCATCCCACCATGCCCACTGACCACGTCCCCCAGTGCCACATCCCCATGGTTCTGGAACACCTCCAGGGACGGTGACCCCACCACTCCCTGGGCAGCCTGTGCCAATGCACTGCCATTCTTTTTGGAGAAATGTTTCCTAATATCCAACCTGAACCTTAACGCCCATTCAATCCCACCCCTTGCCATGGGCTGGGTGCCAGCACAGGCCAGCTGAAGAGCAGGGAGCAGCGTGCCCTGGCTGGCCCATTGTCCAGGTGCTTTGCCAGGGGGTGGGATGTGCCACGTGGTCACCCAGCAGCCCAGGGCACGGAATGCTGGAAGAACCCCACTAGATGTCCCATTAGGGCAGCACCAACTCGAGATGTGCCGGCCCCTCCTTTAAAAGCTTTGCCGCTGATCCTTAGCTCAAGTGGCTTTTTCCCCTCCGCTTTATAATCTGGCTGGAACGCAATTCACTGAGCAGGTCTCAGCGAGCCGAGCGGGAGGAGCACGTGTGCATCACTCTGCAGGGAAAGGGATGGGGCTGGGGAGCTGCGAGCCTTTGTGTTTCTCAGCCATTTGCTCAGTCTGCCTGCGTTAGGGAAACGCGAGACCTAATGCATTTTAAAATCTTCCCTCTCTGAGGGCAGGCCCCGGGTGAGCAGGTCAGCCCAGCTAGGTGAGCCGTTTAGAGCGCATTAAAATCACAATTTATGCAATCTGCACTCGAGTGTTAGAAAGAGCCAGCAATCAGGTGCTTAATAAAATCACCTCCAGCCCTCCTCTTTCGGCTCGCTGGAAAATAAATGCCTTTTTTACACGATAAAAAATGGATTAGGAGTCGTTTGGAATTGTTATCCTGGCGAGATGCGGGGCGCGGGGCACGCAGGCGTGTGCGGTGCCAATGGGGCAGCGCTGGAAGGAGAGCGCGTGTCTGAGCGATGCTGAAGGGCTGGTGGGCAGCTCTGCTCCTTTTTGTTTCCGTTCCCGAATGGAGCAGCAAAACAAAATTCAGCGTGGCTTGAAAAAAAAAATAAAATTGTATGGAAATGTGACTTTTTTCTGACTCTTTCTTTTAATGTGGAAGAGTCAGAGATTTTAAAGTTATGGCTCCCACAGCAACTGTAACTCTCATCTCTTGTACCTCTGCGATGCTTTGCAGGACTGTGTGTGCTATTAGATTTATGCCCGATGTGCTTATGTACAGCATAGCAAGCAGCGTGCAAAGATGCATGGGCTGGCAGAGCGATGCTGCAGGAACACTGGCGCCAGATCCTGCACTGACCTGCACTGCAGAATCATGGCCTCAACTTGTGCCAGGGGAGATTTAGGCTGGACATTAGGAAGTACTGCTTTTCTGAAAGAGTGGTCAGGCGCTGGAATGGGCTGCCCAGGGAGGTGGTGGAGTCACTTTCCCTGGAGGTGTTCAAGAAACGTTTAGATCTAGCGTTGAGAGACATGGTTTAGTGGGGTTATTGGTGGTAGGTGGATGGTTGGACTGGATGATCTTGTAGGTCTTTTCCAACCTAGCTAATTCTATGATTCTATGATTCTATGATCATAGAGTCACTGGGGTTGGAAAAGACCTTTGAGATCATCCAGTCCAGCTGTCCAGTATTACCAATACACCACCAATATTGCCCATGCCCAATGACCATGCCTCCAGGGGCGGTGACCCCACCACTCCCTGTGCAGCCCGTGCCAGTGCATCACCACTCCTTCTGAGGAGAAATGTTTCCTAATATCCAACCTGAACCTCCCCTGGCACCAGCGGGACAGGGCCTTTCTGATCCCAGGCTGTGCTGCAAGCACTGAGTGTGGGGGGGGTGGGGGTCCTGGGGGAGCGTGAGCCTCTGCCTGGTGGAATGATGTTCACAGGGTTTCCATCCCGCAGTTCGCCATCACTTTGAGTTAAATTAATTAGAAATCTGTTAGTTCAAATTACAGCTCGGCAAAAACCTGATGCAAATGTTTGCTGCACCTGCTCCTCGAAGCTGCTTTATTACAGCCTTGGGCTAGGAGAGGTTTGGGCATCCAGGTGCGAGGTTGGTCCTTGCTGCAGCATCCTCCCTGCTTCGGTGCATCTGCATTGAGCTGGAGGGGGGCAGAAGGCCTGGAAGAGAGGTGAAGTGCTGGAGGGCTGCATAACTCGTGGTGAAACATAGGAAGGACATAGTCAGAGGGCTATAGAATCATAGAATGGCTTGGGTTTGAAGGGACCCCAAGGATCATCAAGTTCCAAGCCCCTGCCACAGGCAGGGCCACCAACCTCCAGATCTGGTACTAGACCAGGTTCCCCAGGGCCCCATCCAACCTGGTCACCTCCAGGGATGGATCAAAGGACCAGAAGGGGCTGAGGGGTCTTCTTGGACCTCAGGACTTCCCTGAAGCCTTTTATTTCTCATTGGAGTAAAGCTTAACTTTTCTGAAAGCATCCAGCCTTGGTATTAAAAAAAAAAAAAAAATTAAAATAAAAATTGACAGTGATGGATAATCCACTGCAACCCGTGGTAAATTGTTCTAGTGTTTAATTACCTTTGCTGCCAGGAAGGGAAGAAAGGAAAGGCTATGGTGTGGAGAGCTCTGAAGGACTGCATGGCCATCACTTGGCTCACAGCACAGCCCCTGTGTGGGGACAAGGGTTGGTCTGGAGGAGCACCTGGAGGGACTCTCACTGTCGAAGGGTTGCTTGGCACCGTGGGCAGGAGCCAAGGAGGAGCTCATTGCCCTGCAGTCAGCAGCTCTGCAGCCTGCGTCGTTTATAAAAGCAGGACCAGGGAGAGGTGGAGTCACCATCCCTGGAGGTGTTCAGGAACTGTGGAGCTGTGGCACTGAGGGATGTGGTCAGTGGACGTGGTGTGGCTGGGCTAGATGATCTTAGAGATCCGTTCCAACCTTAATGACTGTATGACTCAGCAGGGTCTGCAGGGGGCTTCCCCCAGCAGCTTCCCTTTGGTGCTTACCATAGAAATCCCACTTTGCTGCTGCTTCCCAGCTCCAGCTGAGCCTTGTTCCCGTGCCACGTTGGACCCCGAAGTTTTGCAGTGCTGCACGCGCCCTGTCCTCTCTCGTGCCACATCCTTGGCAGGACCAACCCCGTTCCCCTCTTTGCTGCGCTCCCACCAGCAGGGCCGTGCACCTGGGACGCATCCATGTCCCCACAGTGTCCGGGGGGCACGGCTGCAGCCAGCCCGGGGCTCTCGGGAGAGCGATGGAGAGGAAGGACATTACGCGGGAGAATATGCATGTTCACAGCTCACAGGATTAAAGGCCCATGTTCTTATCACTGCAGAACAGAGTATTATAAATCCAGCCTTAGCATACCAAATCCCCTCGCGGCTCGGCCATTGTTTGGGAATATTAAAAAGCTCTGAGACAGAAATAATCAGTTTCCGAATGACACATTGTCAAATAAAACATTTCTCATATTATCCCTTCCTTCCCCTTTCTCTCTCCCGCTCCCTCAGTTGGATAATTTAACATGAAAAATAGATTAAAATGAGGCTGGCGTGAATGCCTCCTAAGTTTGACATTTTTTTTTTTTCCCCAGGAAGCTCTCCCTGCGTGCGCACGGCGCTCCGACAAGGGGCTGTGATGTGGGGTCAGGGGCGTGGGGAGCGTGTGACACTGAGCTGCAGCTGAGCGCCAGGGATCGGCACAGCCCTTGGGCACACGGAGCTGACCCGGAGCCACCCGGTGTGCAGCAAAGCTGTGAGGCTGAGTGTGGGGCAGCAAGCGGTGGGGCAGAGCCCCGCTCCGTGCCACGCGCCGGCTAGTTGGGAAAGTCAAGCTGAGCAATGTCATCCCGAATCCTCCAACTAGGCTCTCATTAGCATCGATTAGGGGAGAGATGAGGAGGCAGAGTGCAGAGCAGCAGGCTCCTGCAGTGCTGCCCACTCCGCACCCTGCCCCACGGTGCCGCCACCAGCTCCGTCCCCGTGCGTCCCCTGAGTTCCGTCCCCGGCGAACTCACTTCCCACGCCGCCTCTTTACAGATGATCCTCTTTCCGCACGGCGCAGTGCTTTGTATTGTGCGCAGGAGAAATGTTTGCACGTCTTCACGCTGCTCTTGCGTGCTCGGTAAAGTTCCCAGCGATGGCATTCTTTGTGCCAAACAGATGCCTGCCCTGCCCCGGCTGCTACATGTCACGCTGCAAAGCGCCGATTGCTCACACCGCTCCTGATTTACATGCCCTGCTTTGCTCGTCTGCCACGGGGTAAAATTGCTTTGGAGCTGCAGAGAGATGGAAGGGCCCAAGGCGAGCAAACACACATTTCCTGCCATGTGTGTCAGCCTCCATAGCAGGCAGAGGTAGGGCTGCCCCATGAGTGGGGAGGTCGCTTCCATGGAGACAATGGTATGAGGGAAGTTTGTGCTTTTTGGTAACAGTGTGTGATTTTGGTCATGGAATCATACGATTCTATATAGGTTGGAAAAGACCTGTAAGATCCCCAAGTCCAGCCCCAACCCACTGTGCCCACTGACCATGTCCCTCAGTGCCACATCTCCATGTGTGTTGAACACCTCCAGGGACAGTGACCCCACCACCTCCCTGGGCAGCTTGTTCCAATACCTGACCACTCTTTCTGAGAAGAAATTTTTCCTAATATCCAGCCTGAACTTCCCCAGTTTTCTTGTCCTTCTCTGGATGCGCTCCAGGGCCTCAGTGTCCTTCTTGTAGTGAGGGGCCCAAAACTGAACACAGCACTTGAGATCTGGCCCCACCAGTCCCAGTACAGAGGGATGATCTCCTCCCTGTCCTGCTCGCTGCACTATTGCTGACGCAAGCCATGATGCCATTGGCCTTCATGGCCACCTGGGCTCACTGCTGGCTCATGAAATTAGGAGGTGTGGGAAGAGAGAGCTTGGCAGTGAAGGTTGTGGTCTGAGATTGTGGTGTGCCCCTGCATGTAACCACAGCAGTTCACCCAAAAGGTTGACATGGTGATGTGCTCTGCTGCAAGAGTGACTCTGGCGATGCTCCCTAAACATGTGAGCAAGAGGGAAGTCTTTAAATAATTCTGCCACAATTGATGGGATCAGAGTTGTTCTGGAGAGCTGAGGATTTGGGTGCAGGATGCGGCTGTGGGATGCTCCTCAGAGCAGGAGCAGCCAGAGGAGCCATGCAGGGGCCCTGCTCCATGGCCTGCCACTGCAGCTGGGTGGCCTCATCCTGCACCTTCCAGGGGAGAAGGAGGGCTGGCACTGGGAACGATGAGTGGCTTTGGTTCTCTGTGCCCTGGAGGGAGGCAGTTGCGTGGTGCCATTTGGTTCATGGTCTTTTGTTCAAAATGCTGTGTCTCTGCAGAGAGTTTATGGCTCCCATGTTGGTTGCTGGGCTGTTTTTATGAGTTTTTTGTCTCCTAAGCAGTGGGATGCAGATGGAAGATCCTTTCCCATCTCCTTGTGCAGGGCAGATGGGCCTGGTACCCGTGCACGTTGCCTTATAGGAGCAAAGGGGTGAGGATAAAAAAGGTCCAGGAGGAGTGGGCAGAGCTGAGCTGGGGGTGTCCCTGGGGTGCTGAGAGCCCCTTGCAGCACCCTGACCATTATCTTCCACCCCAGGAGCGGGGTTTATGGAGCACAGGGAGGGCCGCACTGGGGGTCCCTTCCAACGCCTTCGATTCTGTGATTAAAGGATTTTGTGTAAGAGGAGGACGAGCGCTGGTGGGTGCCGCTCCTCGCCCGTCCCCACGCCTCCTGACGTGTCCCTTTGCTGTCCCGCAGGGTGGGCTGATCGCGCTGCTCCTGCTCCTCTTGGTCTTCACGGTGGCCCTGTACGCCCAGCGGCGCTGGCACAAGCGTCGCCGCATCCCGCAGAAGAGCGCCAGCACCGAGGCCACCCACGAGATCCACTACATCCCCTCGGTGCTGCTGGGCCCCCAGGCCCGAGAGAGCTTCCGCAACTCGCGCCTGCAGGCCCACAACTCGGTCATCGGCGTGCCCATCCGCGAGACCCCCATCCTGGATGACTACGAGGACGAGGAGGAGGAGGAGACGCCGCAGCGGGCGGAGCCCAGCACCAGGGAGGACGAGTTCGGCAGCCAGGTGACGCGGACGCTGGAGAGCTTGGGCCGGGCCGGGGAGGAGAAGCCCGACTACGAGAAGAAAGGTTTGTGGCTGTTCTGCCCGGTCTTCCCCTCGCCCTGTGCCCTCAGGTGTCTGAGCTGCGTGGGGCCTCCCTGAGGAGGGGGGGTCCTGGATCAGCTGCTTTGTCCCCAGCTTTCACCTTCCAGCTGATTCCATAGAACCATGGAATGGTTGGGCTGGGAGGGAGCTTACAGCCTCCCCAGCCCTACCCCTGCCGTGGGCTGGCTGCCCCAGCAGCTCAGGCTGAGCAGGGCCCCATCCACAGCCATGGGCACTCCCAGTTCTGGGCAGCAGTGCCGAGGCCTCACCACCCTCTGAGTACAATGTTTTCTCGTGACGTCTCACCGAAATCTGCCCTCTTCTAGGTTAAAGCCATTCCCCCTTATCCTATCACTATCTGCCCACATCAAATGTTGTTCTCTCTCCTGTTTATAAGCTCCCTTCATGTACTGGAAGGCTGCGGTGAGGTCTCCCTGGAGCCTTCTCTTCTCCAGACTGAACAATCCCCACATCTGGGTCTGCCCCAGCCCCATTGCAGCACCTTGTGCTTGGCCTTGTTGAGCCTCACTAGGTTCACGTGGGCTCACCTTCCAGGCTGCCCGTGTCCCTGTGGATGGCATCCCTTCCTTCTTTTGTATCAACTATTGTACACCACTCAGCTTGGTGACATCAGCAAACTTGCTGAAGGTGCCCTTGATCCCTCTGCGTGTGTCACTGATGTTGTGACTTCTGGAAGTGCCCAGAAATGAGGAGTTGGCTCAGGAGCAGGAGAAGCATTTCCCCACCAAGGGGAGTTGCTCTTTTGCCACGGGCAGCACTGTCGGTCCCACTGCTCCCGCAGTGCTGATGAGCCCTTGTTCCTATTCAGTCTGTGCCCCAGGCTCCTGAGCAGGTTGGGGATGCTGGGATCCCTGCTGACTTCTTGCTATAGGTGAGCGCTGGCACATGGGCATCAATCAGCCCGGGCTTTATTCTCTAGGTGGCAGAAATGCTCGTTGCCTCGCTGTCAGGTAGTGCATCAATTCCAGCACAGAACACATCAGTGGGGCCCCGCTGAGCAGTGCTGCTCCTCAGAGAGCCATTCCACAACGTTATGTTTTCCAGGGGCACCAAAACATTCTCTGTGTTTTATTCCACAAGCCATCAGACAACGATCCTGGAGTTCCTAGGGTGCTGGGATGTGTCAGAGCTCAGGTCCCTTCGGGTTTCCCCCCGGGTGAGGCGGTGTGCTGCTGGGGCTGGGTGCAGCAGGACAGACAGACGGGGCCGTGTGCCACGGGCTCCTCCTGCCTGGGGAAGAGCAGCACTTTCCCCAGCGTGTCTGGGCTAATGCACATTTGATTGCCTGCTTTTTTAAAGCCTGTCTCTGGGAAAGTGTATCGCCCGCCTCTGCTTATTGAAATATCATTAGAAGCAGTTTAATGTAGTTAACCTGCAACGCGGTGAAATGCGTCGGAATAAACAAAAGCGGAGCGTGTTGGTGCTAATTGCTGAGCGACTGCAGCAGGAGCGGGGACCGGCGTGGGGAGGGGAGGGGGCTCTGCTCTCTGCTCACAGCGTGCATCCATCCTCAGGAGCACATCCCACTCCTGTGCTGTCCCCATTGGGTGGCAGGGATGGGGACAGGGACCCCAGAGCTTGGCTCCTGGAAAGCGGCTCCGCACCCATGGCTTTGGAAGCTGCTCCCTGCAGCCACAAAGTGCTATTTCCCCCTTCCTCTTCCAGGCAGAGCTGTTACAGCACTGGTGGTTATCACTGCTGCAGTAACCCAGGGGTCCTCCTGCCGTCCCCGTGCACTGCTCGGAGCATCCCTGTTGATGTCCTCCTCTGTGGCTCTCGCCGGCTCCTGGGGTTAAGAGATGCTTCCCCAACCCTGTGCACGGTGAGAGCGAACAAATGAAGGCCTTCATGTACTGTAACTGAGCTGCCTCTTTCATTCTTTCATATTCTCTTCTTTGTTTTGCTTTTCTATAAATTATTTAGAATTGTGTGAGTGGGGGAGACAGCAGTAACTGCATTTCAGTGCTCTTCAAAACATAATAGTAAACAAGATCTAGGGCAGAATATTAAACCATCTCAGAGCTTCAGAAAGTGGCAATAAAGTAATCCTTGTGCTGTCTGCAGAAGCCCCAATCCAGGGCTGCGTGCTGGGACAGGCTGCCCGAGGTCTGCTGCTGTCCACGTGGTGCCGAATTCTCCCACTGGGACACTGTCATGCATTACACCTGGACTCGAGGCCTTGTTTGTGATCTGATCCCTCAAAATCGTGCTGGTTCACCACGTGACGCCTTCCCCTCTCTGATGGGGCTTTGCTTTGCTGCAATGTGTGCTGCTCGCTCCTCTGCTATCCCTGTCCAGAGCCTGGGTCATCCAGGGCGTGGGATTCCTAGGCCAGAAACCAGGCGGAGGAGGAAATATTTCACTCAGAGGACGGTGAGGCCCCGGCACTGCTGCCCAGAGCAGTTGGGTGCCCCATCCCTGGAGGTGCCCAACGCCGTGGATGGGCCCTGGGCAGCCTGAGCTGGGGGGGGCAGGCAGCCCACAGCAGGGGTTGGGACTGGATGGTCTGTAAGTTCTCTTCCAACCCAACCACTCTGTGGTGCTATTCTTGTGCTTTGCACTCAGCCCTCCAGCTGCATTGCACGTGCCTGGGAGCTGCAGAGATTCGGGACGTGCCAGACGTGCCGTGGTTGTGCTGCCTGCCTGCGGGCAGCGGGTGCTGTTGGGCTTCCCTGGGGATGCGCAGGTGGGATGTAGCAGATACCACGTATCCAGCGATTCCCAGGGGGAAATCAGGGCTGCTGAGGCACGGTTTCACAGGTGGCTTTGAGATGGATATGGCAAGGGAATCCCAGCTGGGGCTTGGCCCCGGGCTGCGTGCGGGTGGGCGCAGCAGGTTCGGCTGCGGAGCTGTGCCTGTGAGCCTGGCAGTGCCCAAGGGAGAAGCTGCGTGTGGTGCATAACGTGGTGATAAGACATCAGCTGGGACTTGTCAGCAGGCTCCAAATGCTATCATTGCTGGGGCTGTCACCAAAGACTCTTTCAAGTGTCAGTTCCCGACGTTAATTACCGGGGATGGCAAACGCAATGAAGATGGAGTGCTTCGGCTCGCCCTCACCTGCCTGTGCCGCTCACTTCCCCCACGTGCCGGGCAGTGATTGATTTGCAGGTGCTGGTGCTTTCCACCCGTTGGGATTCCTGCACGCTGTGAGCTGTGGGCTCAGTTGCCCTTGCCACGAGGAGAAGTGTTTTGCTCCCATCTGTTGCACGGACAACTCCGTGATGGTACGGCCCCGCTGAGTGGGTGGGGAGCAGCCACTGGATCTGCAGCACAAATATCTGCTGTGCCACGTGTGGCTGAACCGAGCGCGAATGGGCAGAACCCAGTGTCCCCCCGCCTGCTCAGGCAATGCGCTGCAGCTGGCGTGGTGCAAACAAACACGGGAGCAGTGTGCTGAATAATGACATCTAGCAACAAGCGCGTCTGAGTGATAAAGTTAATGAAATTACAGGTTCTGACCTGACACCAGGCTCTGCAGCGGGTTGATAAACAGCAGGGCAAAGATGAGATGTTTATTTCTCCCCAGCTGCAGCCTGTAATCTGGATGCACCGCGCGGGGACATTAACGTTATTGCTGTTATGCAAAATCATTTTTGATTTGGGGAAAAAAAAAAAAAAAAGTAGAAAGAAAAATCCCCCAACTCCCTAGAAAATGGAAAACCGACAAAATTAGAATTGCAGTAGGAGCACAAACTGACCTCATGGCATCGCACAGAGCCCAGATGAATTTAGTCAGAAGAAAAATCTAAGGCAGTTTAGGAAGAAGAAGAGTAGGGTTTTTTTTTTTATTAACATATTAAAATGAGAGAGAGAGAGAGAGGAGGCTATAGGCAGCTGTAATTAGCCAAAAGGAGGCCTGTGTGCTGGCACGGACAGGGAGCTGTGTGGTCTCCCTGCAGTTTTGGGGTTGTCTGTGGCAATTTGGGGTTGGAAATAGGTGATCTTTGAGGTCCTTTCCAACCCAAGCCATTCTATGATTCTCGGAATTAGAAAATCTCCTTGGGTTTGTGCCTCGTGGATGTGTCCAAATCAGCCCCATGTGGATGAAGTACTCTGCAGTGAATGGCAGTGAATGAATGTGGATAGAGCCCAGCAAGTGTGGCTGTGGGGTTGTCCTGGGTTCCCTGGGACCTCCATGGAGAGGGAAGCCAGTGGTGGGCCATGGAGAGGAGACCTTGCCCTACCAGGATCAGGGGCAGTGAGAACCCAAGATCCTGCCTAGTGAAAACTGGGCAGTGCTGGCTGCCGTCAGTGCCAATGCTCAATGCCGTGGTGGTTCAGAGGTGTGGTCATGACACCATCCTGAACCTACAGCTCCTGGGCTTTCTTTTAACCTGCTGCAGAAACATGGTAGATCTCTGAAGTTTCTCTTCCTTAATCCATGGAGACCCAATCCGAGTGTTGAGTCCATTGTGAGTGCTGTAAGGTCTTGGAGATGAATTCAAAGACAGGGACTGAGCTGGAGGTGATACCCGGTGATGGGCAGGACCAGGACATTGTCCTCCATGGTGCACATTGCCCCGTGGTGCCCACCCCACTGCCATTGGGCTGAGAGCTGGAGGTTTGCTCCTGCAGGCAGCTGTAGGGCCCCCGCGAGTCATGGCACTACCAGAGGCTTCCTGAGCCCTTAGTAAATAAAATGATGGCTTATCATTAGCTGGAGCTGGGAACAAAATGGGACAGTACGTCAGGCTGGCATCTGATTTGTCTTGGGGCTCAGTCTTCTTTTCAATGACCTAATGGGATCGTGACCCTCTCTGTATTTGATCAGCTTTTCCCAGATCTAATCCCCGCCAGCTCCTTGCGTAATTTGCGGAGACCTTTGAAAAATGTGTATTCACGCAGCCTGCGTGGCCACGGTGCAAAGGGTTTTCTGCATTCTGCTCATTCCTGGCTGCAAAAAAACCCACTGCAAATTCTAGTTCTGAAAAACGCAAAAGATATGGGACCCAACAGGGTAGGAAATGGGTACCAGTTAAGGAGGGCGTTTTGGCACGTGCTTAGCCAGCATCTCCAGTTATCGGAGCAATTAAGCATGTCTTTAAGTGCAGTGTGCTTAATTCTGACTGATTTGAGTGGTATTGCTGAAGAGAAATGGAGAGAATGGGGGCCCCAGTTGCAGAGATGGCAACGGGTGCACCATTGGATTTTTTGACTTATTAGTGATGCCAGCTGTGTCTTAATGCTAATTTTGAAAATGTATGTACCTGCCAGGGAAAAGCTTTGCTTTTCCAGAGAGATAAACATAGTCGTAATTAATGGATTAATTGCCTTTTGAACCCTAAGGATGGCTGCCAGGCTGGAGTTCCAGGTTGTTGTGATCACCCTGTCACTGGGATTGGATCAGCCTCGGAGATGGGTTCTTCCCACCAGGGCTCACCTCAAAGGGAGCCGGGTGGCTCCGTACCCACAGCGTGCCTGTGCCCTAGGGATGGGACAGCTCTATGATGGAAGGCTCCCAGGATGGGTTTCCTGACACAACGTTGTTTTTCCACCCCTCCCTCTGCTGTCGCTGTATCCCACTGACTGATTTTATGAGACAGGGGAGGGAAGAAGCAGATGGAAAATCAGCTTCTGATGGCGCCGTGGGGAACGAAAGAGGAAAAGGGGTGTTTTAATATTCCAGCACTTTGCTGAGCATCCCAGGGGGGTGGTGGCTTCGTGACGTCCCACTGCTGCATCGCGGCGTTGTGACATCCCAAACCCGCAGCAACCAAGTGCAAAGGGGAGGGCCCTTTGGGATCCCCTCTACTGGCCAAAGCTGGGTGACTCGTGGTCCCCCCAGGTCTTCAGCTTGGGGTTTTGTTGGTTTTGTGGGGCTGTCTCAGCCCCCCAGTGCTGCTGGAGATGTCGTGACAGCTTTGTGTGCAGGAGCCCTGAATTCCCCAGGTGTCCAAAGTGCTTTTCATCCAGGCGAAATCAGCAGCGCGCAGGAGATGAGCTGTGAAGTTCTGGCTGTCCAAGGAAAACAAGCCATCAGGAACTATATTTCTATAAATGCCAGGCTCGCGTTGTTCATCACTTTATGCATAACTATGAATGTTTGATAACGTGCTGCATTATTAAAGACATAGCTGGGTTGTAGGCCAGTTGTTGACCAGGATTAGTTTGGAGAAGATTTTTTTTTTCCTTTGCCTGATGGAAAACATAAAAAGTAATGGGCCTGCCCCGTGGTGCGCTGCGTCTTTGCGCTGCTGGGAGCTGGGATCTGTCCCCAGTGCTGTCCTTCCATCTGTGACACCGTGTTGGCATGGAAAAACCTGTCCTCAGCTCCTGAGGTCAGAGTGAACTGCAAGGAGGGAGGAAAACATGCAGTGTCTGCATTTCTGATGGAAATGAGTGGGAGCTGGGGGGCTCTCAGGCAGCCCCTGGGACACGTCACTTGGTTCTTGTCACCTGCATTGGGAGCAATGGGTTTGCTCAGCCACCGGGGCTGAGTATGTGGCTCTGGGTGCTTTGTCACCTTGGTGTTGAGAATCATAGAATGGTTTGGGTTGGAAGGGACCTCAAAGATCATCTAGTTCCAAGCCTGCTGCTGTGGGCAGGATTGCCAGCCCCTACATCAGCCATCATGGCTCAGGTGCTTGGCGTGGTGGTGGTCACCCCAGCGTTGGGTATGGGCCTGGAAGGCGAGCTGCAGTGGCAGCCCTTGGCTCTGCTGGCGTGTCCCCTTCCTACCAGCCCTGCCACGTATCCCACCCGTGCCTGCTGCCTATGGCCTGAGATCCCCAACACTCCCATACCTCCTGCCCTGGAGCTGAGCTAGTGCCTTCCTCGGGCAGCTGGGGATGGGCTTCCTCTTGCCCTCAGTTTTACATTAATTTAGGGAGCTGGAGGGAGGAAGGAGGGTTGCTGGAGTGAGGAAGGAGGGCTGCTGGAGTTCAGTGCTTTGCACTCAGAGCCGTCAGCTCTCCCTCCTGCCATGCAACATTAACCTGGGCTGCTTCGCGTGCCCATTAGCACCAAATGGGGAAGCTTCCTCCAGAGTGTTTTTATTTAACTTTTCAATTATTTTATAACTTGAGGAGTATTAGCTGCTGCTGAGGGTCTGCCCATCTTCCTGCTCCTCTCTCTGCTCGCTGCATAAGCTAAAAAGTTATGGTGCCTCATAAAATAGGTAAGTGAAGGGCTTTATTAGGCTGGAGATGTGGGAAGCAGAGCACCTGGTGGCCTGGATCTTCCGGTGCTGGGGCAGAGAGAGCTGGAGCATGCTTGGAGGGGCAGCATCCTATTTGCTAAGGGCTTTTCTTTGCTGTGGTTCCAACAGGAGGAGAAATGGGCCAAGGGGGTGAACGCTCTGTTAGTGGCAGGGGAGGGCTGTGCTGGAAAAGTCTTTGCCCCGTAGGAAGAGCTGAGGATTTCCTATGGAGAAGCAGCCCCTGGGGAGGTCAGGGATGGGCTGAGACGTGGTGGTTCTATAGCAGACGGAGCTGGGGCCGTTGGACCGCGGCGCATGAGCTTTGATCTTTCGCAATGTGTTTATAATTATACTGCATTATCTTAATTACCAAAATGGAAAGTCAGGAGCGTGACGAGGGGAAGGGAAAGGCAGGAGGAAGAAACACAGGGAAGGCAAGGGGTGACATATAACTCACAGCCTCTGTCGGTGGGGCTGCGATTGTGGCCGGAGCTGGGAGTGATGCTATTAATACCGTGCTTATTCATTTCGTATAATAAAAAAATAAAAAACGGGAGCGCTTTGCAATTACCCAATTCCAAATGAAATTAACATTCCGTGGCATTTTCCAGTAAGCGGTTAGTTTGCACACATGAGTGGAGGCAATTAGCTGGCAAGTGATTGAGCGCCGTGACTGGAGAGAGGATGAGGAGGGTCGGCGCACGCGGCGGTGGGGAGGGGATGCTTTTTTCCTTATGGTCAAGGTGTTTTTAAAGTCAGCCTCTCCCCTGTGCATCACAGGCGCCTTCGAGCTCCCCTGCTTTTGGCTTTTCCAAAGGAGAAAGAGCACTGAGATGAACCTCCAGCCACGGGTAGGGGTCTCAGCTTTTCCAGCAGGGGGCTGTGGGGTGCTCCCCACGTGCCTGTGCTCACTGTGGGAGCGTGGTGGGCAGCACTGCTCCCATCATTACGCATCCCCCTTCCCCAAGCTGTGTTAACGAGCGGCGGAGACTTTCCTCCAGATTTGCTGAACTACTGAAAACTTGTGATGGTATCAGGACTCCTTCCTGCCTCGTACCAGATAAGGACAGCGCTGGCTCGGAGCCCGGAGCTGAGGGTGGTAGAGAGCGGGGTAGGGAAGCATCAGCTCATGAATATATGAAGGAGGAAAGTACATTTGTTCGGTTTCCTTCAAAGGAGACATCTCGAAGGAAGTTTTATCTCTTCTTCTGCGTCCTTCCCCCTCCAATTTGCAATTACAATTAGTTTTTCTTTACGTATAAAAATCTATTTTTAGGGCAAGAGATTTATCAATGGGTATAATAATCTATGAATGTATGTTAATGTATATTAAGGCAAAGGAGATGTGTGCATCACAGGAGCTGCTCGGTCCCCTGAAATGAAACTCTGTGCTCTCCGGCCGTGTTTCCTTCCCAATAAGTGTAAATGGTTGTACAAATCTCTCCCACCTTCATCACACAGGCTTTGGCATAATTACCCAATTTTCTGCTTGTAAAGCTCCCTGCTTCCTGGAGCTCGGTACCTTGAGGGTGGCACTGTTGAAAATCAGTCTGCATCCCAGTTTCAGAACAAACACCGTTGCTTATTTCATGCTTCGAAAGACAACAAGCACCTGTTATTTAGAGCTGCTGGGAACGCAGGGTTTCCACCACGCAAAGAGCTTCCAGCCTATCCCAAACAGGGTTGAAAGCTCGATTTTTTTTTTTTTTTAATGCTTTGTGGAATAGAAATCTCCAAAAGATTGACCCCAAGCCATTGAAATAAGTGTGAGGAAACTCAGAGAGTTGATTTGCACGGAGTCATTAGGACAGTAATAAACTGTTGCAGGTGTCTGACACGTATATACGTAGAGGTGCGCTGGGCTTTCAGAGTCAGCATCACAGGAGAGCAGCCCTCCATGTGCCTGGCCAAAGTGGGTTATACTGGGAACACTGGGGGCAATTGGTGAGAGGGAAGGAGCTGGTCTTGGAGAGAAGTTGGCTCTGAGATGGGAGAGGCAGAAATGCATGCGAAAGTCAGAGTGAGCGAGAAGGCAGCGATGCCTCAGCCTCGGTTTGTGATTGTGTCCGAACCGTTCTGCTTCATCCTGAGTTGAGTTTGACGAGTTCCCGTGCGGCTCTGGAGCTGCACACCCGAACCACGGGCAGTGCTGGGAATCGATGCGCTGCCCTCTGCCACGCAGAAATCAGAGAGAGGAGGCGAAAATCAGGTGCTTAGAAAACGATGTGTTTTTAGGTATTTTTTACTCGGTGTCTAGCGTGGGAAGCTGTAGTCCGAGCGGGTGGTGCCTCCCCAGGCTTCTCCCTGCTGCTGTCAGTGCAGATGTGGTGTAGCAAGGACCGGGATGGTCGTGGCCACAAGAGCTGAAAGCTTTAAGCCAAGCACCAAGAACTGGGAGGGCCAGGCGGCTTCACGGTCCTGCAGTGCTCAGTCTGAACACGCTGCAGGGCTGTGGGCTCTCCATCCCTGCTTCCCAGCCTCTGAGCATGTCCTCGGATGGTGGAGGTGCTGGGAACCGGTGCATGCCTTGGGCATGGGTTGTGAGGGGTTGCACTGATTGGAGGCTGGGATCGTGCTCTGCAGAGCTCCTGTCCACAGAGCGTGTTCAGAGCTTTAGTCTCTCTAAAGCCTGAGATGAGGTGGGTGCAGCTCTCCTGGCTTGCTGGAAGTCCCACGAGTGCTGGAATGAGTTCTCCTGCTTCTCATCCTGGTGGCGAAGTATTTTTATCCAAACATCGCTCATTCCGTTCTGTTGATGACTTTTTTTTTTCCTTCGTGATTTTTAAGCCAAACAACATATTTTCCCACCGCGATTTGTGCCAGCAAAAAAAAAAAGAAAGGGAGAAATAAAGGCTATTGAGTCGAATTGTTTTGTGGGAGATGTGCAAACGAATAGGGAAGCCATAAGGAGAGCAAATCACTATCAAAATAGTGTATGGGGGTGGACAGGAAGGAGGTGTGCAATGGGAACGCGTAATGTGCTTTACAAGGTACGGTGACCTTCAGTGTGTCCTTAAATCACTGACGGAGATGGAAGCTGATTTGGTGGAGGCTGGGGAGCCTCGTGTTTCCTCTGTGTGAGCTCGGTGTTGGGTGGCTTCGTGCTGCCAAGGCGTTACTGGGATGGGGTGAGATGGAGATAGTGGCGGTGCCGTGCCAAGTCTGGGGTGGATCTCACCCCCTCTGCTTGGCTTCGAAAACGCCCCACGTGGTGACGAAAATGTGAGCTCAGTGGTCCCGATGAATTCATCTCCTTTGCCTTGGAAACCGGTGCAGGAGGGGAGGCGATCTGGGAGGCTGTGCTCAACTGGAGGGCAGTCGGCTTGTGAGCGAAGCTGCGTCCTGATGGGCTGATGCTGCCAGTGTAAGGAGGGGATGGAGATGGGGATGGACGATGGGGTTGGGGCTGGGGCTGGGAAGTGGGATGAGGATGGGGCTGGGAATGGAGAGCAGCAGCGCAGTGTTTAGCGTGAATATCCCAGGGTAGACGTGGAGCACTGCTCTGATGGAAGCTTTGCGCTGCCCCTTGCCAGCGATGTTCTCATCCCAACCCAAACCTCCCTGTTAGATGTGAGTGCCAAACCCTGTGCAGGTGTGACGTCTCCATTTGCAGTGTGTGTGTGGTGGGTGGGAAAGCAGGGAGGTGGCTTGAGCTGCCCGTTGTGTCTTGTGATGGACATCCCCAGACTCAGGAGCATCCTACCGGCCCCAGTGAGCTCTGTGTCACTTCACATTGCTGCACACAGATGTGTGTTCCCTCCCTTTGGTTGTGATTGGCAGTGCCTGAAGGGTCCTCCCTTAGCCCTGCATCCTCCAGTTCTCCCAGGCTACCTTTCGTTTGGCCATGAGGGTTTTGTCCTGGTTCTGCCCTGTTGTCTGGGTCAGACTCCACTTGCTGAGACCACAGTGACACGGGGGATTGTATTTTATTGCATTGCTCCAATCCTCAGAGCTCCAGGGCAGACAGGCCAAGGTTACACCGATGCACTTGGGCTGTGCAGAGTGGTCAGGCCACTGGGCTCGCTTTCTTATTCATGGATGTTGAGTAAATACTTGTAGTATTACAACAGCTGCTGACTGCTCTGGCTCTCTCCCCATGGAGATGCAGCTTCCCCTGCTCCTAGCACCCCGTCCATGGGCAAGCACAGAACATACAAGGGCTGTGACCTCGCTGCTCTTCCTTGGGAACTGCAAACACGTCCTCCCCTGCTCCTTCTCCCTGCACGCCCTGCTTCTGCCCTCCTTTCAGTAAATAAGACACATCTGTGTGATTGGTGCCATCCCCATTCTACTTGCGCGTGTGCCGCATTGCACAGCCCCGGGGTTCGCACAGATTGCTGTCTGTTGGCAGAAGGCCCCGCTGCACAGCTGCTGGAGGAGACCTACACAGGCCATGCAGGGAGATATCGCCAGGCTCCAGCCCTGGGCCAGCAGAACCTCACGGGGTTCAACAAATCCTGGGTCGTGGCAGTTCCCGCTGTCAGTACAGACTGGGGGATGAAAGGGTGGAGCACAGCCCTGCCTCCTGCAAGGAGAAATTAGTTAATTCAGATTTGAAGAAAAAGTTTTTTATAACAAGGGCAGTGAAGTACTGGCGCAGGTTGCCCAGGGAGGTGGTGGATGCCCCATCCCTGGAGACACCCAAGGTCAGGCTGGATGGGCTCTGGGTACTTGGTCAAACCACAGGTGTCCCTGTTCATTGCAGGGGAGTTGGACCAGATGGCCTTTAAAGGCCTCTTCCAACTCAAATAATTCTGTGCTGCTGTGGTTCTATGAGATCATGGGCTGGGTTGTCCCCCTGCAGCCCCACAAGAGGTGATGGGATGTGTGCTGTCAGCAACAGCATAGAGCATGGCACTGTGTGCTCCTCTGAGACCTTTCCCTGCTCTTGAGTTCCCCGGTGGTGATGTCTGAGGGGGATCCTGCACTGCAGAGTCATGTGCTGCTTACCCTAAATCTTGAATTTGAAAGGTTGAAGGGTGTTGGGGCACTCTGATTTGTGATGCCTGGGGGGTTCTGGTGCTGAATACTTGGAAGATGCAGCATGCCTAGTCCCTGATGCTGCACTCTCTCTGGAGCTCTCCCAAAATGTTTCCCACCTCCAGCACTCACTGGGCAATGAGCTTGATCCTTTCCTCTCTGTGCTGCTGGGTTTGTGCAGCACCCTCCTCGTGTGCCTCCGGGTTCAGGTCCTGGGGTTCCCGCATGGGCACAGAGCAACAGTTGCTCTGCTCTGCTCTGCTCTATCCCCTTGCAGTGGTTCTGGTGGATTCTCAGCACCTTCAGCTCCTTGGGTTGCTGCAAAGCATCTCACTGCTGGGATGGGGAGGGCATGGCTGTGGGTGCTGGGAGACCCTGCTGCCTGTCTGGGGGAATGCAGGGTGGAAGCCGTCCCCACCAGTGTTGCCATCCTTCTTGTTCCCTTCCCCTCCTGTCCTCAGCAGCTGGCGGGGAGGAGCGGGGGCTCTGTGTGCTGGCCTGGCATGGTCAGGGCTCTCCCTCCTCGGTGCTTTCAGAGCCTTCTCCATCCCCTCATTTAAGCCAGATCCTCATGTAGGATACATACAGGTGCCCCATCTTGTGTGCCCGCCTTCCCATTCTGCACTGCCTTGGCTCTGTATGTGCTGCTTAGGGAATCCCTATGGCCCCGCATGGGCACAGCTGTGCTGTGGGCAGGGGGAGCCCGGGAGCTGCTCTGAGGCTGCGGGACTCTTCCCACGGAGGCCGAGGTCACTCTCCACTAATGAGTTTGTTCAAGTTGCTGACAGAGGCCAAGCTATTTGTTAAACCTGGGCGACCTCTGCGGCCTTCCGGAGGGCAAACCTTTTGATCCCAAATTTCATCTTTGCCATTTGCAAGCGTATTCATTGTTGCTGCCTGCTGCGCGGGCGGGCGACGGGTTTCCTAGGGCAGTTCTGATTGGAGTTATTTTTTTGGCGTTACTGGATGGTGGGGAAGAACCTGATCCCAGCCCCCACCTGGCGCAGCTCCATGCCATCCCCTTGGGCTCTGTTGCTGTCAGCAGAGAGCAGAGATCAACGCTGCCCCTCTGCTCCCTGTGAGGGGCTGCAGGACGCCGTGATGGGCTCCATGATGCCTCTCTGCAGTCTCCCGTTCCCCTGGTCAAGCAAACCCAGGCACTTCAGGCTCTCCTCGCACCCCTTCCCCTCCGGACCCTTCTCACTGCTCTCCCTTTGCTGGCGTTGCAGCTCCCGAGGTGACTCAGGAGACGGTGGAGTCCCTGATGCAGAAGTTCAAGGAGAGCTTCCGCACCAACACGCCCATCGAGATCGGGCAGCTCCAGCCCGCGCTGCGCAGCACCTCCGTGGGGAGACGCAAACGCCGGAGCCGACCCCGAGGTAGGATGCTGCTGGGATGTGGCCGTGGCCGGGGGGGCTGGCCGGGGGTGAGGGCATGGCAGAGCAGGGAGCTGTGCACGGGGTGGAGGGGGGGGGCCTGGAGCTCTTCTTTTAGGGGGGTGAGCAGATGTGTGTGCCCAGCGCTCTGTGGGAATGCTGGGCAGGAAATACTGTGCTTTCTGTTTACAGTCGGGTTTGTTTTTCATTTATTTATGAGTCTGAAATGTGATCTTTTATTCTGGATACATTTTCCTGCGATACAGGCCTGGAGAGGGCCTTTCTTTTTTTTCTTTATAGCTCTGTCCATAAATTATTCACTCAGTGTGAAGAAAATGTTCTGACTCTTTAACTGGTTTAAATTATTTGGTATGTTTTCTAGTAGTTATTCAAATCCGGATAGCTGGATTTTAGTGTGGCCGAGGGGGGAAGCTTTGGGGTCCACAGCGACTGTCTGCTGAAATTTCCCTGATTTCCTGCTCCAAATTCTTTTTTTTTGTTGTCGTTGTTGTTGCTGTCTATTTTATTTTTATTTCGCTTTAAACCACGTGTAGGCAGGAGGCTTTCGGTCCCTAATAGAACAACTATATTAATCCTTTCAGCTGAACTTGGGAGGAGATGTGATGCCTGCTGCTGGAGCGCAGCCACGAGCCAGCTGCCAGCACGGTGCCCCAGCCCCCAGCCCTGGGGGCCGTCTCCTCCATCTCCCCACAGCGAGCTGGTGCTCACTGCCTCCCTACAGATCCTCTGCACCGTGTCCACTTGTGCCCCAGAGGGTGGGAGGACGCCTTCTGGACATCCTCCTGGTGGTCCTCAGGGTAGGAGGAGGGTTTTTGAGTGTACTCCGGGAGGTCCTCGTGGCAGAAGGATATCTTCTGGGTGTCCTCTGGAAGGTTCTTAGCAGCCCCAGGGCAGGAGGAGGCCTTCTGAACGTCCTCTAGAAGGTCCCCAGGAGGTCCCTGAGGTGGGAGGACATCTTCTGCCCGTCCTCCAGGTGGTCCTCAGGGTAGGAGGGAGGCTTCTGAATGTCCTCCAGGTGGTCTCCAAGAACAGCAGAGCAGAAGGAGGTCTTCTTGAATGTACTCCAGAAGGCCCCTAGTGCAGGGGAAGGTCTTTTGGACATCCTACAGAACATCCTAAATAGCCCCAGGGCAGGAGGAGGCCTGGATGTCCTCCAGGTGGTCCCCAAGAACACCAGAGCAGCAGGCAGGTTTCTGAACGTCCTCTAGACGGTCCCAAGGGCCCCAAGGCAGGAAGAGGTATTTCAGAAATCCTCTCGAAGGTTCCCAGGAGCACATTTGAGTGAGACCCATGCTGTAAAAAAGCATGCAAACCAAAGCAGCTCCAGCACAGAGCTCCCCATGGCCCCATCCTCTCCTTTTTCTCCTCTGAGGGCCGTGGCTGGGCACTGCTCTGGGCTGGGAATGTGGGTTTTACAGCCCACGTTTAATTGTCCCTGCGGCGCCGAGCGGTTGGAGCGCTCCCGAGCATTAAGGTTAAATGATGATATCACAACTTACGATGTTTGCATTTTACATCCAATTGCAAACACAAACCCTTCGCCTCATTAATCCTTTGCAATCCGTTTTTTTTTTTTTTTTTTCCCTCCCTCTAAATGAAATTGTCCGTTTGGGATGCATTTATTTCCCTCTAACAGCCACATGACAGTTCTGCTGATGGAGTTTGCATCCAACTTTGTTACTGGGTAGTGACAAGTTGGCCTGACGGATGCGTGCGTGTAATTATTTTCTTGCGGTTCGATTTAATTAATGCTTAACCTCATCAGAGTCCTACAGCTGGAGGGCTCTCTCTGCAAGAACTGCTCGCAGCCAAAGGATTTTCTCCCTTGCAGAAAGGCTCCAAAAGGGCCCCGAGCACCTCACGGCGAGAAGGGAGGACTGAACCAAACCGCAGCAGGAAACAAACAACCCCACGGCCCAGCCCCACAAAAACAAATCTCGGCTGAGCTCTTCCTTGCTGCATGTCCCCGCACTAAGTGCATTTAAACTGCTGCCTATTGCTTGTCATTAAATCTGGCTCTGCGCTAAGTGTTTCTAACAGCTCTGGGAAAGGTCGTGTTTTGCCGAGAAGATGTGCTTTTAAAAAAAAAAAAAAAAAAAAAAAAAGCACAACCCTTCTCCATTTACAGTACCACGTAACTTCTTTGAGCGTGATGCCTTTTTTTTCCCTACAAACGTTCTCCCCAGACGCTTTTATTGAGAGGAGTGCATTTAAGCTTTATAAATGATACAGGGAGAGGGGATGGTGCGGGTGCAGGTGCAGCTGGGTTGCTCCTGGCTGCAGGTGGTGGTGGGCTCCGCATTGCTGGGGCTGCAGCAGGAGCCCTGCACTCACCAGGAGAGGAGCGCTCTGTGCTCCATGTCCATTGCTGTGCTTCCTCTCCCTGCTGCTTGTCCCCATGTCCCCCAGGCCCAGGCTGTCCCCAGGGGCAGCCCCAGGACCAGGAGCCGGGCTGGGTGCTCAGCACCAAGGGCTGGAGGTGGGTGCAATCTGAGAGGGGTCTGGTGCCCTCTCCTGGGGCAGGAGCTTAAAAGCACCCTGGCCACTGGTGCGTTGGTAAATGTCATCTTTGCATTTGTAAAAGGTCCCCAAAATGCAGCACTGGAGTGAGGCTGGTGGCCGAGAGCTCCTGTGCTCACACGCAGCTCGCCTCTGCTTTGGTAAGTGGGAAAGTTCCGTAGGTGCTGTGCTCTTTTAAAATAAATGCGTGATTAATGGACTGTTCAATCCGAGGCATGATTTAGTGTAGATCAGGGCTGTGTCTTAATGCATTTTAGAGGTCGCTGCTGCGCCGTAATTGACCGAAAGTTATAGACCCCGGAACTGCAGCTTGCCCAGGCTGCCCCATTGCTGCTCTCCTCCCTTCTGCGCCCATCCCACGTTTTGTGGCTCTCCCAGGGCATTCACCTGGGCTGGATCAAGGCATCGCATCCTGCTCCTGTCATCTGCTCCTGATGGAAGCAGAACGCAGTGGTCCCATCTGGGCCGTGTGAGTGCTGCCGTGCTGTGAGGGCTGGGGTCTTGGCAATTCCTGACAGCAGTCCTGAAAGCAAAATTCCAGAGAGCTTGCCTCCCTTGGCTTCGTGTCCAGTCGCAGCACAGGGGCTGTGTGGACGTTGCCACCTCCCTGAGCCGCCACGCGGGCTTTGTGGGACCACCCGGAGCCCTGGGACCTGTGCACATGTACTTGGCCGCCCCAAATCCCCAAATGACCGGGCCTGCACAACCCCAGCTGGGCTGCAGTGCGTACACCTGTTAATGATAGGATCTTTAATTACGTGATCACGGGATGTGTTTGCCTTGGATCCCTGCCTCGCTCCCATCTCAATGAGCATCGGACTGAAGCCCGGCCTCGGCGCACACGGGCCCGAGTGCGGCTGTTAGAGGGGATTAACGAGCTTGTCAATCTGCAAACAGGATTAGAGCTGAGAGCACCTTACTGAGATGGCTGGCAAGTGGTGCGGGGCAACGCCAGCGCCTTTCTGCCGTACTTTGGGGCTGGCTTCAGCCGTGGGTGCTGGGGGATGCCAGCAGCGGGGTTTGGGAGTTGTTTGCTGTGCTTTAAAACGGATGTCAGAGTCTTGTAGGTTTTGTGGTTTTTGTTTTTTTTTCTTGGCGTATGTTTTGCAAAGTAATTGTGGTGTCAGCTCCCATTTGCTGAAAAGTTTCAGTGCAGCGCTGCAGCGCTCTCCTTGAGCTGGCGTTGCGCTGCGCTAGCACAGCCCTGCTGCTGCAGAACTGCTGCAGAGGGGGGGTCCATGCCAGGTTCTCTCTGCCCAGCGCCTCATTCTGCTTTGGGATTGGTCTCCTCCATCTCTGTACCCTGAAAACCATCACCAAGATGAATCCCGGTGCCCGCGGCAGCTGGGAGGGATAAGAGCATCCCTGCCCTGATGGATCAGAGCAGACGTTTCCGCCACGGGCTGGGGACCTGCGCTGGGTCCCCACCTCCTGTACTTTGGCATCCCGCACGGTTCTGGGTAATCAGAAAATGCAATATCGCTGTCACCAGTTCTCCGAAGACATCCAGCCTGAGTAATGTAACGTGTCAGCGCCATCCATCACGGCGACGCGGGCAGCAAGCAAACACAGGGCAGCTGGGGGCCGGGATGTGGGCTGGCACGGGGCTGGGCCAAGCTGAACCTGGCCTTCTGCTCTGCAAAAAACCACGGGGTTTTGCTCCGTGCCACTTTCACAGCAAGGCAGCACTGTTGCAGCCATCCCTGCCTGCCCTGCCAGCACTGCTGCTGGCTGCAGGCCCTGCAGTTTGCGGCTTGTGTGGTGGGATGGAGGGGACCCTGTGATCCTGAGTTTGGGGGTCTGGAGGCACAGCTGTGACTGGGGTCCCAGCCCCACAGCCACTGGCATAGGTGCTGTTGTCAGCTCTTTGCTGCATTAATGCCCTCCTGCTGCTTTCTAGGACCCTAATCGAAATACCTCGGTAGCACCAGGTAATTAATGGCCACACTTTAGGGCCCTAAATCACACCTGGTGGTAAAGCAGCAAACACCAGGCAGCGTTTACAGCGGCGTGAATCACTGCAGAGCCATTCATTCCCAGTTCTCCTCGGTGCCTCCCGCGCTGGGCACTGCCTGGCTCCGGCCCTGGGAGCTGCTGCTGGGCTTGCCCTGCGCTCAGCACGGCCCCTGCTCACAGCCCATCCCACAGAGCTCCGGGTCTGAAGGCTCTTCCACCCACCCCTCATCCCAGTGATGGAGAATTCCCAGGGCAGGAGGCAGCACTTTCGTTTTCTGTTCCCCTGCCAAGAATCTGTGCGGCTGGATAGAATAAAGGGTTTTTTAAAAACAGTAAAATATTTTAATGGCGGTTTAAAGGCCCGCTGTCAACCTCCAGGGGCCTCTTTGCTCGAAACTTTCTTAGGATTGCAGGCCTCCTGCCAGCGCTGCCTCTCGGCTGGCTGTCCCTCCCTGTCACAAGGAGGTGGCACATGGAGGTGTCTGTGTCCCCCCGTGTCCCCGCTGTGTGCAGGGAGCAGGCAGACCTGAGTGCTTGGGAGCCAGCCCTGCAATGGGGCGTCCTGAGTGCTCCTGAGTGCAGGATCTGTTCTTTCCTTTCTGCTGCTTTTTCTGTGCAGTGAGCCCCCGAGATTCACTGTGCTTGGCTGTGTGGGTGTCTTTGGGAGGAGCAGCTCCCAGGTGCAGAGGTTTTCCTTGTAATATCCATTGTAGCTTTCTCGTGGTAGCAAGCGCGCTGTGAGCATTCACTCATGCTGCCATTGGCGTGAGAGCAGTAAGACACTGGCAGAATCACAAGTGGCCAAGGTGCCTGGCCACCTCTGGTGGCCTCAGGGATCTGCAGAGGGCGGTGAGGCCCCGGCACTGCTGCCCTGAGCTGTGGGTGCCCATCCCTGGAGGTACCCAAGGCCGTGGATGGGCCCTGGGCAGCCTGAGCTGTTGGGGCAGCCAGCCCACGGCAGGGGTTGGGGCTAGGGAGCTTTGAGGTCCCTTCCAACCCAACCATTCTGTGCTTCTATGATCTTTTCTCCTCTGTCGCTCCAGGTGGCATCGGCTTTGGTCGCGCCAAAGGGAACTCCGGCTCGGAGGCGGACGATGAAACCCAGCTCACCTTTTACACTGAGCAGTACCGGAGCAGGAGGCGAAGCAAAGGTAAGAATGGAGCAGCCAGCTGTGCTGCACATGGGGATGAGAGATGGAAGGGGCTGAGCACCTTGGCTGCGCCCTGGGGTGGTGCATGACTGCAGGTAAGGACAACAGCAGTCTGTATGGGGACAGCATCCTGAGATGCAGTGTTTCTGTGATGCCGCGGGGTGCAGGAGCTGCTGATAGCATTACCCAGCAATGTTGTTGAAGTTCATAGTTTGCTGGTTTCTGGTATCAGTTACCAATTTTAGCAGCCCAGGTGGTTGCTCCCAGGCCCCGTTCCCCAATCCTGGTGCTGGGGATGCTCAGGGCTGGGCACCCCATGGTCCTGGATTTGAGCACTGCTCTTCCACCCAACACTTCCTCTGCAGAGCTCCATGGGGAAGCAATGTGTGCCATGGGTCTGCTCCCTCTGTTTGCTTTCCATGTTCAAGCAGAGAGCAGCGCAGCAGAGCGATGCTGTGCCCGGCGCGGTGCACGTGCCTCCATTTGTTTCAGTGAAGAAGCATTTGGATAAATGCTTGCAGTGTGTGGATTTGAATGTGAAATCATCTCAACACCTATGATCAGCTCGATGATTGCACGCTGGAATAAATGCCTGCTCACACATGGGCGTATTGCGTTTGTTCCTGCTGAAACGTGGGAATTCCATCTTTTCCTGTGTGTTTTAGAGCCACAAGAAATTCCCACTGGGCTTAAAAGGAGAATGGATGAGAGGCCAGGAGAGAAATCAAGGCGTGAGTTATGCGCTGCAGTGCTAATGCAGCTGGATTAGGGGCAAAATGGTTTCTTGATACCTGTTTTGGAAAACAAGGGAGAAATGGGTTGTGTGGCACACGGTGACAACAGAAACAGCGCTGAAATTCGGTGGCACAAGGGGGAAATGTTCCCAAGTCCTTTGTTCCATGAGTTGCTCCGCAGTGCTGGGCTGCGTGCAAGCCCACGGGTGCTGTGAGGAAGTTGCTGAAGTTGGGTTTTCTCTCTTGTTTTGTTGGGAAGGGGAACACTGTGTGCAAGCAAGGCAGGGAAGGGTGTGTTTTAAGGGAAAGCAAATAAAGCCTGGCTTTCCTGCTGCCTCTGCACCTTCTCCATTGGGCCAAGAGCTCCGCCAGTCTCTTGAAACCCCCTATAGCTGCTGCAGAGACGACTGAGGTGTGTTTGTTTGGGCTGTTTGTTTATGCCTCCTTTACAGCAAGTCGAAAGGAACAGGTAAATGGGAAGAATGCTTTCTTTTCCTTTGAATACAGAGTTGTCCACCTGAGCAGCTTTGATGGCTGCTGAGTTTGAAGGGAATTCAGGAGGCAGCGCTGGCTCTTAGATCTGTGTTAGGGATTGAGTGATGCTGCAGAAAGCGGCTTTGTTTGTGTTCCGTAATGGCTAAACAAGGGAATTGTCTTGTGTAAAGTCCCCGTTGTATTTTCCTTCCTGTCTAGCTAAATTTTGCCATCACTGCGTCCTTGAAAGGAATTTTCCATTATCCCTTCATTGACTTCTCTCTCCCTTGTGGAAGAAGAGCAATAGCTTCGTGGGAAGTCACAGTACCAAACTCATAATTACAAGTTCAGCAAAGATCCATAATTGGACAAGATCATAATTCTAATTGAGAAGGACGCGTCGTCAGACACGGTTCGTTCGCACGGTGATGTTCCCCCATCGATTGTGCTGTGGCTGTGTGTCACCGATGCTGCTGCAGGATAGTTATTGGGTCCGGGGAGGGGAATTCCTCGTGACTCCTCTCCACACTTTGGCAGATTTGAGCGCAATTACCGGCGCTGTCATTGATCCCAGCCGAGGTGACGGGAAGTTTCCGCTCCGTGCAGGTTGGCTGTGACTTTGTGCCGCGCCAAAGCAAGCTGGTTAAGTGGTCGTTGGCTTAATTTGTCCGCTGCGGAAGAAAGCTGCGGGTTTCATGGGGCCCAGGGGTGTGCTTGATGAGGTAAATGAGCGGGACATTCCCCTAGGTAAATGCTGAGGGAGGGCAAGCGCGCTGCTGTGCGAGCTGTCAGCCTGCTCGGTGTCTCCGCAGCAGCAGCCATTGACATTTGCTTTTCAATATGGGAATGCACAGAGGAGCAGTGCTGAGGCTGGCAGCGGGTAGGGACAGCGTGCCGTCTCTCATTCCCAACTCCTTTGCATTCTCCAGATTCAGGTTTTCCCTGCAAGCTGGTTTTTTTTTTAGGACAAGAGGTGATGGCTTCAAGTTGCGCCAGGGGAGGGTCAGCTTGGATATTAGGACAAATTTCTTCTCCAAAAGAGTGGTCAGGTATTGGCATGGGCTGCCCAGGGAGTGGTGGAGTCACCGTCCCTGGAAATGTCCAAGAACCATGGAGATGTGGCACTGAGGGATGGGGTCAGTGGGCATGGTGGGATGGGATGGGGTTGGACTTGGTGATCTTAGAGGTCTTATCCAGCCTTAGTGATTCTGTGACTTTGTTCTCAGCAGCTCTCTGCCATCCTGAGCTCTCCATCACCTTGGCCAGAGCTCCCTCCTCTCCTCTACTTCCCCCTGAGCCCTGGGGAAGCTGGGAACACCCTGGCTCCTTCCCAGCACAGAGAGTTGCTGCAGGTGCAGCAGCTGCAGTGCATGGAGGGCCCCACCTGAGGCCATCATTCAGAAGCACTGAAGTTCTGAGAGAGCCCACCTGCCTTGCAGAGATGCTAACCCACATCCTCAGCTGCCATTCATAGGAGGGATCGGACTTTGATGCATATTCAGTTCCTCCCTTCTCCTGAGCAGCATGGGTTATGTTCAGGCAGGTCCTGCTACTGGGTTTGAGAGGAAAAGATCAGCAGCAAAAAGCGAAGCAGGGAAATGGAGCCTGGTGCACAAATCCTTCCTGTACAGTGCACAGCTCCTGCTCCATCCTCACAGCAAAACGCATCCAGCACTGAGCTGCTCAGCTCCAGAGGGGACGAGCACCCTGGGTCGCTTCGCCTTGAGCTGCAGCCTGGTGCAAGAGGAAACATCCCACTGAATTCCCATGCACTGCTGTCAGCTGGGTGCTACTTTCCTGTCCTCAGAGAGCTCCTCGGTGCTGCAGGGATGCGGGATGCGGGGATTGCAGGATGCATGGAACGCAGGGATTGCAGGATTGTGGGATGCGGGATGCAGGATACAGGGAATGCGAGGTGCAGGGCTGCAGGATGCAGGAATGAGGGATGTGTTGAGTACTGTGCTGCGGGTTGCCCTTGGGTGAGGTCTCCCCGAACAAGGCATCCAACTGTTTCCATAGCACACGGCGCTGTGGAAAATTAGCACAAATTAGCAGAGCCCAATTATGCACCTTGGATTGGTGTCAGGCGCGTGTGCGCACGCATGTGTGTGCCTCGCTGCCTGGCAAAGTCTTCTGAGGGCTGTTAGAGAAATGAGGAGCCGAGCTTTGATCTGCCTCTGTATTTGGTGTTTAAAACAAGGCCTTTTATAAGCGAATATTAGGTATTCGGAGTCTGTTACATACGAGGAAGCTTCGCTTTGATCCTCTCCTGTCTCCAGAGGCGGCAGACACTTATTATTTCATGGGGAACTAAATGAAATGCAGAATGAAATTTGAGTAGCGCTCTTGGTGCGTGCCGGCCCCGGTGGGGCTGAGCCGCGGTGGCGGGGCAGCGTGTCAGCGTGTCAGCGTGTCACCGCGCCGCGTCCCCGCTCCGTGCCACCGCAGCCCTCGGTGCAGCAATCCCCTGTCAGGGATCAAACGGAGACGGGAGGTGATAAAGCAAACACGTCGTGTTCCGGTGCTTGCGCCAGCGAGGGAATAATCAGCGTGTCCTGTGCCTCGTGCTGTGCCCCAGCTCCTGCAGGGGCTGTGCTGGGGGGGGGGCAACACGGAGGAAACACGGAGCTGCAGGCGGATGGGACAGTGCCGGTGTCTCGTGCACACGTGGGTGGTTCGTGGCATGCAGAGCCGTGCTGCTGGCTGCGGGAACAGGCAGCCAGGAGAGGACATCCCTGCTCCTCACGCGCGCATCGTGGTGCGGGTCCTTACCTCCGGAGCACCGGTGTGCATCCCCCACCGCACGCACAACCCCACACAGTGCTCCTGCCCCATGCACGGCCCCACTCGCTGCCTCCTGCCCCGTGCTCAGCTCCACACTTGGCCAGATGCAGGATGCTGCAACATCCCCTCCTCCTCAGCCACCGAAGCCGCGCTGTGGGTGCCGCTTTTCCAGCGAGCTAAGGAGCGCGGCGCTTTTTGCGCGATGGCTTATTTTGGGGAGAGAGCACACGTGCGTTGCGTCAGCGGATTAGCCCCCCCCCAGCCCCTCGTTCTTCCCTGCTCGGTGCCATCCAGAAGCCGTGCTGGGGCAGCCCTGGGGAGCAGACCCACTGCAGGAAGCGGCTGCGAAGCGCGGGGCCGCCAATTAGCGCGGTCACGGTGGCACGGCAGCCGCAGGCTCCTGAGCTTCCGCGCACCGCGCCGCAGATAACGCTGCTACAGCCGCTCCCGGAGGCAGCACGGGCCTCTCCCTTTATTTATTTATTTTTGATGGTATCTGATGCAGCCTCCGCCAGTAATTGAGTGTTTGAGAGTGAAAAATTATCTCTCCGGCTCGGCCCTTATCTTGACAGCAAAGCAGCGCTTTTAATTTAATTTTGTTCCGAGCATGCGGGTAACAAATTTCGCTAATCGCTGCGCTGCCGCCCTCCGCATGGTAACAAGGCTCTGCTCCCCAGGTAGGCCAGCAGGGCCGAGGGGATGGCACGTGGTGAGCTGCTTCTCAGTCTGCCCATGCTGAGATTTATCTCTTCCTGGAGCAATGAGAGCGTTGGGAAGGGATGGAGGCAGCGTGGGAAAGCTCTGCCTTGAGGAAACTGAGGCACGGCCGTGCCCCAACCCCCTGGGAGCTCCTGCAGAGCAGGGGTTCGTGTTGTGCATCTCCTTGGGAAATAGAGAGGGAAGGAAATGTGGTTGGTTGTGTTTTTGTTGCACGCCTGGCATTGGAGCAGCCCATCTCAGCCGAGCATCACCCCATGGGCACTGTGGTCCCAGCTCGGCTCGCTGGCAGCAATCCTCCCAGTGCTGCGACTCGGCACGAGCTATTGGGTAGATAATGATTACTTTATTTTTTCCCTTTTCCTGTAGGAAATACGTTTTCATTGTGCTGGATTGGAAATTGCTTTCCCTCCTCCTTGCAGTGAAGCCTCCCGCTCAGATTTGCGTTTGTGCTCAAATAGTGTAAAACTGGGACTGGAGTTTAAAACAAAGCAAAGAAATGAGACCTTAATTCTGAGCGAAGTGTTCCCATTGATTTGCGTGAAAGAAAATTCCAGTGCAGACAATCTGTGGCGTTATGCATGTAACTGCTTCTTTAATGTGATTTTATCTCAACTGATTCCGCATGGAGAACATGAAAGCAAAATTGACTTCATTGCCTTTAATTGTCCGTGCTCTGAGAGATGCGAGAGAAGTGGCAGCACCACAGAGTAAATGGGGCTGCAGAATTCTCCCCATGGAGCTGCACAGAGAGCCTGGCCCTTCTGGGACCCTGCAAGCCCTCGGCCTGGGCCACCTCTCCCTTTTCTCTCTCCTTCTCCTCTGCTGTCCTGGTCCATTCCAGCCTGTGGGGCTTCTTTCTGCCCTCCTCTCCCCGCTTCCTCCTCCTCCTCGCCACTGAAATTTGCTCGCGGCGTCTCGCTGCAAGCTGCAGGCTCTGCATTTTAGAGCAAAGCGGGAGCACTGCTGGAAACGGCATAAACACGCAGCAAATGCATAAATACGCAACAAACACATTTATTCAGTACGGGAGCGTTAACACCGCAGAAGCACATCAGCAGCTGCAGCACTGTCGGGGTGAGCAGGGGTGTGCCGGGGTGCGGGCTCAGCCCTGAGCCCAGGATTTCACCGGCTCCATCCCCCTGGCCTCGACCTCTCCTCGCTGCCCCCCCCTCCCCCACGCCCCTGGCTTGCTTTTCCTGCGGCCCCCTGCGCTTGGCTGGTTGCCAGCGGGTAATTCATAAGCGTTAATAGCATTAATCTGATCCGGCGTGTTCTTAGCAAGATGAAATCCTCTCTAAATTCAGAAGCGTCTGATCTCCCCCGTCTGCTGCTGACACTGGGTGGGAACCTTGCTGCAGCGATGTGCATCCCCTGCTGGATGCGGGCACTGGGGCAGAGTGGTCCCTGCAGGGGGTGCTGGGGGAAGGGGTGCATCCCGTGGGACCCGGTGTGGGGCAGAGGTGGGGGGCGGGGAGGTGGGACCGGAATGTGGGGTGCTGGGTGCCGAGAGCAGCCTGCCAGCACCGCCGCTAATCTCGATTGGTATTTGATTTGATTTAACATGATCTCCCGCTTGTAAAACACCTTGAGATGTTTCCGTGTGTGAGGCTGTCCTGGAAACGCTGTTGTACCATATTAATGAGCCTCCGCTGGAACATAAAGAAGCATCATTAGGAGTGCTGAACTCGTCTGACGTGGAAGAAGCAGCGCGCAGCACGGGCACGCCTTGCACGGAGCTCTGTGCCCGGGGTGGCTGCGGCCGAGCTCCTGCTGCCAGTGCCAGGACGGGCTCTGGGATGTGGTGGGGGCTGGGATGCAGTGAATCGGAATCATAGAATCATAGAATTGCTCGGGTTGGAAAACATGTTCAAGATCATCAAGTCCAACCGCAACCTAACCATACTGCTCTAACTCTAACAACCCACTGCTAAATCATGTCCCTGAGCACCACATCCAAATGGTTTTTAAGCACATTCAGGGCTGGTGACTCAACCTCCTCCCTGGGGAGCCTGTTCCAGTGCTTAACAACCCTTTCTGTAAGTAGTTTTTCCTGATATCCAACCTAAACCTCCCCTGGCGCATCTTGAGGCCAGCGGGTGCTGGGATGCAGTGGGCACTGGGATGCACTGGACTCTCAGGATGCAGCAGGCACTGGGATGCAGTGGGTGCTGGGATGCAGTGGGTGCTCAAGATGCAGTGGGTGCTCAGGATGCAGTGGGTGCTGGGATGCAGTGGGTGCTGGGATGCAGTGGGTGCTGGGATGCACTGGACTCTAAGGATGCAGCAGGCACTGGGATGCAGTGGGTGCTCAGGATGCAGTGGGTGCTGGGATGCAGTGGGTGCTCAAGATGCAGTGGGTGCTCAAGATGCAGTGGGTGCTCAGGGTGCAGTGGGTGCTGGGATGCANGTGCTCAAGATGCAGTGGGTGCTCAAGATGCAGTGGGTGCTCAGGGTGCAGTGGGTGCTGGGATGCAGTGGGTGCTGGGATGCAGTGGGTGCTCAGGGTGCAGTGGGTGCTGGGATGCAGTGGGTGCTCAGGGTGCAGTGGGTGCTGGGTTGCAGTGGGTGCTGGGATGCAGTGGGTGCACAAGATGCAGTGGGTGCTGGGATGCAGTGGGTGCTGGCACGCAGCGTGGCATGCCCATGCTGGCAGCTGTGCTGAGTGTTGCTAAGCAGTCCCTGCACTCGCTGCACTTCCCCTCTCCTTGTCTTTCCCGGATGGCAGAAATGCTTTGTAACATCCAAGTGGCCTCGAAGCACACTGTATTATGCCATGATCACGTTGGGGGCGGGGAAGATTGCAAAGCACTTGGCGTTTAACACCCACGTGTGGCTAACACTACGGGCTGCGCGCTGATAAAGATGGGGTAATTAAAGTTTATTTTTTTTTATAGACTAATCTCCCAAGTATGTATTTATGAGCCTGATTTAGAAACATCGTATTACCGAGAGCACAGGATATTTGTGTTGCTTGTAAATCCATACGTGGTCTCAGCTTACCTTCCTTTTTTTTTTTCTTTCTTCCTTGGATTTAAGCAGCGCGGCCACTATCAGACAGAAACGAGCCTGGAGTTTTGCTGTACTTTTCCCCCACCTTGTTCTTTAGATGAGCAAGGGAAAGTGTACAAAGCAGCGAGTAATTAACTGCACGGGCAAATGATATTTCAAAGGAGACACGGTGCGTTTGGAGGGGCTGCTTGCAGGGTGTTTACTCCGGTGGCTTTGAGTTTATCTTCATCGTGCAGGAGGTGCAGAATCTTTGGGGGGGGGTGCTTTCCTTCCTTTTCTTTCCTGCCTCTCCCTCGCACAGTCTGGCAGGTTGTTTCTCCCCATTGATAGGAAGTGATTCCTCCTGCCCACCCTCCTGGTACATCCCCCTCGGGTGCTGGGTGTTGGTGTTGGTCCTGGAGCTGCTCCCATTGCTTTCCCCGCACAAGTTAGGCTAAAAACCAAGGCTGAGCTCTGCTGAAACCACCCAAGGCACAGCAGAAAGCTGATTAATTAAAAACAAGGAGGGAGCATCTCAGGATAGCAAGAATTTGCAAGGAGTCCGGGGAGCGAGCTTGGTCTCAGCTGTGCCTGGACGTAGCGCAGCAGCCGTCATCGTGGGTTTTTTGGACCACAAGCTGAGACTTGAGATCGTGCACTGAGGGTTTCAGGGGCTCCCGAGTCCCGTCCTCCACCTGGGGAGGTTGTGCATTCCCTTCCACGCCTTCTCCTGTAGCTAACGGCTGGTACCAGCCTGTTCTGTGGAAGCGCGTTTGCAAATCTGCAATTTAAACACTTTCCTGGAAGCCCAGAGATCACAGGGGGAGGAGGGAAGTGCCCGGGCTCAGCTTCTCCTGCAGCGCTGAGCCGCGTCGGATCCCACCCCCAGGACAAGGGAGGAATTATTCATTTTGTTTCACATCTCGAGCCGGAGCGCGCAGCCCTGCTGAACCTGTTGAGGTTTGTTTGGTTAGCAATGGGTTGTTAAGAATACATTTGTGTTGCTGGAGGGCTGCCGCTCAGCTGGTTATCTCCAGATGGGTGTTGGAGCACAGTGCAGCAGTGCTGATGCTGGAGCATCAGCGGTGGGATGGAAAATAGAAGTGTCCCTCTGCTGAAGGAGCGAGGGAAGGAGCTGCTTTTCCATCAGCCTGCCTTAAAGCTGGCAGCAAACCGGCCGTGAGCAATAAAGAAGCGAGCTGGAAAGCACGTTGCTGCTCGAGCAGAAGTCCCGTGGTCTTGGTTCAGTTGGTGGAAGCCAACCGCGGGCAGTTCTAGGGGTCAGTAATTAGCGGTGTGATGGAAACAAGTGGGGGGTGGAGGAGCTGGGAAGGCAGCTGGAGGAGAACTGAAGCAGTGGCCCTCCCCTTGGGCAGCCAAGCTCATGCTCATGGAGATGGAAAGGGCTTTTGGTTGGCTCAGGCTCCTGTGCCCCTTTCCTCTTAGTCGTGGGAAGAGAAGCAGCCACGGGGATGGGGATGGGATTGGGATGGATTGGGGCTGGGGGTAGGAAGCTCCGGGACCCTAATCCAGCTCCACTCCTGCAGCAGGGTGCTGAAGGCTGCCTCATATACCCATGGTTCAGGCTCTGTGAGAAGGGGATAATACTCACCTAACTCATAAGGGATTTGCGATTTAATGTTTGCAAAGCACTTTAAGACCCTGGATTGAAAGGTGATTTATAATGGTAAAATCCAGTGTTCTCTGTTCTATTGTATACTTGACTGTGTCCAATTATCTCGATGGCAGCTTTTTTCCATCTTTTTTTTTTTTGTATGAGTATCATAACTGCAACCAAAAGCTGGGTTTGTGGCAGGCACGGTATATCCTGGAGGGGATGAGCTGGGAGTTGCTCATTTATGCTGATGATACAAATAAAGACTGGGAAGGAAGAAAGGGCACTGAAAGGTGAAGGGCACAGGAGATGGATGATAAAGCTGGGAAGTAGTGGGAAAGCTGTTTAGATGCTGCATGCGTAAGGAGAGTAAAAGATGCTTTATAAATAACCATTTTGCTACTCCTGTTGGTCCCAGGGTATGGGATGTTTTCCAGCAGGTCAGCCACTCCTCCTGTCCTGAAAAAGCCAGGAGCAGGGAGGTTTTGGTGGTGCACGCTGCTTGCTTGGAAAACACAGGCTGTGCCCTGGGCTCCGCTAGTTCCTTGCTCTGGCACCAGCATCTCTAAGCGGATTTGATCAAATTACAGGGTGAAACACACGAGTGCTAACTGGCTGGATGCATTTCCCGTTCAATTTTCAAGCAGATGTTTTTTAAATCTCACTCTGCTGATGAAAGAGTGAGGGCAGGGAGCAAGGAGGGGGAGCTGGATCAGATTCCAAAGATAAAGACGCGTCCTCGCCTGCAGCCTGAGCAGTGATGCTGCCAGGAGGGCAGGGAGCAGATCTCAGGGGTTGGTGCTTCCCTGGGGCCAGGATGCGGGGGCTGTCCCTGTGGGTGGGTAGCATTGACTAGAGAACGTTTCTCCTGGTCCCCTCCATCAGCAGAGTGTGGCTCATGCGCTCCTGGCCTGCTCAGAGCTAGAGCATCTCCTGGGATAGCCGGGCCTTTCCTACCCATGGCTTCATTGCCTGGTCTCACATCCTTCCCGTGCATCACCTGGGGTTGGGTCTGTCCCACCATGCTGTAGCAGACCTGATTCAGTTGTCCTAATGCTGCTGGTAATTCTGTCGCTCTCTAAACCCGCTGGAGGTGTTCGAGGCCAGGCTGGATTGGGCCTTGGGCTGCCTGATCTGGTGCTTGACCTAGTGGTCGGCAACCCTCCCCACAGCATGGGGTTGGAACTGGCTGATCTTTGGGGTCCCTTCCAACCCAAACCATTCCGTGATTCTGTGATACCATGTTGACTTCCTCGCTGGCTTTTACCCAAGTTCTCTGCAGCTACTGGCAGGAGGTTGCACTGTGGTGAGTGTCAGTCTCTTTTCTCAGTGGCAAGTGATAGGATGCAAGGAAACAGTCTCAAGCTGTGCTGAGGAGGTTTAGACTGAATATTAAGAAGAATTTCTTCATGGAAGGAGTGGTCAAGCATTGGAGTGGGCTGCCCAGGGCAGTGGTGGAGTTTCCATCCCTGGGGCTGTTTGAGAGAGACGTGGACCTGCACTGAGGGACACGGGCTAGTGATGGGACTCATTAGGTCAGGTTGATGGTTGGACGTGGTGATCTGATGGCGATCTAATCCAGCTTACATGGTTCTCTGGTTCTGTAATTCCATTGGTTTAAAAAAAAAAAAAAAAGAAGAGACTAAAACAAAAAGCAACAGACAAGGCTGGCCACGTGTGCAGGTACACACAGAGCGGCGAGGGGTTAAGGAATGTCCCCATGGATGGCTTCACCATGCAGGTGTCCCCTAGCCTTGATGTCCATCCAGCACATGGCCTTGGAGCTGGGGACAGGTGACCACATCCCATCCAGGTGCCAGCTTCAGAGGCTTCTCTTTGTGCTGGGAAGCATTAAGCTGGCACCTGCAGCAAACCCTTCTGTGAGCTGCTCTTCTGAAGATACCGTAAGGTTCTGGGACTGATGAAATAAAACTTCTTTTGTAATGTCTGCTGCCTGTAAGAAGTGGCTGGCTCTGTAGATTGCTTTGTTGTTCATCACAGTCCCTGCGTGATGACTGAATGTTTATACATACTTGTGTAAATAATTAACACTCATCGATGCTATGTAAAATCTGCAGACATAGATTTCTCCTGGTGCTACGTGAGAAGAAATAGTGTGATGGTACCGGCCCTTGGGTTTGGCTTGGGTGTTTTTGTGACTTGATAAAATTTGCCAAATAAACCCAGGCTGATGAAAACTAGGGCTTGGCTGGAGGATCCTGCAGGACCACAAGCAGAACGTGATGGGAAGGACGGGGCTGGAAGGCTCCAGGAGCTCTGGTCCTGGCAGTGGGGGAAGCAGAGTAAGCTGGGGAGCTTTGGGGCGGGGGCACGAGGCAGTCCCTCCCGTGGCTCCCACCTCTCTCTCTGCCTTCCAGGTTCGATGAAAAGTCCCGTCAACAAGACGGCTCTGACCCTGATTGCCGTCAGCTCCTGCATCCTGGCCATGGTGTGCGGCTCGCAGCTCTCCTGTCCGCTGACCGTCAAGGTGACACTTCACGTCCCCGAGCACTTCATCGCCGATGGTGAGAGCCCGCGGGCACCCCTGCTCCTTAACCCCTCCTCACAGCTCTCCTAAAGTCTCCTTAAGTACGCACTCAGCAAGAGGACCGCGCCATGGAGCTCAACTTGCCTCTTCTAAATTGCACCTTTATTGTTGTTATCACTGTACGTATCTGCTGGATGTCCCTGGTTTCCTCCGGACTCGCTGGTGAGCCCTGGGAGCAGCACAGGCAAGCTCCTGTCCTGCAGCAGCTGAGCTGCTTGTCTCAGCCCCTTGCAGCAGCACGGAGTGGAATTGCTAGTATTTGAGCCAAAGCAGAGATGCTTTGAAAAATTAGACAAGGGCTGCTGTCACTATTTATTGCTTTATCTGACTGGGCTCCTTGCATTTGTTGTGTTTTGCTGACCTTTTCTTTATAATGTGCAGCGAGCGTCAAGTGCAAGTTTTCAGTAAGACGAGGGCAAATTTCATTTTCTTCCAGCCGACGAGAGCCATTATTCAGTCAGTTCCAATTGCTCAGCTCCTGTACTCGCCATGCTGCTCGGGGCATGCTGAGGGTGGGTGCAGCTTCTCCCTGCCAGAAACCAGTGGCACCCAGCCCCACACTGGGGTTGGGATGGAGGGCAGGGAATGAATATGTTGGGGAGAGAAGTGTGCTTGAAGAGGTACAGTGGTGGTGGAAGGAGCAGGGCTTAAAGCAACGTCCCATGACACAGAGGGGTTCCACAGTCTTTTCTAAATGGGTTTCATCCTTGCTAAGGGTGGTTTCTTCCTGGAGTTAGTATGCATCCATCCATAGGAAGTCACTGCATTGTACTACAGAGCTCTGCCCAGCCTGAGCCTCACCACGTCCGTGTGACTGTGCCTTTAAGGATGCTTTTGGGATGGCACTTCTGGCACAGGGAAGGCACTGTGATCCCAAAAACTGGAATAAAACAAAACGTAATGCGACTGCTTGGAATTGAAATGAAAAGCTGAGCCTGCGCTTGTCACCAGGAAGGGAGTGGCAGTGCAAATTATGCAAATACAGAGAACACTCGAATGGAAACGACAGTGAAATACCAATAAAACAGATTAATATCCTCAAAACTGGGGGAAATGGGATGAACTCCAGTTCTGACTTAATGACTTTTCTAAAGAGAAAGTGGCAAGAGGACTGGTAAAAACGGTTTGGAGAAGAATTAAAATGAGCTTTGTAATGAAACTGTAAAATATAATTACAAACTGCAGAAACTTTAGAAATATTTTTTATGAGAAACAGTCAAATTCTTCACAGAGAAGCAGCGAAGACATTTTGCAGCGGCCATCAGTTTTACTGAAATCTCATCATTTTATGCGATGGCAGAGTCCTTCGCCTGGGAAGGGAAAAGCTCTTCAAGTTGTCCCTTCTATTTGAATAACAACAAATCCCAAGGCAGCACCAAACTGGCAGCAAAATACTATGAAACATTTAAAGGCATCGCTGAACCGAGCCTGGTTTGGAAATTGTAATGGTGCACAGGAAAACGTTGCTGGCTGTGTTTGCAGAGACTGGGTGCAGCTTGGCACCGGGGGTCCTATCCTGGTGGCAGGCAGGGGCTGTGCTCCTCTCTGAATACCCAGGTGACTTTTTGGGTTCATTTCCAGACATGTAGGGCTGCTTACTGCCTGGCTGCCAAACACTGGGACCGGGGACCTGGGCATCATGTGGAGCTGGAAGGAGCATGGCTCCAACGAGGCTGGGAGCTTGCATCAGCCTGAAGCCTGCTGCACCTAGCAGCTCGTAATTCTGCCGTGCACTTAAGCAGTCTGGATCCTTAAGCTCTTCTCCTTTGTACTTGCATGACAGTGAGGCAGGCTCGGCGAGCAGGCAGGGCAGTGCATTCTCTGGAGTTGTTCCTGCACGACAGAAAGGTGTCCACTGATTCCCATTTGATGGCAGTATTGCTAGAGATGCCAGCAGCCGAGGAAAATCTTGCAGCGGAGAAGGAGGCCACCAGCACCTCTGCGGGAAAGGCCAAAGAAAGACAGGCTGAAAGCTATCCTGCTCCTAACAGATGAAGACTCAGCTTTGAAGGAAACTTGAAATAGACATGAGCCAGCTCTGGCGCGCCAGGATCCGAAGCCAAGAAGGGGGAGGGAGCGAAGCGGCCCCAGCATGTCTGCAGCCCCTGAGGAGAGAGCCTCCCCCTGCAGCCAGCAGCAGCGATGGGAAAAGGAGCTCCCGAGCCTGTTGGAGTCGCTAATGGAAAGAGGAGGGGGAAGGACTGGGACCAGGAGCCAACTGGCAGCAAAGGCTGGGAGAACAGATTACCACCGGCAGTATTAATAACCAGCCTGTCTCTATTGCCCTTATTTCTCTCTCTTGGTTCATTTTCCTCCTTTTGTTCATTTGATGGGTTCTCCCCCCCTCTCCTCTCCCCTCTGAACAATTATTGCCTGGTTTGTACAGCTGCTCTGTCTTCATTTTCCAGGGCAGCCAACTACACGAGGGCCTGGCACAAGCTGCCACGCTCTGTGCTGCCATGGCTGGCAGGGGGAGGCTGGGGGCCTCCCAGGAACACCTCTGTGCCCGTCAGTCCCCTCTTGCACCGCATTGCTTTGTGGGGCTGAGGAAGGCACTGGCTTTGTCCGTGCCCTCCATGCTGCAAAATGCTGTGTTAAACCAGCAAGGGTAGAGACACTTCTTTTCTTTTTCCACCTAAAATGGCTTGAGCGTCATCTGCTCCCTTCTGCAGCATCCACAGAATCATAGAATGGCTTAGGATGGAGGGGACCTTAAAGATCATTGAGCTCCAATCCCCTGCCACAGGCACGGTTGCCAGTCACTAGATCAGGCTGCCCAGGGCCCCATCCTCTCCTCCCTCCTCCTTTTCTTGCTCTAGGCCGTGAGGATCGTGTCCCCCCATGGCAGCAGCTCGGGCAGCCTCTGGCCGCACCCAGCAGCAGGCACCGTGCCCATTTCAGAGCAGGCTTGAATTGATGGGAAGGCTCGTGGTGGCTTTTATGAGGATTTGGAAATGCAAAGCATTATTTAGAGGAACATTTAGCAGCATCAAAGTGGGGAAAAAGAAAAGAGAGCCCCTCCATCTGAGCAATAAAACCCCTTATGAATATGTTAGCCACTCAGCTCTGTGCATTCAGGGGGACTTTTTTCTTGTAAGTAATCATTCAAAAAATAGAGAGGGAGAGCAATGGGAGCTGCTTGCAGGGAAAGCAGGGATGGAGAAAGATACCCTAGAGGACTTAGCCTGGAGTATGTCCTTGCTGCACAACAGTTTGAAATATAGTATCAATTAAAGCTTCCCGTTTTTACAGCCTGCAAAGGGGTTATATATGGTGTGGGTGGATGTTTGTATCTGGATACTTTAGTGGGAGAGGTAAGTGAGGTCCACCGCTGCGTACGGAAGGAAGGAAGAGCTACATTTAGCCAGGGGCTTGTAGGGCTTCGTGTTGTAAGTGGAAATAAAGTAAAGGACATAAAGCAGCGTTCTGTCACTTCAAAGACATCTCAGGGCATTTACAGCCTTCTCCCCTCCTCGCTGGAGTCGTGTGCCAGAGAAAATGTGGCGATGCCTCTGGGACGTCATGCAGCTCAGGTCAGGGTGGTTTATGGAGGTCAGAGCTGAGGCACTGCCTGTGCAGCTTTGATGCTCGCAGCCAGCTCTGCTCGGAGCACTGGTGGCTGCTGCTGCAGCTCCAGCCTGGGGGTGAATGTGGCTTCGTCCTCCCCCACCTCGTGCAAGGGGAGGGGAAGGAACACAAACCGAGCACCCCCGTGCGCAGCCTTCGTGGGGCGGGTGAAGCCAAGTGAGCACCAGAAACGGGCATTGCCACTTGGGACTGTGAAAACCCAACCCAAACCCGCCATGGGTCCGAGGGGCTGGTAAGGTGGAGGGAGCTGTGCATGTGGCATTGCTTTTTTCCCAAGCTTCATGCATCCGCATCTGCCTGCCTGAATGATGACATTGTGTGGTTGTCACGCAGCTGATCAGTAATTGTTTCATCTGAAGATTATTTATTTCTTTCCCTCCACAACTGTTTCCTTCAAGACGCCACTGGAATTGAATGCTGCTATTAGCAGCTTCTGCTAATTTTCCCCAAAGATCGCCAGAGCTCTGCAGACTGCAATTGTTGGGCTTGCAACAACTTCTCATTTTGGTTTTAATTAAATTTGTTGCTTTAAATTGTTTGCTTTTGACATCTCCTGCTCAATCTTGTGCAGCCCTCAGAGGTGACCAGGCATTAGGTTGGTTCCTCTGGTGCTGGCTCGCGTGTGCTGAGCACATGCTGCGCATGCGCTCGCATAGAAATGAGCAGTATGAGAGATGCGGGTGGTGGGGAATGGCCCAGTGCTGGGCTCTGCTTTGCAGTGAGGAAAAGCTGGAGATGCTCATTGATTTACAGATGAAGCATCCCCACTTTGCACCAGAAGGATGGAGGAAAGACTCCAATCTTAAAGGTTTCCATCCCTCGGCATCCCCCAGCAGCAACCGGGCTGCAGTGCTCCCCAGCTGGTCCCAGCCTCACCAGCCCCCCTGAAATCAGTGGGGGAATGGGCTGCCTTGAAATCAGACCGTTTGCTCAGCCTGGAGTCGTTCTGCTGTAGAGATGCTGTGCAGAGATGTGGGTCAGTGCTCGGGCAGGAGCAGCAGCGTCCTCTGCCAGCCCCAGCCTCACTCTGCCTGCCCCAGACGTAACATCTTTTGGCGAGGTGGCTGTGCTGGGGCAGCTCTGCAGACTGCATTTAATTTCATCAGCTCTTAATCACCGGGTCATCTCCTGCCTGCCTTACAGCTCGCTCTCGCTCCCGCGCCTGCTTGGCTGGCAAGAAAATGTGAGCAAATGGCTGCAGCGTTACCAGACATGAACTCTAAATATTAACATCAATTTATAAACTGTATCAGTGTGGATCAAAGGGATTCCAAGACGGTTTTATGGCGTGAACACTCTTTGCATGAGGAACTAATAAGATTCTGTAGGCTGAAGTACATCATGTTTTTATCGTGCCTCTGACAGGCTGTGATCCTGAGCTCAGCTTGTCCCTGTGCTGGGGCAGCTCTGTTTGCAGGGGAAGGCAAATATCTCCTCCTCAGTCCTCAGCAGGATGTATGGGAGCTGATCAGGGGGGATTGGTGCTGGTGTTTGGCTGGAGTCAGCAGGGGCCTGCTGGGAGTTGTGACATCCTGAGAGAGACAAGGTGCATTCATCACGGGAGGATGGTGTCTCCCAGTGCCTGCTGAGCTTGCACCAATGCCATTTAGCCTCTAATTTGGGAGGGACAGCAAGGGAAGGGTGCAGTAGGGCATAATGCCTTTGACCATCCAGTCTGCTCCATTCTGTGGAAAGGAGGGATGCAAATCTTGGCATCTGTATTTGCAGGATGAGGCTCTGCCTGGTCTAACCAGTTTGGTGGTAGGTCAAGGCTGGGGAGCTGACTGAGGTCATGCCTGGGGACCTGACTTAGGTCATGCTTGCTTTTGTACAGAAATTCATGGGATATCTGCAGCAGCAGCAATGCAGCAATGCAGATAGGATTTTCTGAGGCTGCATAGCCAGGAGCATGCTGCTTCGTGTTCTAATTCTCCCAAGTGGTGACATTGGTGTTCCTTAATCTTGTTATGAGCAGCTGGTAGCTCAACATGGCCCTGTGACACATGGACTTTGCATGTTCTGCATCTTGGCTGTGTTCTCTGCAGCCTGGGGGGATGTTTGGTCTTGGTGCTGGCTGAAAAAATCTCTTCCATTCACACACACTTGACGTTTCTTAAAGCTTATCATAACTCGTCCATCAGATACTTGGTGGAGCGATCAGATTTAGGCAGGATTTCCCTGAACTCTTGTCCGATATCTTGAGTGTCGCTGAAGAAGAGCCTCCGGCTGGAGCATGGGAGTTGGGAGATACGGAGCACTGAGGAGAAGCTGTGCTTTAGGTATCTGAGCTGTGTCAACTGTTGCTTACCCAGATGTCTGCTGAGGATGCAAACATGCTGGTACTGGGCGGTTATAGTGTCATGATAACACCACAGAGCTGGCAGGGGGGTCCCTTAGCTGCTGGAGTTGCGGGCTTCAGCCTGAGTCTCGCAGAAGTGAAGTCACAGCAGATTTGCATGTAGGCGTTTGGGTTCCACTTGGCTTTATGAAAAAGTGTCTGAGTGATCACTTGCTGTATGAAATGAAATGTGTGCATTCTTTGACAGAAGTTCAGCCCTGGTAAAATCTGGACTGATTTCCAAGAAAACTCAAAGAAAGAATCTGTCGGAATTAGCAAGCAAGTACAATTTAACAATTAAAATGTAACCCCACTCTTCCCACAGGAGAGATGCTTCTAGTCTTTGCTGTAATTGCATACAGATTTGTATCACTAATTTGCTTCTGCTGCGCCAAGGTGAACACTGTGCCGATTGATGGCATTTGTAATGTGTGGCCACGGGCCGGGCAGCCCACGGTGTGCACAGAGCTCAGGTGCCAAAAATACCTCCTGGAGCTGAGCCCTACGTGGTGGGAGCTGCCTTCAGTTTGGCTGAGAGGAAAATAAATAGACAAGAAAGGTGTACATAGAGGCTTTTGAGGTTTTAAAGGCTTACTAAACTTTCTGTTTAGGCGTTGTTTGAGAGAAAGCATTAGATAAACAGAAGGGAATGGCTCGGGTGGATTTGAACCCACTGTGATACTATCCTTAGTTTCGATTTAGAAGAAAGAATTGTAGATGTGACTAGGCAGAACTGAAATTAGTCCAAAATTCCCAAACTTTGTGCTGAGCAGAGGGCTGGAAAGCTGGGCACTGCGTCGGCCTGTGGGTGCAGTCCTACCCCAAGCCGTGTACCACTGCTTGGCTTACTGTATGTGTGTCCTGGGAACTGAACATTTGTCTGGCTGTTTCTTCAATTTCCTGGAAGAAAATTAAGAAGCAGAATTCTTTATCCCCCAGCACAAGGATGGGAGAGCAAGAGCTGATCAACAGGAAGAGCTGATAGGGGAGGAGTTCTCTCTTTGGGAAATATTCTTTCAAGTTTTACAAGAAAAAAGAAAGTCTCCAAAGAAATCAAATCATTCTTTGTACCTATAGGGGATAATCCTTCCTATGGTCTTAAAAAAAAAAAGGGAATCTGTAACAGGATTATAATTGTGAGATAGTATAGGGATGGATGCATTATTAGCAACCTGTCGTACGACCTCCTGCAGGGTTCTAACACCAAATACTAATTTTAGATGACAAGGAGTTTCGTTGTCCAAGATACAACAAATGGACCAAAGAAATAAAAAAGGAGTGGAGAGAGGAAGAAACAGAAATTCTTCAAAAAAAAAATATTTGATCTCTTCCCTCAAAAAAAACAGAGAGAGAGAAAGGAAAAACCAAACCCTTTTGGCTGCCTTTTGGGCTCTTTGTTCTTTTCCCTTGTTATATATCTCTTCTGAGCTGTTTTATCCTGTTTTGTTCTGGCAAATGATTTTTGAAATGTCAAAACTTCAAGCCTCTTTTGTCACGGCTTAAGCAGTCCCACTGAACTTTGAAGGAGACCTCAGCATGAGAGACATGAACTTTTGCTGCTGTCTTAGCCGGCCCGGCTTTGATCAGCATTTGAGAAGGAAAGGGGAAAAAACACACACACAAAAACGCAAACAACGCAGTCCCCCCAAGCACCGGCCCTACGTGGCAGTGCACTGAGATTCTCCTTGGGGCTGCGATGCCGATCTGCAGCGGGGCCTGGCTTCTGAGGCCTATGCAGCTCCAGGGCTGCGGCCTACAGCGGGGTTGCCGGGGCGGCGGTCCTGGTGTTGTGTTCCCTGACACCTCAGCCTGGTTGTTTTATCCTGGGCCCTCAGTGTCTCTGTTTAAAGAGGATTTCACTTAGCTTTCGGCTGGGAATGTCAGATTGTGCCTGTGGACTATGCTGCCCATGGAGTGCTTGGAGCTGTGGGTTTGGGTGAACCAGTTGGGTCCCCAGTCCCCAAAAGGTGTTTCCAGAGGACAACTGGGAGCTGGGGCTTCCCCCCTCTTACACCAGCAGTGTGAGCTGCCTAGTGTCTCGTCATCACCGCTGTCCCCTTTTGTTTACCTCTGCTGAAGGACTGCGCGTTAGAGAAGACAGATCTGGCGGATCTTTCTGACAAGCTAACCATGTTCGAAATGACACTTGCTTAGAAAATGTTTGTTCTTGGTGGTTTCTAAAAGGATTCGCTATTCATCCTGCCCCTTCTTAGCTTTTCAAGATGTTTTTGATAAGTGCGCGCTGGTGTCTTGTGAAAACTGTTTTATGCATGCGGATTCTTTGAAAACAAAAAGAAAGTTTGTGTAAAAAGCCTTTGAAATCTTCAGAATTTCAGCTTTCAAAATATTTGTAAAACTCCTTTTCCTGTTCCTTTCTTCCTAAGCAAACTGTGAAAGGATCAAGGTTGGGATTTTTGTTTGTATTTTCAGTGAGAGTGACGATGGGGAAAGCGTCTGTGGATGCATCTAAAAATGGTACCCAGCTGAGCTGGGATGTGAGAAGTTTCCTGGCTGGGAGCAGTCCCCTCCTTCCACCTCCTAGGGAGGAAGGAAAGTGTTTACAGTTAACTACAACTTTCAATTTCTCTGCTTTTTAACTGTTTATTTGCTTATTTTCTTTGAACTGGAACAGTGTCCATTATTTTCACTAAACATTGAATTTAGGGATTTTGGATTCAAGTGTTTTCCCTTTTTTTCCCTTTTCTTTTACTTTTGAGGATGATTTCTCTTGAAGACTTTCTGAAATCAAAACTAATTCATTTTGAAAATGCAAGAACACTTTTTCTTTCAGTTACAGTTATGTTATGTTTGTAAGTCTTTCTGTGTACAGAATAGAATATGACAAGGCACAGTTTGCTTCCCAAATCTATGTGTTTTTTTCTCCCAAACAAATTTATACCTGGAGCTGATCAGTCTGTCCCAGCCCCGAAGTCACCCTGCTGTCACCTGCTGGATTCCCTCCACCAGGGTCCCGTGCCAGGACACTGCTGGCTCAAGTCAGCCTTGTCTTTAATGAAAACTAATTATATGACTATTTTATGTCTGATTTCCTTCTGTTGCTTTCACTCTGGCTGTATTTTAAATAGAAGTGGGGTTCATTAAGGATGTAATCAAGAGCTGGTGGTTTTGCTTTTGAGTCTTTGGCCACAGAGGGACTTGTCTGTCGCTGAGCCTCCAAATGCACTTGTGTGTTTCTCCAGCCACACTCATTACTAAGGAGCTATAAAAATAAGTAAGCAAGCAAGACTGATGCTATAATAGATGTAAACACTCCCAGTGGGTTCATGATGCATTTCCATTTGGTAAAAAAAAAACCAAAAAAAACCCGGGTTGCCTTGGGGAAAAAAAAAGCCAAAAAAAAAAGGCTTGCCTTGGTAAAAAAAAAACCAAAAAACCAACAACCAACAATAGTTATAACTGGTATTTAAAGCTGTCTTTAAGTATTGATTGAAAAGAATGATAATTAACAGAAGAAGTTAGGCAGCTCTGAGGTCCTTCTTTGTGCTTGGTGTTTCAGTGCTGTCTGCTGGTGCTGTGGCGTTTACCCACAGTCTGCAGTTGCCATGTGGCTGATTGAGATGTCTCCTGCAGCCTGGTGATCCAGCCTCTGCCTCGCTGGTCCCCAGAGCAGCTGTGTGCTGTAGCTCTCAGTGTTATTTGTGTGTACACTCAGTAGCATGGCTTCATCCCTCAGCTATGAATGCTAGAGATGCATCTGTGTAATCTGTATAAGTGTAAAAGCTTTGAATTTGTGTGAAATTAGGGCCTGGATTTTTATGGTGTTGTGATCTCAGGATGCCTAGAAATGGGGTTGTTCACTCAAAACCCTGACTTCAGGTTTTGCTTTTTTATCCTCCATGTGCAGGATGAGGTTGAGATGAATTCCTTCCTGCTAAAGCATCAGCAATTTCTCATTCCAAAGGAAATTTGGAGTTTATGTTCCAGCGGGTTCATGTGGGGTGGTTGCTGCTATGTGTTTTTTGTTTTGCCTTGGCTTTCATTGAGCTTAGAACTTCTGCAGCACTTAGTAATGCACTTAGACATTATTTTTCCATGTGATGCAAGCCCTCAAGTTTCAAGAAAATGCACCCTGGATCTATAGAGTTGCCATCCTTGGGTAATCACTAAGAAGGATTGAATCTTCAGATAGTGCTTGCAAAGCTTGCCCCTATTTCCAATCCTAGCACTTAAAGGAAGGGTGCCTGCTAGCTCCTGGGCTACTTGGAGGTTTACCTTGCCCACTCCTCTTTGAAGGTTTCTTCTCCCCTGTTTTTAGAGGCTTTTACCTGGGTAACTTTTGCAAAACACCACTTAATGGCAGAGGCTTTTTGGCTCCCCTCTGATCCGTGCAGCACTATTATGGAGGCAGTCTTATAATCAATGTAATTGAAGATCAGAGTTAATGAGGACCTCTGTGCCTGCAAAATCCCCCAAGCGATGCTGGGCCTCAGATGTTAGATAAGGAAATGATTGGGCTGAACTGAAAATCTATTTGGCTAATTAGATGATGCATATTCCCAGTTGCCAGTGGGGAAAAATACATTTCACACAATAAAGAAACGTAAGATTTTGTAAGAAAAGGTTTTTTGGCAGGAATTTACTTCTAACTCTCAGAGGGGAGAGAGCGGGGAAGTTTTACTGATAGAAGTTGTGTTGGGCCAGTTCACTCGCCTTGACTTGGGAGACATGAAGCAGGAACAGCCCAACGGACTGCTGCCCTCTCCCATCCTGGTCCTGGGGTCTGGCTGACTGGTGGGCATTGTCTGCATGAGCTGGGGAAGTGATGCTCCAATACTATGGATCAGAATAATTGCATTTGTCCACATTTCTGCAGAGATGTAGGAATCAAATCCAGCATCTTGTGATACTCGTGGGGTAGGGGAGCATCTAGGCAGGGAGTGTCCATTCACTGGGCATGTTCACATGCATGCAGTAGGCATGAAAAAGAGTGCAAGTAGACTGAATGTTCTATGAGAGGAGAGGAGAACCTGCAACTCCAGTTCTCTGCCTTTGCAGGGAAGGTTTCTTTCCTTAGTACTGGAGCACCAAGAACTTACCAATTGGAGCAGGGGCTCTGCTGTGAGGAATGGTGGGACAGTAACTCAGAAGTTCTGTGATCTCATGTACAGATTCCTCAGTACCTCATTTAAGATAACTCTTTTCCTTCTTGTGCTCCCTTTTGGCATAAAATGCTTTTCCTTTTCTTTTTATACTCACCTAACACATTTTTTTCCACTCTCAGGCAGCAGCTTCGTTGTGAGCGAGGGGAGCTACCTGGACATCTCCGACTGGCTGAACCCTGCCAAGCTGTCCCTTTACTATCAGATCAATGCCACGTCCCCCTGGGTGAGAGATCTCTGTGGCCAGAGGACCACCGATGCCTGTGAACAGCTTTGTGACCAAGAGACAGGTAAGGGAGGCCTGGGGAGAGTGGAAACCTTGCGGAGGCTGGAGATATGAGGAAGGTTTGTCTCCGGATACGTCAATACCTGCATGGCTCTCCCATGCCTGGCATCAGGGCAGAGTGCTGAGTACCAGCAGGGTACGTAGTGGTGACCTCCATTAGCAAGGCATAAAGCAGCTGAGTGCCAGGATGGGGATTAGAAATGGTGGATCTGTCAGTTCCTTTCCCCTCAGTGCTTCTGCCCATTGTGACCTAGTGCTGATCTCTCCTCCACCTCTCTTGTGGAGCTACAGACACCACTGTCTTTCCTAACCTACAGATGAGCTTTTTGCTGTGTGCTCTGCTTGTACATGGATCTGCAACATGCCGTGCTGAGGCTCAGCTCTGTGTGGGGCCAGGGAGAGGAGAAATGTCACCTTCCCTTCTGGTCCAGTGCTCCTGGGTGATACATGGGGACCTGCAGTGAGCTGGGAACACAGAAAACAGCAAAAGTGCAACAAGGAAATGATGGGGGTTTGCATGAGTGGGACACGTGAGTGTGTGACTCCAGGAAATACTAAACTAGGTTTCTTAAATCAACTTTCCCAGTCAAGACAGCGTTCTCTTTTTATACTCCTGGTCCCCAAGTCTTGATGTGTGAAGGCACTGACAGGTGTAGCCACAGCAGAAAAGTCACTCTGGCTGAGTTCCCCATGCCGATTAGCTCCAGGCATCACCTGCAGCCAAGGAGAGCTGGGGGCAGCAGCCCCTGGCAGATGGAGGAGATGCAGGAGCATCTTCTCACCCATGTGCCTCAGTGCAGCATGATCACTTCAGGCGTCAGCAACACTCAGCCACCTCTAAGATAAGGGAAGATGAGTTCAGTTCTACCCAGGGGAGGAAGAAGGAAAAGCTCCTGCCTCCAGCAGAAAACATGAGGAGGGTGTATGGAGGCAGCCCTGATGCTCTGCTTGCCAGCCCCATGCTGCCCTTGGCAGTGATGCAGGCCCTGTGTGGTGTTGGCTGTTCTCCCACAGCAGCCCAGCTGCTGCTCCCTGTGTGTCCCCAGCTCTCTGTAGCAGCTTGTCCCTCTTGCTGGATGCTCCATGCCCGAGCAGGACATGTCAGATCTCATTTGCAGGGAAGGGAATGATGCTCTTTAGCTCAGCTCCAGCACAATGCTGGATCCTAACCTCATCAGTTGCTTTACAGTTCCCATCCCTGCTTCCCATCTGACCAAAACCCAGCAGCAGTGACTCTACCTGATACTGGTTGAAGTTTAGTGTGTCCTGGAAGTGCCTGGGAGAAGGAAACAGGTTCAAGGGTCTGTGACCTGCTCAGAACAGGAGAAGCAGGGCAAAAAATCTATGGTGGCCTCAGGTACCCCGTGGTCCTGATGTTGAGCATATCAGGCACTGTCTCTGTGTCAGCCTGTGCCTTCAGTTCTGTGATGGAGGTGAGGGCAGAACAGCTGTGCATTGAACCATCAGGCTCCTTACCTGAAATCTGTACACCAGCTTCTTTCCTCTCCCTTCCACCTGGAAATTTACACATGGATAAAGCAAAACCTTTCTCCTGTCTGTGCCATTTTTATCGCAGGGGTAGGGCAGGGCTGGCTGGTGAGGCTGTGGATTTTAAGTATGGGTTTCCAGACTTTACCAAGAGCTGAACAATTAACTGCCTACTGACAGTGAATCCTTTGGAAGTACCTATGGGACTCCCAGCCCAGGAGACAGCCCCCAGCATCGCTTCCAATCATTGCTGTTGATGAGCCTTCAGCTGGTGAGAAGTTTCCATGCCAGGCTGGGAGCAGATCGTAATTCCATGATGCACAGCATGTATTTTTAGATTTATATTTATTAATGTCATTCTATTTTTAAGGGTGATTTATTTTTATCACCACAAGAGAGAGCGGCCTGTGGTTTTACTAGGGGACATAAATCCTTTCTAGATTTCAACCTTTCCAGGTCAGGGATTTTATCATCGCTGTGAGCATCTAGAGGAATAGGTGCGGGGGGTTTCCCTGCCCTCCATCCTCTCTGGATGGGGGAGGAGGGGGGCTGGGCCAGGGTCTGTCCTGTCTAGGGCATGAATGCCTTGAAAGGTTTCCCTTATGAGGGGCAGTAGGGCAACCCTTGAGGTGCTCCAGCATGTTTACAGCCACTCTGCCTTTAGTCCCCCTTGGAGGCTGCTCTCTCCTGCAATGAATCCAGCCTTGTCCCAAAGCTTTCTCCCTCCAAGCTGTATGCAGACCTCCTCCACCTCTGTGGGAGGACTCATCCTCAGCAGCAGTGCCAGGAACTGCTGGCACAGGTTTGGACAGAAGCTGCCAGGTCACTCGTGCTGTCTAGTGACACTCAACCTCTTACTCCACCCTGGGCTGAAGATCTCCTTTGGGTTGGAGTTTTGTGGAATATCTGCCCATGCAATGCACTGATTCGTAACCAAAGCCACAAGTGCTGCTTCAGTATGAATAATAATCCACACTGAAAACCATGGCTTGGAAACACTAGGAAATGCCAAAACACATCTCGCTTGCCTGACCTTAATTTGGTTTCCCTTGTGTCTTCGCAGTGTGACTCATTCTTTAATTAAATGATTGCTGCCCCTGACAAATTTCAAGCCCTCACTGCAAAGTACCAGCTCATCAGAGCTTTTCAGGGAGAGCACCAACATCTGCACAGGAGCAGAATATCATCTGTGGCTTCGGGTGAGCTGAGCGCCTTTCCTGGATCTGTCCTCAGCCTCTCACAGTGCGGATAGTGTGCTCCAGAGCTGCGCCTTGGTTGGGTTTTCCAATGGATGTGGCATTCATACCACGCTCTGTGCTGCTTTTTCCTACAATCAAGGAGCGCTGTTTTTTCATTCACCTCCCTTACCAGTGCCGGTAGCATTTATGAGGGCATCCTTTTTTGGTGGCATATGCAAATCCTGATTTGTGAGCACAATTACCTGCTTTGTATGCACAAAACTGATTCACTTGCACATTCTGTGGGCATCGCTTAAGAGACCTGCTGGAGAATTGGTCCCTTAGGGCCAAACGCTGGAAAAAACAGCCTCTGATTCTGTGCTGTCAGGCTTGCCAGAGCAGTGGCATAAATGAGATGGATCGCTACCTTGATTAGCAGGTGCAAGTGCGTTGATTTTTTTCCCCATCCATAAATCAGGCACTTACCCGTTAAAGCTGTCTTCTATGCATTCACAATTGATTGCACCCACAAAACAATAGGCACATGCCTGTACGAACCCAATTAGATGTGGTAGCAAAAGGTCTTTTTCTAGAAATTGGCAGGGGGGAGAAAGAAAAAAAAAAAAAAAGGTTTCCATCATCTTCCAAACGGGCGAGTTTGTCAGCGGGGCCGCAGGTGGCTCTGCTGTCCTGGTGGGACAGGGAGCTTGTGGGTGGGAAACAGATGGCAGCCGTTGTTAAACGTGCCCCTTCCTTAAAGGTGCTTGTTACGGGGGGTTTGGAGGATGCAGAGCAGGACATGTAAATCAGCAGATGACCAGCCTTGGTGAGGGGGTACTTGTGTTTATGAAAACAGCCATTTTTGCCAGTGTTCAATTTAATATCATGCGGCTTTTGTGCACATCGAGTAATATTTGTTTGCTCTTGTGAACTTGCGCTGTTTTCGCTGTTGGAAGATCCTAGTGTCTTTATTGACTTTGACTTTCATAAGATGAGGTTCTGTCTGTCTAAGGTATGTAGTTTAATAACTTGGTCAAAACTCCCATAATATGCAATTGCTTCTCATGCGGTGGCGCAGCTTGCCTCGCGCACCAAGCAGGGCAGGAGGCAGTTAACTCCCAAGCTAACTGCTTTGGGCTGCAGTGTTAGACATAAACAGCAATCAAAATGCATGCCCGCGAGGGGGCTGAGTTAAGGTTATCTGTGCTGTCTTTGCACTCTCATTTTCTGCCATTAGAGTGTTTAATCCTGCAGCTGCTAATGTTCTTGTAATGGTATTTCTGAGCTTGTCTGAAGGCTGCAAAGTGGAGGGAAGGGAGGGGAGCGCTGTGGCTGGAGGTGCTCCTGGGCACAGCTCACCTGCTCGGCCCATCCCGCCAACCGTGGTGGCTGAGTTTGGTGGTGTCAGCCCAGAAGGTGATGGCTGGGCACTGCAGAGCACCCTTGGGTGCTGCCTGCCCAGGATCTCGCAGCAGCCACGCACGTGTGCCCACAGGGAGCTTCCTCGGCAGTGCAGCTCAGGGGCTTAGCAAATGATAATGAGAATAATATCTGTGCCGAGCGTAAACCCAGACACAATCCTCACAAGTTAGGCTTGCTCTCAAGTGCTTTGATGCATCTGGGCAAGGAGGGTGACTTGCAGTGGGAGGAGAGGAGGGTGTCTGTTGGGTTGACTCCAGATTTTCCCTCTGCATTCATAGCAGAGCCAAGCCCTCTGTCTCTCCTCCCAGCCACCTCGAGCTGTCCCTTGTGTCTGCACCAGCTTGATGCTGCCCATGTACTGTGGTGGGCATCGCTAGGGGTCTGCTGGTCATCCTGCCTTGTGGTGGCTGTCATCCTATAGGGAGGAAGAAAATAATTAAAGAGAAAGGAAGTTTTTTCTGGATAGAAAAGAATTTTCCTTTCTTGTTCCTTGAGAGCTGAACAGCTTTTAGTGAAACTGAATTTCTCATCAGGATTAAGCGGAGAGAGTTTGGAAAATGCCAGCCCCAAAGGCCAGGAGCTGCAGATAATGAGGGTGGAAGAGAAACTTGTCTGAGCTGGGAGCTGCTGAGGAGTCATGGCCTCAGCTGGGCCGGTCCTGGCTGCAGCAGCCGCTTTCTGAGGACCCCTCACTTGTCCATTGAATTTAGGAATTTAATGATCCATTAAGACCATCTTTGTCCTTTCTGTGTTGAATTTTCTCAGAATCTCTTTCTCTGCCATCCCACAGGGTTGCAGCAACCCATTTAAAGACGGGTTTTGTAGAAGTGCCTTTTTAGCTTCCCTCTCATCCGCACCTGTATCAATCAGAAACTCTGTGCCAACCCTTGTGCACGTGTGCACCATGCCTGTCCCTGGCCGGCTCATCCCCTCCATTGCGGCTGCTAGCCAGGGACAGGAGCATTGCATGCAGCGTGGGGGTGGTGGCAGGGACTGAAGGGCCAGGCTGTGCCCTGGAGTGAGCCCTGCAGCCTTCTGCCTGCACCCGGGGGTGCATAAATGAAGAACTGCAAATTGTGCTGCTGGGAGAGGTGCCCACAGGGCCAGAGCTTGTGCTGGGATCCCCAGGGCAGAGGCACAATCCCTGGCTCCTTGAGTGAAAGTGCTGCTGACTGCAAAGAGCAGCTTCCCCAGGAGCACAGGGACTCTGGGAGCCTCTGCTGTGTGCCAGCTAGAGGATTAGGAGGATCCCACAGCATTATCACAGCAGATCACCTCGCCCTAACGAGGATAACAGGATTACCAGCATGCTGGCGTGGGAACGCTTGGCTGTGCGGCACTCGTGCAGCCTGGCTGTGCTGCTCCGTGGATAAGCAAGGAGATGGCTGGGGGATGTTTTTGCTTCAGGAGGAGCAGAAACATGATGCGATGAGTGAAACAGGATAAACGTTCTAGCTTCCTGGATTGATGTGTAGAAAAGAGCTGAAGCCCTCATTGCGCTGGTCCGGATGTGGCTGGAGGGCCGCTTTAGGCCTTTGCACCAAGCTCCTGTGTGCTTTCCCTCTGCCCCAGGAGGACAGGAGCACCGTGGGGCTTCAGACAGGCTCCTCTCCTTTGGGCATGAGCGAGCCGTGGGCCAGCCCTGAGCCAAAAGCTGGAGGTGCAGAAGATGCTGACCGTGGCTGCAGACTGCTCCCACGCAACCACTGCATGAAGCGTGCCAACATATGGAGCCCCGGGCTTGGAAACAGGCAGAGGAAGCTCCCACCTGTGTGCAGCCACCAGGCAGACGTGTGCGTGGTTTGCCCACCTCCTCCGTGCTCTGGGTCCTGCTCCTCTTCCCAGCTGCAGTGGCAGTGCAGGATCTGGCAGGGCTCTGTGTGCCACAGGGTGCCACTTTGATCTCCTCCGGCCCTGTGGACATGAAAGCACAGCGGGAGGAGGCTGTGAGATGTGTCTGGGGGCTCTGGATGCGTCCCGCAGCTTCCGCAGCCCCGGAGACTCTGTGCTCCCTGCCATCAGCCGTGGCTGGGCAGCCTGATCCGGCCTGATTTGTGGGTTCTGAATTCGAAAGAAAACAAATGGCCGCAGCATCAGCGTTTGCACCATGTGCACAGCGCGGGTCGGTGCCTGCAGAAATGAGCTGCTTGTCACAGCGCTCTGTGGATCCTGGTTCATTTGTCCTCCCTCAGCAGAGGCACAGGGTTTTGTAGCCTGTTTTTGGTGGTGGCAGTTTTTAGCAGCGTGTTGAAATCTGCTCTTCAGGAAATATACTTTCTCAAAGGCGGAATTAGGGGCCCAGGACCCTCACCCCCATCACACTGAGCACATGCTGATTGGCCCCACAGCCCGTGGCTCAGCATCGTGCCCAGCAGGGCTGAGGACAGAGCAAATCCCAGAGTGTTTTGGGGGGGCTGAAGGAAGAGGGTGCCGGTGGTCTCAGCCCTGCGTGGCATCCCTGCTGCGGGGTGCTCCGGCTTCCCAACACCAACCTCCCCATAAAGCTCCCCGTAAAGCCTCCAACGCTGGCTGTAGCTGTTGAAGCTCTAGGATGGAAGTCAATAAAATCGATATTTCTGCAGGTTGATAGAGTTCCTCCTTCCGACACCGAGCTGCCTCAACTGTAAACAAACTGGCGGACAAAATAAACACATTGTGCTGCGGGAAAGGGGTTAACGGCCCTGGCACCTGCAGCCATCAATAACGAAGGTGGTGATGGGGCTGCTGGATGCCAACCTCTGTAGGTGTTTTTTTTTTTTTCCCCTTCTTTGCTCTAATTTCTGTGGCAGGCTCAGGAAGTGAGCCGGTGCCCCGAGACTCCCAGATCTGCTTTGCAAGCACTCTGAGATGCCTCTCATTTGCAGATCATATATTTGTTATGTAATAAGCGCCGGGAATTAATGATCCACGGCGTGGCTGGGGGAACTTGCGTACTAAGCACCCAAAGAAATAACTTTTCTTTAACTCACTGATGGAGCCATTAGGACACGCAGCTCTTGCCGTGGGACCGCCCTGGGCCAGGCAGGCTGCGGCGTGGTGAGCCAGAGCAGGAGCTCACGCCGTCTCCTTCCCAGCTCCTTCCCTTTGGAGAAGTAATGCTCCTGCCTCTCCCGTTATGAATCATGAGGTTAGCAGCTTTTGACAGATCATAAATCAGTGCTTGGAAGTCGCTAGGACAAATCCCAGGACATTTAATCTTTAATATTAGACGCGTTTAAAGCAGTGAATATTTCATGAAGGTGGTGTTGCATTTTAGCACGTCATTAGCTGTCTCGTTCTTTCCCCCCCCCCCTTCTCTTTCCCTTCCTCCCGTTTTCCAGACATCTCAGAATCTCGTGGGCTGCACCCCCGTTTCATTCCCTCCTGACAATAAAGCTCTTTACTGTAATCCCTTCAAGACACGCTGAGCTCTGCTGGGGACTGAGGTGCACGCAGTCCCTGCTCACCTGCAGCTGTGCTGGTGCTGGGGGCTCTCCTTCCCTGCCTCCCCCCTCTGTGTGGTCCCCCCGGCTCTGCTCCAGGGCTCAAAGCCCAGCGATGAGGAACAGCACAAAGCGAGGCAGAGAGAGTGGGAGAAGTAATCGACAGACGCTTGTAACAAAACTCCACGTGCAAATCCAATTCATCTTTTGATTTTGCTGTTTCTTGCTCCGGGTTATATATTCATACTGAAGGCAGGATCGATCAGGGCCAAGCTCGGGTCTGTGCTCCTGCTGTCAGCACGGTGTAATGGGGAGTGGGAGCCCCTTGGCATGGCAGAGGCTGGAGGCCTGGAGGGGTGGGAGGTTGATTCTTCTGCACTGAGTGGGCCGGGGGGATTGCAGAGGGGCCTGCACCTATGGGGTGGGTGTCTGCTGTCCTGGAGAGATGCTGGTGTCACACTGAGCTTCCTTGGAGGCCGTCAGGCGGGGCTTGGCTGGGCATGGAGAGTTGCAGGGATGCACATGGGTTGGGGACAGACATTTTGCTTTGTTGCATCATATCTCCAGCTACAGCAGGAATGCATCATGTAACCTCATCAGAAAAGTCATGGAGTCATAGAATACCCTGAGCTGGAAGGGACCCGTAAGGATCACCGAGCCCAGCTCCTAGCTCCACGCAGCACCATCCCAAACCCTATGGCTGAGAGCAGTGTCCCAATGCTCCCTGAGCTCCAGCAGCTCGGGGCCATGCCCACTGCTCTGGGAGCTGTGCCATACCTATTGTACTCTGGTGCAGAACCTTTTCCTGACCTTTTCCCAGCCTGACTCTCCCCTGACACAGCTCTACACCATTCCCATTGCAGCTGCTAGTATGGTGCTTGCTGCACAGGGAGGTCTCACTTGTCCCTGGTCTCTTGCAGGGGAGTGCAGCTGTCACGAAGGCTACGCCCCGGACCCCATGCATCGCCACCTGTGTGTGCGCACTGACTGGGGACACAGTGAAGGGTGAGTGGGAGCTGAGCTCCTGTATGCAGTGGGCTGGCTTCATGCTGGGGTCAGCTCCTTTCCTCGTGACCTTCATCATTATCACTGGAGACCCAGCACCCGGTGGTGCTGCTCTCCTTGCTGGGGGATGTGACACAGCTTCTCTCTCCCTCTCGGTGTCCCAGGCCGTGGCCCTACACCACGCTTGAGAGAGGATACGACTTGGTCACAGGAGAGCAGGCACCGGAGAAGATCCTCAGGTGGGTTGGGTGGCAGTTGGCTTGTCTGTGTGATTTCCAGGTGGAGGTCCACCATTTGCTGCCAATGCTGTACTCCTGTATGACATGTTTGTCCCAATTCCAGGTCCACCTATAGTCTGGGACAGGGGCTGTGGCTTCCTGTCAGTAAGAGCTTCGTGGTGCCCCCCGTGGAGCTCTCTATCAATCCTCTTGCCAGCTGCAAGACAGATGTTCTGGTGACGGAAGATCCAGCAGATGTCAGGTAGGAAGCAGATTTCTCATTTTGCTTCTGCTTGAGTGGCTAGGCTGGTCTTTAAATTGCTACTGAGGATTCAGTAATTTATATAATAAGTTTGATCAATTTTCTTCCAATAAGAGATCGGATGTGGTTATTCTCCAGGTGTTTTGGTTCTGATGGGTCTAGGCCAGATGTGTTATGTAACACAGCCTGACAGTCCCGTCAGGTGAATTGGTCAGACCTGTGCAAAGGCTGTTTTCAAGTGGCTTAAATCTAATGATTGTGTGCATAGCTTAAGTTGGTGCATTTATAGGTACTGAGGATGTCGTCATCATCATTCTGAGACACTGATGTATATCACCTCAGCTCAACCACTGATAATCTGCTTTGGGGCTCATGAAAGGCCAAGGTCAGACCCTGGCAAAAGGCCACGTTGCTTGTACAATTACTGTGCAATTAGAGGGGTTATTTTTCTCCCTTGTGCTCAGCAGATGCCCAGATATTTCTCTGGCTCTCTCATTCTGGCCAGCTTGTGCTTTAGCCAGACTTCCCCTGACATCTCGTTCAGCAGGGCTGAGGGTGGGCAAAGTTTGGGGCTTGGAAAGAAAGTGCAGGCAAAACACTTGTCCTCTGTGCTCCAGCTGGAAGGTGATGTGGTGGTCGCCCACCTCTGCTTGTTTTGCAGAGGTTTAACTGTTTGATTTGTAAGGTATCAGTGTGTATTTCCTCTCCTTGCTTTGGTCAAGATTAAGTGTGTGATTGCAGGTTGCCAGGGATTCTCTAGGAGCCCTCCCTGCCTTGCTGCTTGCTGCCTTCTCCTTTTGAATGAAGACAGTTTCTTGACACGCAGATTCTTGCCTGTGCTGTGGATCGTGTCCCTGGGTACTAGCAGGATCCTTATCTCCCAACCCGTGTTCTTTCCTTTTCCAAGAGCAGTAGGATATTGGATTTCCACTTTTCTGTCCCATCACCATGAGTCTTGGCAGGGCTCCTGGTGGAGGAGTGCTGGGGCAGAAGGGCAGTTTCTGGCACGGAAGCTGTTGTCTGCTCTCCTCCAAAGCGAAACCCCAAATGAGAATTCCTGATATAAATATCGGAGTGACCCAGGTAGAATAAAAGAGGTGACTTCATGGCGCTTGTATCCTACGTGCAGGAGATGCTAAATTATTAAAACTTTAATAAACGTAATAATAAATATTTGATGTTGAATTATGGAGGATTTCGCAGATACAGTGAAAACCCCAAACTGAGTGGGTATTATTATTCCTGCATTAGAACCTAAACGCTTCTCCAACGAGGATCAGGCTGGCGGCTCAGGTTCCTGAGCACCCTGTGAGGGGTGGGGGTGGAGGTGGTGCTGCACGGGGGCTGCTGGAGGTGGCGGTGGGGAGCAGCTGTGCTCGGGATGCTCGGTGTGCAGCCCAGGAGTGGGGACATTGCGGTGTTTGGCCCTTGTGAGCCTCGCCTGTCCTGTCCCCATGCTGAGGTTGCTGGGAGCTTCTACAGAATGGGAGCGGTGCTGTCAAGCTGTTCATCTTTGCTTTGTTCCTTTGGACTGAGATGTACGTTGGTAGCAAGTCAAGGGAGTGGTAATGCACCACTTCTGGTGGTCCATGTATCCGAGTGGTGACCAATAATGCTGGATCTACCATTGGATTTGCACACATACTGTCCAGTGCACAGGTCTTCAGGAGTCATCCCTCTGCCCTCGCAAAGCCGTGCTCTCTGGGGCCGTGGGGAAGGTGCTGTCTGTGTTTGCTGGCAGCTCCTGCTTGTGTGCTGTGGTGCTTTAGCTGTGACCCTCTCATGTCCCTGTGCCAGTGTCAGCCCCGTGCTGTATTGCAGCAGCTGGAGCACGGCTGTGTCTCAGCTCCCATGGTGTCCTGTTTGCTGTCCTGTAACGCCGTGATGGTAATTCAGTCCTGTATTTCTTCTGTACCTTTAGTAACGAGTGCACTGCATTCCTCCAGACCTTTCATTAGTCTGGCACCTTTTCACTCCGAGGTCACTTCTTGTGAAGAGTTTAATGGAGGAAAATTACAGAAAGCCTGGCTTGGAGGAAACAAGTGATGAAGTCTTTACAACTTGGAGGGTTAAAGGTTTGAACACGGCCTTGTGGTTTTATGAAGACACCGGGGACTGCAGAAAGGCCGGGTGCCATCAGCAGATCTCCAGAGCAGTGCTGGCTCCCTGCTGTGGCTCACGGGGATGCTGTTCTCTGTGTGGTTCCCTGCTGAGGCTTCCTCCAGCCTCCTGCCATGGCTGCAGCCCGCCCTGCAGGTAGGGCTGGCAGGTGGGACGCTGCCTGCTCTCAGTGTGCACCGAGCAGGGAGAGGGGACTCTTTTTGGTCCTGCTGGAGGTATCACCTGTCCTGTGGGATGGAACATTGCTGTGCTTGTTCAGCGTGGGCTGCTCAGCCCATGGGCAGCCCTCTGTGGATATCAGCGAGGAGGACGAGCAGCTCCTGCTCCCACCCCAGTGCTGAGTTGCAGCAGCAGCCTTTGGTGGCCTGCCAGGTGTGTGGGGTGACACCGGCACTGGTGGCACTGGTGCTGGAGATGTCCCCTGGGGGGGATGCAGGGGACTCCTGCCCTGCTGTCTCCATGCTGGTGGCTCTCCCTGTCCCACCGTGCCACCAGCTCTGCAAAAAGTTTGTAATTTCTCCTGAGTGGGTATAAATGGGAGGAACGAGCCTCAGCTGCTGCCTGACATGACATATAGCTCTATCGTTATGGCAACCATAGAAACAAATAAAAGCCTTGCCTTTGCTTGACAAGCCTTTGAGATGTCCTGATGGAGAGACAAGTGTTCAGTGGCAGAATGAATTCTCTTGAACTCTCTGTCAATTCATCTTCGTTTTGCTCCCAAGCGAGCCCCTTTGCTCTCTGAATTCTTTGCCAAAGTACAATCAGTGAGATTTTTTGTTACTGTTATTATTATTATTTTATCTTCGTTTCTCTCAGTGCTGCACAACACTGCATTTGAGCTGGCTTTGCTCCCCTGCTCTGAGCCCGTGCATCCCATGGAGCAGGGCCCAGCCTGTGTCGAGGCTGGGAGCTGCGCTTTGCCCCCGACACGTGGCCTGTCCTGGCTGAGCCCCACTGTGTCCTGTGGCACACTGCCCAGTCTTGCTGGGGCTCTCAACCAGTAACACCAGCGTGGCACCGGCTTTTGCAGCAATTCCGGCACTTTTCACCTCGCTGTGAGTCTCCCCACGCTCTCTGATGGAGGAGGATGAAAGGCAAAGTGGAGAAGAAAGGCAGAGGGAGTCTGGGCCAGGAGAGGGAAGGAGCTTTGTTCAGCATCAGCAGATTTCGTCTCATTGGCACCTCGGCCTCACACCTTGCCCATAGGAGCACAGGCAAACAGGCCCTGCTTCAGGCGAGCCCAGCCAAGGCTTGGGAGGGCTCTGTTGAGCTCTCTGCTCCAGCACAAGGTGGGTTCTGAGCTTATCTCGAGCACCACCCAATTTAGTGCAAAAGGGTTTCTCTTGGGTTCACTCCTGCTATTTCCTTTGCCTTCACTGTCTATGCATCCCTGCAGCATAGCCTGTTCCCGAGCCTCAGGATGCGTTTGTGCAAGGGAAGCCCTTTCTGGGGCGGTGACCCCGGGCTGCTGCCTTCCCAGCTCTTGCCCTGATGATAACAGCAGCCGCAAGCGCCAGTGATGCGGCCGTGAGTGGCTGTCAGCAGGTGCCTGTGATGAATGGATGGCTTAACGCGATGGAGCAAATTGATCATTCCATCACCGAGCACAACTTACTCATTTCTGGATGGAGGGCAATCCATTACTGTGCACATCGCAGAGACATCGGCATCCCCAGAGATAACATCCCTGTGGCTCTGGCCTCGGCTTCTTAACACCCCAACGTGCTGCTGGCTCACAAAAGGGTGGAGAAGCAGCTCCTGGTGCTTAACACGGGGATAAAGGCAGCCCCCAGCCCCATCTTCCATGGGGGAAGGGCCAATGCTGTTCAGAGAGGCGGCTGCCAGCCTTTGCTCTGCGTGTGTCAGCCCCACATCGTCCTGGTGCTTGTGGGATTTTCCTGCTCGCTGCCTCCCGGTTTGATTTCCAAGAGCAGATTGGAGGAGTCAGCTCTGTCTCATTTGGCAAAGGGATGACTAAATGGGGCTGTGACCTTGTGGCAGCCACTGACAGCTGCGAGCACAAGGAGAGAGGAATTGCAGGAGCGGTGCAATGGGGAAATGAACGGCAGAGAGGAAATGAGGGAAAACAATTAAACTCAATCTGGAATCACCCAGGGAGTATCTTGGTTAGGTCAGAACCAAACCCGTGCCCACCAGCACCTCCATCACACTGGGGGGGTGCAGAGACTTGACTGTGCTCTGAGCATCCCTCTGATCCACCACCTGCAGTGGGATCTGCGCTGCCCAGAGGCAGAGGGATATCTCAGCCCTCCTTCTTTGTGGGCTTTGCAATAATCCCTGCTACAGTAATGCTGAATTTCCCTTTTTGTGTGATCCTGAGCTCTTCACACTGGGCCAGAAAACCACGCAGAAAATGATCAAACCACTTAGGAGCAGTGCCTGTAAATGTGAACCCAGCTCATAGGCAAATCCATCGCAGAGAGCACGCACCGGGAGCAGCCACGAGTTGTGCAGCTGAGTGATTGCTGCTCCTCTCATCAACGGTGCCACAGAGCCCGGGAGGGAAAAGCAAACAAATGCACAAACAGATTTTGTTTATGTATTTATTGAGACAATTAAAACCCCCAACACTTGCCAAATATACACATGCTGTCTCACACCCGGAATGGTTCCTTTTAATGTATCTGGGATCTCCCATCGCATAGCATGATTTGGCACCGAGCTCTGCAGCTTCTCCTTACAGCAGATCTTCTGTCGCTGGTAGCTGTGTGTGCGTCCGTCTGTCTGTCCATCAGAGCAGCTCAGCCCCAGGCAGCAGGATCCTGCCAGCATCCAGACCAGGACCGGGCACAGGGGGTTTGCAAGGCACGCAGTAGCTTGGAAACATGGCACGGATGTATGCACTGAGAGAGATGCAAGGTGGCAAAGTCAGGCATTGGATTTCTGTAGTGAAAGGAGCTCTCCCATCCCTGTTTGATGGCAGTATTTGTTTTTATGTCCCTGCCTTTGTTTCCTGTTAAACATTGGCCGAAGCATGCTTTGTAGCTGCAAGTTCAAAAGCAGCTCGGCCCCATGGCTCCTCGGTTTGCCCAGCCTGCCTGCGCTGTTTTTTCTCTAATTACGCTTTTCCCCTGCATCTGAGTTTTCTTAGCTGTCCTTTGTGAGTGTCTGCTGCCTGGGCAGGGCACTGGGAAATGGGAGCGGGACCAGGTGATCTCCTCCTGGCAGCAGCTGCACCCAGCTTGGGCTGGGAGTCTCTGTCTTCCTCCTTCTCCTCCTTTTCCTCCTCTTCTACCCTTGCTGTTTCATGTGCAGTGAATGATCGAGCCGTGCAGCCTGCCTGGGGTTTCATAAGGATGTGCTCGTGTCATCCAGGGCAGCCTGGGGCAGGCAGAAGGAAGCTGGGGAACGTAGTGCTCCTGGGCTGCTGAGCTGGTGTTGCAGCAAAGAAGTCTTTGTTTTGTGGCACTTGCACGTGAAGGAGAAATGAGTTAAAAACCACAGCATTGCTTGGGGAGGGGGGGATGCTGGGGGTTTTCAGCAGGAGTGGCAGAGACTTGCTGGGGATGGCCATGCTGCGAGCAGAGCACAGGGCATGGCTGCTGCTGGGAGGGATGCTGTGCTTCCAGAGAGCACCGGGTCACTGGGCAGGGACACTACAGCAGCACAACTAGTGTGGGGCAGGCACTTGAGCCCCAGCAAACGCAAAGAGTTTGCAGTCAGCTTTGCTATCTGTTGCCAGCCCTGATGACCCAGGCTGACACCACCCATCACAAGCCAAGCTGTGCAGTGTGGCATTGGTGGGTTCAGGAGAAGGGCACAGTCCTGTGTGGGGCTGTGGCATTGGGAAAACATTAATACCTTCTCTTTAGCTATTTTAAAATGCAATTGGAAGGAACTGGCCCCATCAACCAGCCACTTCTGATGAGATTTCAGATGCCGTAAACTTGCCCGATGTGGTCCATTTCTGCTCCTCCTTTCTGGTTTTTATCTCCCGTGACTGCTGTTGGATCACTTCATTCAGAGGACAAAACTAATAAAATGCATCCGAGCTGAAATGTTCCTGGGAGCGTGCCAGCGACCTGCGATGGGCTGCGGAGCTGCCAGAGGATGAGAAACAACCTCGGTGAAGGCAACGGGAGCGGAGGTGGACACGAGCCGGGGAGGCTTGTCCTTCTGTGTTAGGGGCGTTTCAGGGAAAACACCATCCCTTGTAGGTTTGGAAAGGACCTTTGGAGAGAATCGGCCCCTGGGTTCATTTTATTTCTTGGTAGTTTTTTTAAGGGGTGGTGGATGCACACATGGCTACAGAGGAATTGTGCTCGCCAGTAAAACTGCCTGGGAAAGCCCTCATCCAGCTTCAACCACGGGGCAGCCGCAGCTGCAGCCGGTGAACTGGAGAGGCTGCACTGTCCCAAGACAAATGAAGTTAATTAGCAACAGCTGAGCTCCTGAGTGCCCAGGGTGATGTTTCCACTGACCCCACTGCACTGGGCACGGTGCCCCGCAGCCCCAGCATTCCCCATAGGCTTTGCTCCGCTCCGGGATGTCTCCGTGGCTCTCTGGGTGCTTGGCCATGCCCTCTGCTCTCGGGGTACCCACAGGGAGAGCCAGTGCAGCACTTCCCAGATGTAAGGCCCACAAAGCTCAGCACGCCTGTTGCAGACAGTGTCAGTGCCCCGTATCCAGCGCTGCCCATTGGCATGGAAGATCCTTGAGCTCCCTGTGCCGTGCCACAGCTGCAAACCCTCTGCCCTTTGCCTCCGCTGTGTCCAGGTTCTGCATCATTGCCCTTCTTCATCTGCTTTTTCACTGTGTACTTGACTTCTCCATCTGCGGTGTAGCTGATGGTAAGTCCTGCACAGGCTCTGCAGCCTGGCTCTGGCTCTGCAGCCTGGCTCCCCAGCTCTGGCTGCTGGCTACAATGCGAGAAGGAAAATCTCCTTCAAGTTCTTCTTGCTGCTACGCATGTAAAGCCCGGGGGGTCTGGTGGGCGGCGGTGCTTTCCCGAGTGCCACGCCGCAGCGCATTAGGCAGGATATTGTTTGGAGAGAGTAAATCAAAGCGCTGCGAAGCTGGAGAGGGTGGGAAGGAGGGCTGGGGAGCGAGCGGGAGGAAAAATAACACCTAGAAAATTAGGTGAAGCTTTGCAAAATAATAATCCCATCTTGGGAATTGCCCTGCTTTCACTGCCTGAAGAATTCCTGTGTGCTAATCAATTCGGCTCCAGACATTTCCTCCAGTGCTTTTGATATAATGAGGTGCTGGCGGCTGAGCCAGGCGCCTGTTGTCGTAGCTTAGGGTGCAGGCAAGGTCCTGCTGCACCACGTGGCACTGCCGCTTTCTGTGCCCTCGGCGTGTCTCTGAGAGCATGCTTGGTGCCCGTGTCCTTCTGCCTCATGTATGCACTTCGGGATGGGATGGGCGCTGCCTGGGGAACCCTGAGCAGACAACTTAGAGGACCCACCAAAGTGACTCCAGGGGCAGGGGGATGTACCCTGCAGGGCCACGTTCCTGTTCCTTATCAAGCTCCCTGTCAGTGCACAATTTCCCTAGCCTAGACTGAGGCAGTCTCTACCTGTGTGTGTCTGAGCCATGTAAATACCATTAGTATGAGCAAGAGCCCTTAATGCCTTTGAGGCTGTCCCTTTGGCGATGTTCTCAGGCAGCTCTCACCCCAGCCTGGGGCCGTGGGATGTCCCATGTCACTGCTCGCCTGTGTCCTTGCTAATCCCAACCATGCCGCCCCAGCCACCTGTGTGTGGAGGCTGTCTCCCTGCAGCAGCCCTTAACCCAGAAGCACACAATTAAACACCAGCTAATACTTCCCTGCTACTGCGGAGGGCTTAAAATGACACAAATGAAGAAGCTGAGAATTAAGGCAGGATACTGTGTAAATATGCACTGAGATTTTGCAGTAAGAAGTCTCTTTATTCAGTTCAGTCCACGTTTTCTTTCTTTTGTTCTTAATTAGTGTGTATTAGACACAGATAGCTGAAGGTGTTGGCTCTGAAATGTGGTTGCTCTGGAATTGGAAGCAGCTTTGGGCCGTAACTGAGTCGTTTGTAAAGGGTTAATGATGAAATGGAGGGTGGTTTAATAAAGAGCTCCTTGACCTGGAGAGTCTGAGAGGCAAATACGTTGCTTATAACCATCTATCGCAGGGCTGATCCGTGTGTAATGGGCCCTGACATCTTCTAGGGCTCAGCTACCTGAGTAAATGCTGTGGAGCAGCTGCTGCGCACCAGCTCCCCAGAGGGGTGCCCTGAAAACCCTGCGGAAGGGGATGGAGTTAACCTGCAGCAAGGCTCTTGAACCCAGCTCCTGTTTATTCCATGCGTGCCCATGCTGACAGCCTGTCATCTGCTATTAACTCTCATTGGAAGCGTCACTGCAGGCTCATAGCACCAAAGCTGAGTTTCCTGGTGGCAGAGCCTGGTGCACAAGGTCCCCGTGCAGTTGGGTGTTGGTACCCAGGGGTGTTCCTCCTGTTGTTGTGTGCTGATGCTCTCCTATGGGGAAGCAATGGGCTCCTGCTTGCTACCTGCCCCAGCAAGCATCCGTGGCGGTGCTTTACCCAGGAGCTGGTAGTTGGCTTCTGTTGGGTCTGAATCTCCCTGCTGAAGGGCTTTGTTGTTTTAGCAGCACTGGAAAGGAGCTCTTGCAGACCTGCTCCTAGTGGTTGGAGTGGACACCTCAAGCCAACCCTGTTTGTTATGGGTGGGCTACTCCAGGGTAGCTGTCTCTTCTTGCACTTTCTGAAGAGGTGGCTCACGTTCCCCGTTCCTGCAGGGAGCTGTGGAGGCTGTGGTTGTGCACGTCCTGGTGGGAAAGGAGACGTGTGCATGGCAGGACGTGGTGCTGTGCTGATGTGAGCCCAGAAGGCAGGGCAAGCTGTGCTACGGGACCTGGCCTCTTGGCGCTCTTCTATGAGCTTCTCAACTGAGCACAGACCTGGAGAGTGGCCTGGGGAGGTGTCTCAGCTGTGTGCCTTTTGGATTCATCAGCTGTAGCTTTGCAGAGATTGGAGGAATTAGGAGATTTGCTGTCCAGCATGTACTGAGCACGTGTGGGGTCCTGTGCCTCCATGCTGTTCCTGCAGGGCTGTGCAGCTGCATGGGATGGAGTTTGCAGGGTATCAGGAGCATCCCAGAATGCTTCCAAGATCTCCTCACCTTTGCTGCTGTACCTGCAGCGCCCAGTCAGGCAGACATAGGGTGATCCCACATCAGCCAAGTATAATTTTGGGGTAGTGCATGGATCTGGCTGTGTGGGGCAGCTGTAGCAGATAAGCAGAGGGGTGTCCCTGAGCTCTGGCCTCTCGGTGGCAGCTGTGCCATCTGGTGCACGCCAGCACATTGCCTGCTGTCACCGGGATTTTCTGACCTTTGCGAGGTTTCTCTCACCTTGCCTGGCTTTTCCTGGCAGGAGCAGGGCTGGGGAGGCTCGAGCAGGCTGAAGGGAGAGGAGCAATCTGTGAAGCTGTTTGCAGTCTCATGGATCCTGCCCATCCCTGGGTCAGGCGCCCACACAACCACTTCGTCAGAGCTCGTCTACAGAAATAAAACCGAGCGCGGAACGCTGTGCGACCTATTTAGGGAAGGCACGTTTCTGCTCTCCTTGTGCTGTGCAGCCCTGACAAATCCGGTTCTTTGTCCTCGGCCCGCAGCTGAAATCTCAATCCGTTTAGACCCATCTGCGTTCGGAAATCACTTACCTTTGGTCTGCAGTCATCTTTTTTCTCTTATCCCACAAATGAGGCACGTGCATAGCTGCATCTACTCTACCGGCGTGCTAGGCAAGACTGTGCCCTATGAGTTATGTTTCGGCTCGGTGAGCTGCCCCGCACGGCCCAACACACGCCCCTAGAAATGCTCTGTGCTGACAAGGGTTGCTCCCTTTGCCTTGCAGGAGGTCAGGTGCCAGCAGAAGCTGGAGGAGGACGCATAGGTGCAGGAGGTTGCAGCACCGAGCAGCTTCCTAGTGCTGCAGTGGAGCAGTTTCTGTGTGTCCGTGTTTGCTTTTTGGGGGCTGAGGGAGGGACACATGCATTGCCCTTTAATTTCATGTGTGTGCATGCAGCTCAGTGGGATTTTGACCCAGCAGAGCGCTGGTTTGTGAACAGTTGCGAGCTTTTGGAAAGGCTCATTGCTTCTGGCTGTCACTGGCAGCCCAGGGAGCACATGTATGAGATTACGAAGCCCAACCCAGGGAAGTCTGCCTGTACCACAGCCCTCCTCTCTCTCAATTCCTCTGTTGTAAAGCAAGGACTTCTTTAGCAGCATTGCCTCTTTGGCATGGGGGTGGCTTTGGCATGGTCGGGCATGGCCCTCTCTGCCCACCAGCCCAGTGCTCTGAACATGGGCAAGACAATGGGAGCCAAGCTGGGAAGTCACCATGTCCTGTAGAGCTGACACCAGCAGATTTTGCTTCCCAGCTCCTCCTTCTTCCAGTGAGAACATTAGTGCTAATGTCAGGTAGGATCAATCTGCAAACAGCGTGAGCCATGTTGCTGACACCTGCCCTTTCACCACCCAGCACAGCTCAAAGTTGCTTTGTATGATCTCTCACCGCCTTGCAGGTGGGTGTGAATCCCAACCTGTGGCTGCTTTGCTAATGACTTCCCTGCAACATCCTACGGAAATACCTGAGAGATCAGGTGCTTCACTTGGCTCAAAGGTAAAAAAAAAAAAAAAAAAAAGCCCCTTATCATAGAGAGAGGAGTGATCTGATCCATGGCAACTCGCCCACTGGGTGTACAAGCTGGGCCAGCCATTTAGCATGCCCAAGATCTTCCTGAGCTCAGCCTGCCTTCAAGCCCCATTGGTCTTCTCCATCCCCCATCCAGCCTGGCAGCCCCCTCGCCCCCCAGCTCCCAGAGCTATCCAAGGAAGGATTTCCTGGTTCCTCCCAGTGACAAAACCAATACCAAAGGCTTCCATTAATATTCCAGGAATGGCAGAGAAGATTGACTGCCTCATTAGCAGGCATCGTGTGAAACTCTGACAATAATTAACAACTCAACGGTCTTATTTGCTGGCCTATCACAGAAGTATTCAATCAAAAATGTAATTTGCTCGACGCTCCCATTTACCATAAAGAGAATATTCCTTCAAAGTTTTAAATAGACTAATTAAGAGGGAAGAAATACAGGGAAAAAATTATTAACAGTATAGTTTTAATGGGAAATTACTGGAGCATATTAATAATGCAATAACCATTTTTAACAGCTGTCTGTCAGTTTGTGGGCCGGGGTAATTAAATTAGTCACTAAAGGGTTAGTCAAATTAGGCGTCAGAGAGCAGCGCTGGGGCTAACGAAGGCACGTCAAGCTTAATGCTCCAGCACGGGGAGGATGAGGGGGAGGAAGATTGGGGGATGGAGGCAGCAAGCACTTTGTGCTGGGGGTCACCCCACACAGCCAGGGGTTGTGCAGGGCTCAGCAAGGCCCACACGGGGCCTTGCTCTCTAAAAGCTCCTGGGATGCAGCAGGCCTCTGAGCCTGAGCATGGGGATGGGGCAGCGGAGAGCTGGGCATGGGCAGAATCTGGCCCCTTTCCAGGAGAAAAAAAAAACAAAAACACCCAACAAACTCCTCTCTGAGCATGTGCACGGCCTGCAGTGGCCTCCTTCAGCCTGATGTTGCTCCAGGTTTTAATCTCTTTGCAGAGCCAGAAGGCAGCTGTGCAGGGGCTTTTTGGCAGTTGCTACCAAGGCTTTATGTTCTGCGGGTTTCAGGCTTGTGTTCCCCCTGCCTCTCCCCCTTCACCCTTTCTGAAATGAATCTCAGTTAATTTGGGATGTTGTTGAGTCTGAAACACATCTTTCTTGCCGCCAGCCTATTAAAAAATGTATTTACAGCTCCATAAAGCAAAGCCAGCTGTCAAGGTAATGTCCTGCTGGCTCCAGTGTGTTCAGGGCACGGGATAAGGATGTGGGAAGGTGCTTGCATGATTGCGGTGGAGATTTTAGGCTGAACAAAGAGTTTTCCGGCTGGGAAAATCATTGCATTTGCCTGGGGAAGTGTTTGTAGGGGGCCTGGGGTTCCCTGCCAGGGAACGGATCCTACTGTGATTCACTTTCCTTCTCCGCTCGCTAAATCAGGATGAGGATGTTGGCCTCCGGGTCTGTGTGGGAAAGGATTGCTCCTTCCAGTGCGCTCCTCTGAGATTTCAGACGCGTTCTCCATTTTGTATTGATGGAGTGGGACCTGTTCTGTAGTACATCCGTGTGGAAAAACAAACCAACTCAAAGCAATAACCGAAGCGCAGATGATTCTGCGATTCTTCAATAAACCCTCACCCAGCAAGAGGTACCAAACATAATGGTTGAGGCTTTTGGAAGGCGCAGAGCTTTCTGAAACCACAGCCTAAGTCATGCAGGGCAAGAACATGTGTTTCCGAATATCAGCTAGCAGCTTGGATTGTTCTGTACATCCCTCTTGGTCTGACTGTGCAAAGAAGCTCTTGAATTTTGAAATAGATAGAAGTCAGGTCCAGGTCTGTGCGTTCCCGTGAGAAATTTCAGTTTTCACCAGGCAGTGAGGTTTGGGAGCATCGTTTTTTTCCCCATCACACCCAATTTAAGCTGACTGCAGAGACAGCCCTACCTACCTGAAGTACTTGGGACTCTGTGTTTCTTTTTTGTGCGTGTGTCATTAGGGTGAATGCAAAGCGAGTAGTTACTTCAGCTGAACGCTTTGGGGAAAACAGATTAGTCTGTAATATTGTAGAAGATGGTGCCTTGCTGGGAGGGTGGAAGGGACCCACTGGATCCACATCATCTGGCAGTAAACCACCCAAGCTCCTGGATACCCCAACAGCTGCAAAAACACGTTCCCAGCCATGTTGCAGCTTGGGGAAGGGCTGGGCAAGGCACTCTGGCAAAGGCAGGCTCTGCTCTTTCTCACGTGTTGGAGAGTTACGAGCCGTATAGATTATTTTAATGGCGGTATTACTTCCAACTGTGCCTCTACCATCTGTTCTTCCCCAATTATGGATGCAAAAACCCAGCATGTTTCTCCATTCCGGCAGTAGAGAATGAAATATAAGTGCTGTAAAAGGGTGTATATTCCTTGAACAATGGAGTTGGCACCTGCGGTATTTCGCTCACGCTCCCGATGCGCCGTGGTCAGGATGCCCTGCCTGGTCCCAGCACTGTTCCCTGCTGATGCCATGAGCCACACTGACAAAAGGAAGAGGCTTGTGTGCTATCTGATTTGTCCAAGCCGTGCGGAGTGGCAGAATTATTAATACTGACCAGGCGTCGTGGTGCTACAAAACTCAACAAGAACCTCTTACCTCCAGCACGGCGATAAACGGGGCTGAGGCACAGCAGGAGGGAGGGAATTAAGGCAGGACATCAAAGACTGGCTTCCATCAAGTAAATCATGCCATTGCTTCAGTAAAAGAGCCCTTAAATGTTTTATTAGGGATTTTCAACAACTACCAAAATTAAGATGGAAGGGATGAATTATTAAAAAATAGATTAACTAAACTAGCCTCTGAATTAAACATGGAAGGTAACTATGAGGAGCAGCGTTGCCGCTGTGTACTGCGGGCAGTGAGTCCTTCGGCTGGGCTGGGTGCAGGTGCTGGGCGAGGGGAGCGGTGCAGGTGGGATGGAGGTCACACAGGGGGTTGGGTACCGGCCTTGGGCAGGATGCTGGCTCGAGGGACCAGCCGGGCCTGGGTGGGCTGTGCTGGGGATGCCTGGCTCTGCCCGGAGCTCTCTGCACGCCCATCTCGTGCTGCAGTTCTCCCACCTGTCCAAGCGAGACAGCGCAGTCCCAAAGTGGCCTGGCGATCTGAATTTGCTGTTCCAGGGCCCTGGAGGTGTGCTCAGCCCATGTATATAAAGCACAAAGTGCAGGAGGTGAGGAGATGCTTTTCTCTCTGTTGTTTCTGCTGTTCCTGCCTCGGGGAGGTGGGCGCGCTGTCTCTGGGTGCTGAGCACAAGATGCAGTGGAATTCCTCTCTGTTTGTTCTCCCCACTACCTCTCTTTCTTCTTTTCCCCCCGACTCATTCAAAGCTCTTATGTGCCAGCCCACAGTGCAGCTCCTGTGAATGCCAGCAGTCGTACAGCCGCTAGGAACAATTCACAGTGTCTGCCATGGCGCTGCTTTAAGGTTCACTCTAATGGAACAAGTGGAAGCTTCATTCATAACAATAATAAAGCACTATTTTGCAGTTATATACCGCTTTTCATCTTCACGACTCAAAGCAGCATTAATTAACTGCACGGCACCGTGGGAGCTAGGTAACTGTTGTCGTCCCCATTTCACAGAGTCTGGAGCAGTGACATATCTGGAGTTGCCCGTGGTTGTGCAGTAATTCAGCATCAGAGCGGCAGTAAATCCAGGAACGCCAACTCCTGCTCTGTGCTTTATTTCTGGGGAACGTTCTCTCCTCATTCCTCTGGCAGAGCAGCCCCTTAGGAGATTTAAAGTCATCTTCATTTCTTAAGCTGAGCGTTGGGTACAGAGGGGGATGTCGCCGGAGTTGAACCGAGGCCGAGGGGGGCTCCTGTGATGTGAAGGGAAGCAAGTTCCGTGCCCCCAGGCTGGCGGTCAGCGGCTGCTTCAGCTCCATGAGGCTCCTTCCTCCTTCCATCGAGACAAGACATTGGAGAGGCAAGTTCTCTTCAGTCTGTTCTTTCAGAAATATGCATCCATAAGCCTCTTTAGGTAAAATGGTAACGAACAAACAAACAGGCAAAGAAAAGGACCTCAAAGAGCAGACTGTTTTCTTGCTTGTAAAAGCTCAGGTTTGCCTCTCCAGTGAACTCCAAAAATCTCTTGGTTAACTCTTTTTGCAAGGGTCACATTAGCAGCCATTCCCAGGGACTTTCTTCTGCTGCTCCTCATTGACTGAAAATCAAAGTTGTGTCCCTATGCCACCAAAGAGGAGTCTCGGTCGGTATTTTGGGAGAGCATTTGTTTGGGAGACATTGGGTCAGCAGCACTCTATGTGCAGAATGCACCAGGGCATTGCCATGACCAAAACATCACCCCATCACTGGGGATGGAGTGCATGCCACCGAGTGCCCCACGACCCCTGGGAGCCCTCGGGGTCTGGGTGCTGCGAGGACCCCACGTCCCCTGGCAGCTCTTGGGCTCCTGGCATCCCATCGCCTGCAGGGCTGAGTGTTTCCCACCACCCTGCCATGGCAGGGATCGTTCCCTCCCTGGAGGCATATCCCAGTGCCTGGCTCCCCGCACATCCCGGCCGTGCTGCAGCCCTGCAGCTGCCCCTGCCTGGAGCTGCTCACTGAGCGCGCGCAGTCTCGCTGCTCAGAGCCTCCTTTGTATTCTCTCCTCACCCTGCCGACCTTAGCTGGTGTTTTGTGCTGTACAAACGCCCATTTTGTACTGAGCAGGTTCCCGCTGCTGCCTCCTCGGCGCTGGATTTTACGTTTCTCTCTCTCGTATCTGGTGAAGGAAGCAGATTGTATTCCGTGCAGTCCCCTCACGTCCCTGCGAGCAGGCTTCAGATGAGCGTGGAAATGTATCCATTTAGTCCCTTTCATTAAAACAGACATGAAAATAAAGTGGTGAGTGGAATGTGATGGGCAGGAAGAGGGTGGTCTTGCAGCATGCAAAGGTTTTTCTTTTCCTTTCTTCTCTCTGCTGTTCTGCTGTGATCAGTCTCCTGTTGCAAAATGCGCAACCAGAGAGCAGATTCCCCAGCAAGCTTCTCCTGATCTGCTTTGACAGATCCATCCGGGCAGGAGCGCTGACGGCCACATCCCATGTGTCAGCATCTCCTCGTGTAGTTGTGGTTCACACTGAGCATCCCTGCTCCCACTGGCCACTGGTGGAGCTGATGGCTGAGGTCAGGGTGGCTCGAGGGGAGGGATGTGCCTATCCCATTAGCTGCCATCACGGGCTCATTTCCCTTGCATCCTGATGGATGGTCTTTGAGGTCCCTTCCAACCCAAGCCATTCTAGGATTCCATGATTCTATGTGGGGTTGGGGTACCCTGTTCTAGAGGCACCGTGGGCTGAGCCATGCAGTGGAGCGCTGAGTCCTGGCCCCGAGGAATCCCAGTGTCCGGCACTGGGCTCCCATGGGAAACAGGACAGCTGGTCCCCACCTGAGGTACAGGCTTAGCTGCTCCAGCTCCCTGCCTTTAACCCTCTCCCCTCCTCAGGTGAATGATGATGTTCCTTTTTCCAACACTCCGTTCAATTTATCTTGTTTATTGACCCAAGCAGAAAGTCAATGTTTTCTTCATCTGCCATTTGCTCTGATGGCAGCCAATTTGGGTTGGCGGGAGCAAAAATGGTTGCAACAGAATTCAGTGCCAGCTTAGCTCTTATTTTTTTAAATGCTGATTATCCTTTTTCTTTTCGGTGCACACCTGGCCCTGGACACAGCATTTGCTATAGGATATAGCTGCAGGCAAGGCTAAAAATGTGCAGCCATCACCCCTGGGGCTGTAGAGCCGGGAGGATGCCTGCAGGGCTGCTCATTACGGGCACCGGGGGCTGCCCACTGCCTGCCAGTGCGTGCGGTTTGGTTATGAAACGGTCACGTCTGGGGGCTTCGTGCACATCTTAAGCTCTGCATCTTCCTCTGAAGTCTGGAGGCCATACTTTTCAGCCGTTCCCCGGGTCGGAGGAATGCAGGCACCGCACTGCAGGCTGCCCAGGACCGAGGTTTATGTCTGATAGGGGAAAGCTTGCTTGCTGTCCGTGGAGAGCTTGCTTCTCTGCTTGGGTATTCATAAGAGAGCAGGTCAGCAGAGGTTCAAAACTAATGAACGAGCAGAGCTGTCCCATGCACTGGTCTAAATACAGCTTTTGACCCCAAAAGCTCCCAAGCAGGGCACAGCTGCTTTTAAGCAGCAGGATGTGCTGACAGCGCTCACTTTTGCAGTGGTCAGAGGAGTATGGAGCATGTGGTGTGTTCATGGGGAAGGTGCAAATGAAGCGAACCCTTCTGGCAGGGGGTGGGCAGCTTTGGGGTACAGCCGTGGTGGTCTGATGGGGCATGGGTGCTGCACGGGGCTGCTCCCCAGTCACTGATGCCCAGTGTTTCCCCATGCCAGTGGTGGCATCTCTGATCCCGTGCTGCACCTCTTCAGGGAATTAAACCAGCAGAAAGCCCTTTCCTTGCTGCATGGGAGGAAGGATTTGCTGTGTGGATGCCCTCACCCAGCCAGCAGTGGGATGGGTCCCTACCAAAGGCAGTGACAGATCGGAGTGCTCCAAGGACCGGACCCACAGAGGTGGAGTTTCTGGAAGGGTTGGGTGACCAGCCGGCTTCCCAGTGTGTGCTGCTCCTTGTGACAAGCCCGGCTGTGCTCTCAGGGGCTGCTAATTAATATTGGGCACCTTGCAAAACACGGTCTGCATTGAGTGCCTTAGATAAGAGCCAAGGCCCTTTGAAAAAAACCCATCCATATGGACGGAAAATCCCTATGCAAATCTCTCCCCAGGTATAAAATTAATTGGATTCCAACTTCAAAGACTGCTTCGGGAAACAAGCTCTAAATAACCTAGTTGTGCCTCAGTTCCTCTGTCTGCGGACATTCACCTGGCTTTTTCAAAATCATTGAGTGTTGCTGATAGGAGGTGCTATATATAGCAGCAAAGCTATGCATATATGTAGACTTATGCATAGAGACACCCCTAGGAATGGACCTGGTGGTTTTGTTGAGTGCAGCTTGCTGGTTTGGCTCTCCAGACAGCTGTGGTTTTGCATCTTATGGGTGCTGGGCAGCACCACAGCCAGCTGCAGCAGGAGCAGGGCACCTCGACAGGGCCTGGCACTGCCCTGGCTTTAGGAGGAGGGGCTGGGGACGTTCCTGTTTTCTGAGGGCTCAACACCATCACTTCCCAGCAGATCAATAGGAGCAGCAGGTGCTCAGCAACTGCGAAAAATCAGGGGATAAGCGTCTGGTCTAGCAACCCTGGCCATTTCCTATTTATCTAATCTAATTCTATTGGCATTTCTAAAGTGCTTTTCAGCGCTGCATCTAAGCACTTTATACATATCTGGAAAAAAATACCTGCAGCTGCTGTGTAATTAGGGCAGGGCCTGGGATGCGGGCTGGGCCCGGTGCCTGCGTGCAGGGGAGCAAATGGGATCCTGCTCACAGCATCCAGCTTCCCCTGCTGACCCTCACAACTCACTGCAATGTCAGATCCAGAAGAACTCCCTAGACCACACAACTTACCCAGATACCCTCGAAGGCTGTAGAAAGGAAGGAAAAAAAAAAGCAATGCATTTGTGCCTAAGCAAACATTGAAAGCTGAGTGATAGATATCCCCAGGCTGAGATTTGCAAACTTGCTGCTGTCACTGTACTTGGGGGGGGGAGGGGGTTGACCCATCTCGTGTTCTCAGCCTTTAATAATTTTGGATGAGACACCTCATGCCTTCTGTCCGGGATTTTGCTTGATTGCTTGCTTTTCCAAGATTTCTTTTGCTCCTCCAGGCAAAGCTGTTGTAGAGGATGGAGGCAGATGTTTGTATGACATGTGGAGATCTTACAGGCACAAAAAAAAAACCAACTCATTAATTTGGCCAGCTTAAAGGCTTTTCTGAAAAACTCAAATTGCTGAACATGGAGTGAAGTCTTGTTTAATTTCAGCAGTGGAGCGGGCAGCCCCCTGCCTGAGCACAGCCAGCATCCCTGCCCCACAGCAGCAGCTCCCAGGAGCGCCAGGCTGGGGTCTGAGTGGGAATGGGATGCACTGAGACAAGAGGGGAGGAGAATGGTGAGCAGCACAGGAAGGTCCCTGCTCCTGCAGGCTGAGTGTGAAGGGCTGAGCAATGCTGCATCCAGCGGCTGCGGGTGATGAATTCCCTCTTTTCCTACCTAAACTAATCTGCAACACCTTCCCCTTCCTCCATGCCCAGAATAAAACTGTGGCTGACCTTTCCTTTAAAAAATGCTATCAAGGTTGCAGAGCTCCAAAGCAAAGAGGTGCCGGGGTCAGCTTGCTGCGCAGCCTCCAGGCAGCCCCTTGGTGTGTATGCATTATGAAGCCTGCCTTGATGGCGTGGCCATGGGCTGGCTTTTCACCTTTGCCTTGTTTAGCACAGGCAATGAACCTGCTCCGGGAATGATCTGCATTAATGTGCAGCAGTAAAAACTTCCACGCAAGTCAATGAAAGCTGTGCTGCGAGCTGAGGAAGTGTCATTTAATGCTAAGTACTCGGAAAAAATCAAGTCTGAATGTCGCAAGTTTGGTGCATGTAAATGTAGTGGATATTTTTTGCATTACAGTTCCTGGGCCTTGGCTCCCCATCTGTAAAATGGGGATGATAACAGCAAGCTGGGAACTTAATCACTTTATTGGTGGTGAAATACTGCTGCTTTCTGGTGTTGAGCAAAGAATAAGCACCGGTGAGGAGCTGGGTAATTGCACATGCAGAGCAGAGTACAGTAAGGTAGGAGCTGTGTGTCCTCCAGTGAGGGGGAAGCCAGACACTGGGGAGCTGCCAGTGGAGCTGTTTGTAGGGCACTGAGAACCCGGCCGGCATTCAGCAGGACCTGGGGTGGGTTTTGGGATGGGGGGGTTTTGGGATGGGGGCCTTTGGGGCTGCCCCTGTGCTGTGCTCCCAGCCCCTGCAGACACCCCAGTGCTGCTCAGCACCGTCCCCATCGGCAGCAGGGCAGGATCCCTTTGCTGGAGGAGGTCCCAGCGTGCAGATGGGTCTGAGGGATGAGTGCCCCTGCAGAGCTCAGCTGGAAATACCGACCAGGAACGTATTTACAAGTTGACAAGTTTGAGAGGAGTCTGTCGAGGGGATGGGACGGGGGGATCTGCTAGGCAAACGGAGCTCCTAAAATTATTAATTAGCACAGAGAAATCATGTGATAATTTTCATTTATGTATTTTTTAATTATGCGTTGCTTCCATGACTGATAACCCCGCACCATTAGCGTTATCCATTTTGCTAGATAAACATTTTACTTTGTGAGTTAATTAGTGTTCAATTACTATCAATTACTGCGTATTACTACTACCAATTCCATGTTAAACAGGCAGATTCCACCGCTGCTAATTGGTTCATTTATTAACAACTCGGAGCTGCCCGGAACCCCTCTGCGTGGGGCATAGGGGGTCCCTGCAGGGCTGGGGGACCTGGCTGTCCCCAGCACCCCATGCTGTGCCTGCAGCTTTCTTGCCCTGCTGCTCTAAGTGTGACCATTTCCTGTTATTTGATTTCTTAAGATGTTGAAACCGTGTTTTTCACATGCTTCTGGTGCGCTGCTGCCATTTGAACTGTTAGAAATTGTGTTAGGGAGGTTTTTCTTTCTTTGCAAGGGAAATTCGGAGTAGTGCTGTACAAAAAGGGGAGGGGAGGGGAGGAAGAGAAAGGGAAAGGAAGGGAAAGGGAGGAGAAAGAAAAGGAAAAGGGAAAGGGGGACAGGAAAGGAAGGGAAGGGAAGGGAAGGGAAGGGAAGGGAAGGGAAGGGAAAAGAGGAAGAAGAGAAGAGAAGGGAAGGGAAAAGAGGA